>NC_080035.1:56793589-57102964 GCF_030020395.1 Manis pentadactyla | reverse complement strand
CATCACTTGCAAGTGATCGACAATCATCAGTGCATGAAACTGAAAAGATGTTTTACTTTTTAAAAACCCAAAATACAGCCAACTCTCATGTATACACAAGGCAGTTATCTCCAGTGTATCTAAGGGCAGCCCTGCTGTGAAGCTTATTGATCACCTCTAATGAATTACCTGCTTTGTTTGCATCTGTACTCTTCAAGGCCAAAGTTAACCACACATTTCCTTGCTAGCCCACCTCTCCATTTCCTTTTATTTGCAGACTTTGCAGAGACAACCCACTATAAAGGGGGCAAATCTCACCTTGGGACCAGAAAGCCTAGGTCCATACTCTGACTTAAAATTCATTCTGTCGTGCACAGAATCTCATGTTCCTCATCTCTGTATCTTTGTGAATCATCACCCTTGCTCACCTTCCCAAAAAAGGCAGATGGTAAGCGTATTATGATTAGAAAAAGCTTTGGAAAGCCAAATACAGTCATTGCCCTCGCCCAGTGGAAAGTTTAAGAGAGATATCTGTTCTTGGGAGTTGTATGGCATGGATTTCAGAGAACCATCTCACAGAAGCCACCATTAATTTACTACAAATGTATTTGCAGAATTATAGACACATCAGCTTCAGGTCTAAGCCCAAAGGTGTGTTCCATCCAATAGATCCTCAGAAGTGCCTTGGGAGATAAGGAGAGAAGGGGCTATTTCCATTTTGCAAATGAGACAGGCAGGCTCAAGGCTTAGCGAACTGCCCAGGATCAAGCCTCCAGTAAATGGCCAAACCAGGACTTAATTTTTCAAGTTTTCTATTTCCTAGCTGCACACCTTGCAACACCTTTAACAAGAAGGAATAAAGCAGTGCATAGATCTTTTCTCACTGTAAGGAATGATAATTTGATAACCTGAGAGAGTGAATGCACTTCCAAAAAGATTCATTTCTCCCTCCTTACACTGAAAGAGCCAGGTTTTTTCAAAATTCTCAGAAATTGATTTTAAATAATCAGGGGAAGTTTTCTTAAGCTTCACCTACACAACAAAAATAAAAATACTTAGCATTCGTGTGTAACTTCACATTTTGTAGACATTGACAATAAGCAGTTAAGAATTTATGTCATAGACGGCTATTACAATTATTTCACAACACATAACACCTAGCTAGGCAGGCTTCCTTCTTACTGGCTAGAGATGTTTTAAAGATCAATCAAACAATACCACTTTCAATGTGCAGAACTGTGAGCCTTATTCTGGTGGGATGCGTTCTTGAATTCTTGTGCATTTAATTTACAATGAGCATCGATAAATTGTCCTCTCTGGCTTTCTCCCATGACCGAGGTTACGACACATGCGGAAGCTTAGCTGTAGATGGACTCCATACAGTGTGTTCTAGTCATTTTCAGCTTGAGACATGGAAGACTCCAAATGCAAGATAATTAAACATTAACAATCCCTCTGGCCCAGTGAAATGAAACACATCCACCCCAGTTTAAATTCTTCTCAAGTGGTCAGGGAGAGAGAGGGATTCCAAAGCAGACATTGCAGGTAGTTGTCGGCCTGAGTGAAGACTTCAGATAGCCTGACGCAGCTGTGTCGTTTGCAAGGTGAAGGATGGGTTTGGAACAAGAGGATTTTGTATGTGCAAAGTGATAGGGGCCAAGAGAGCCGCCGAGGTAGGTCTTTACGCGAGCCTTGCCAGAGTCTGGCTTGGCTTCACTGGATATTTTTATGAGCGTTCAGTTCATCAATAAATGAAGCGGGAGATCCAAGCCCACCGTTTTAATTACAAAATGCCTCTCCCCTCCCCACAATCAGCCTTCTACTCATTTCAGCACTGAAGAAAAAAAAATGTCATCATCATAATTCCTAGTAGCTTGCTTCTGTTTCCGCTTCCATGGATACCCTGGAGATGGCAAGTCACAGAACAGCTTTGCGGCGCTTCAAGTTGCCTTCACCCGAAGACAGCTGTAATGCTTAGCTAATTAAACCCCAGCGCCAAACTGTGAGCTTCGGCATCAATCATTAATATTGTATTTTGGATCACTTTAAATTCGGACTGGGGGTACGTGGCTCCCTGCATGCTGGTCTCTGAAGGAGATTTTTCAAATAATCTTTAAGTGGCATTGAAAAAATAAAACAAGCTGCCTGCTGTTTGATGAGGACTCGACTTCTCTGCTGCACCCTGATTAGCTGTTAATACTAATTGAGAGATGAATATTGCTTATTCTGAGATGCTAAAGTTTTTTTTTTTTTATCACTATACAAAGGAAAATGCAGTTCTCTTTGCCTCAAAAATGTGGCTCTTTGCCCATATTTTAAACAGCATCAAAAGAATGGTGGTTTCTGGGTTTCTTGTCTCCAGTTTGTAGAGTCATTATACTGAATCACCCTTTTTCTCTGGAGGGCCATCCCTGAGTTAGTGATGTGTGATCTGCGCTTGGGATTTGCACATTCATACCCTACATCTGGAACATGGAAATCTCTTCACGGAGATCTGATGGCACAGAAATATTTATGGAAATCTCTGTCCTGCTAAGGCACTTTGGTTCACGCTCACAAACCAAGAGGAACAGCTTCCTACAGCGCTATTCTGCAAGACTAAGGCCGACAGGGTGGGCCAAATGGGACAATTTAGACAAAGAGAGACCGGCAAAAAACAAATGAATGCCGCTGCCTTCCAGCATTCTAGGGAAAGTATCAGGCCTCTGTGCCAAAGCAAGGCACTCTTCCTTGTTAGGGGAAGGCCTCTGGCCCACCCGCAATCAGGGGGTGCAGTCAGCACCAGGTTCAGTGAACAGGCATGCAGGAGAGCCTTCCCAACTGGGGACGATTGACTGCAGAAACACAGTACATGCCTGGGTCAGCGTAAATGCAGCGTAAAAAATCATAAGGAAAAAGAAGAAAGTGTGGGAACTAGGAGGCCCTCGTTCCCATAGACTGAGACTGACTGGGTCTTTGCCAGGGTACCACCTGGCGCTCAGCCACATCAGCAACAGGGTGATGGGGCTTCTCAGAGAATGCCAATGAGAGAAAGAGGATGATTCATGGGTAGCGAAAATACAAGGTGCAGATGGAGGTCTTAGGGTGGCTTACTGCAGAGAAGAGCAGGCTGAAAGAGTTAGGACCAGTCTGAAAGTGCATATGAAAGACCCATGTGGTGGGGGTAGTCAGAGGGGTCCCCCAAGTCTACTGAACACACCAACAGATCCAGGAGTGGGAATTAGGACTGTGTCAACTTAACTAAGCTGAACCTGCATTTCCCAGAATTCCTTTGTGTGTATAATTCTAGGGGTGCGGGCGGGGGCAGGAGGCACTGGGCAGGAGGTTTGGAAGCTGGAAGTGAAGTAGCAGCCATCTTGCTTTGAAGGTCAGAGCAGGACTGGAAGCTCCTGTGCCCGCCCACTGTGGTCCCTCTGCCTGCTGACCTCATGGTCGCAGTAACTCTAGCTCCTGCTGAATCTCGTCCTTCAACTTCTGTGACTCACAGGCCGGGAGTGTTGAACTCCCTGACAAAGGGTGCCAGCTGCTCCCGGTGGACACCCATCATCAAAGCTAGAGACCAGAAGGCTTGAGAGCACCCCACATTCCACTCCGTCCTCCTGGATTCGGCTAGTGTACCCTGGCTTTCCTCATTTTGCACACCTCTTCCCTATGGCCCTGACCCCACAAGCCCCTTTCCACTGGCCCTAACCCCACACACTCCTATCAGAGGGTCTGCCTTGACCACACTCAGAAGGAACAGTAGTTTTCTTTGACCTGTAATGGTTCAACTACAACATTCCAGATGACTCACCAGCAGCTCTGCAAGGGTTGGGGCTTGGGGTCAGTGCTGCAGGGCTTTGTGAGTGATAAACAGCCCCTCATCCCAAGACCTCATGTGTGTTTCCTGTCAGAAAACATGCAAAATCGTGGAGGCTAACCTGCTAACTTGTAAAGTTGGGTGAAACCTCACACCTTCTCACCTTTTGACTTAGCACTCTTCATGTAGATTCCATCCCTTCCACATCCTTAACCCATTCTTTGATAACAAGGCTTATTCCGGCAGAGCATTTCCCTCCTTGGTTCCTCTGTTTTCTGAGTGAGGCAAAATAGGAATGGCAGATTCTCTGCTTTCACTAGAATGAACTTCCAGAGATGTCTGGAAAATGGGAGACTCCCATCAGCATTTTACTTTTCCTCTGTGTCATGTCTACAATCCACGTGAGGAAAGAACCCCACTCCGGGACAGAACCTAACCTTGAATCTCAACTAGCATGACTAAGGCCTGCAGAAACTATGGTTCTTGCCAGTCCTTTCTTTAGAGGACCGGGTTCTGCTCCCAAGATCCCCTAACTATTGAACGTGCTCTTTCCCATGAAAAGAAAATATTACCCACAGCCAGAGTATCACATACTTCCTTACTTTCATTATTCTGTCTGGCTGGTCTCCATCCTGATCATAGACACCTGATGCAGAATTGGACCCTCACCTTCTCTTCTGATGTCAGAAGTTGATTATCTCTTCTGATAATTGATCCCTAGCTGAATGCTGAATCTTGGAGCACCCAACTGACCTTCAAGGGCCAGCATAAGAGGTGGCGTCCTTTCTCACTTTCCATCTGCATCAATTACACTAATGGTTTTAATTCTTCACCTATATCCTTCCCTTTTAGTGGGCAAAGTATAATTCCCTAACCCTGGACTTGACAATGTGGTTCACTTTGGCCAATAGGATGTTAGCCAATCCAGCTCAGAGTCTTGAAAAGCACTTACATGTCAATGCTTGCTTGCTCTCCGACTGCCACCACCATGAGAACATAACCAGAGCCACAGGGGGACAAGAGGCATGGGGGGCAGGGCTGATCCCAGTCAAGGCTGGTCCAGAACAGCTGGCAGTCAACCAGCTTCCATACAAGAACCTCTACACAAGCTCACCCAGGAACCTAGATGCATAAGGAATAAATTCATCATTTAAGCCACAGAGTTTTGGGCTGGTGGTTGTGTAGCTTTACTGAGGCATTAAATAACTAATTCAGAAATCAGCGCACAGGTGTTGTAATAACAAAAACCTAAAGTATTGGGCATTGACTTTGTGATGATGGTAGGACTAGCCTAGAAAAGATGGAAATGGAACTGTCATGGAAATGTGGAAAAAGTGGTACAAAAAAACTGTTTTAGGAGGATAGAAAATTGGTGGCTCATATTATCATAGTGGCAAACTGTGTAACAGAAGATAAAAAATACTGATGAAATTCTGGACTTCAGCAAAGAAATTTTAAGGCAAAATACTGCAAGCATCAGCTGACTCTGACTAACTGTGCATGGCAAAGTATTACAAGAAAAAGATGAATTCAGAAAATAACTGGACACCAGCAAGCTGAACTTGGAAAGAATATAAAGGTGCCACACTCTGCTTGTTTGGAAAATAAAACTGTTTTTCATCTCCAGTCTTTCAAGCCAGTAAAAGATTCTCCAGTTAAAACATGGCTAAAGACCAAATTAAGGGTGTATCTGTGAGACCCCTTATTAAGACTTCTTGGATAATTCAGGTGGTGACTTGTAAACTCACTAAGTTCAGCAAATGGACTTTCAAGATTCTTAAATTAAGGATATCATCCCACAGCAATATAAAATGCAGGAAACATCAGGGGTTCAAGAGAGGGAGAGAAGCATGTCTCCAAAAAAACTGTGGGTTTGGTGTTTGACACATGGAGCACCCTGGACTTAAAGGAACTGAGACTGTTCAAAATGAAAAGACTTCTGTGTCCCCAACTTTCTATGACCAAGAAGCAGGCTGCGAAAGTCATTCAAAGGATACATCATCCCAACCCTCTTCAGAAGTGGCTGAGTTTGGAAAACAAAAAGAGAGACAGCTCAGAGGGCAGAGATAAGAGTCGTGCAGAACAATGGACAAGGAGCCATTCATAGAAAACAGAATCCAGTCGAAACAAGGCACGTGCCTCACCGCCCAGCACACTTGGCCTTGTGACTTATGCTGGCCCATGGATATTAACAGCTATGATGCAAAGTCTCAGAAAGCACCTGCTCCATGGCATTTACTCACTCTGGACCTCTGCCTTCATCATGAGAATATACCTGGGTCCGTCTGCTGGGAAATAAGAGATGCGTGGAGTGGATGACTGCCCTACTCATCCCAGCTGAACCCATTCCTCCTACTCTGAGCCACTGAGTTCTGGAGTGGTTTGTTGTGTGGCATAGCTCCAAAATAAATAACCGCCGCACAATTCCTCTTCATTCCGCTTGCCTCCCATGCAGCCAAAGCCTCAGCCTGCCTCTGACCTGCAGCCACTCTCTGTGGCTGTTGCTGTCATCACCTCCCTTCCCAGGAATTTTGTTACAGGTATAAACCTGTATAAATGTGCTTGATAGTGAGCCCTACCTAATGCCCCTGCCTGTTATTAGAGATGTTTTCTATGATCAAGAGGCACCCCCCCCCACCATGGCCTCTGCCACTTTGTTCCAAGTGCGTGTCCAGTCCTAGGTAATGGGGACCTTGAGCACGTTGCTGAAGCTTCTAGGTCTCCTCTTCCTCACCCGTAAAGGGAGAATATTGGAGTATAAATAGATACAATTTACATTTATTTAGTACTTTCAGTGTATCATGTTAAATGTGTGTGTATATGTCATCTAGTGTCCTAAATCAGAGTGTGGCAGATATTGCTATTTCAAATCTCCCAAACTCTTCCAGGAAGGAAGCTCCTTAGCTTTGCCAAAAGAAAGAAAGCAACCAAACAGGGAACAGTAACAACAACCTGATGATAATACTTGGTGAATGTTTCAATAGAAAAGAAGCTGAAATGTTGTTTATACTGCCCAGACTTCAGAACAGTTTGTAATAGTTGGCAGTAAGGACTCTAATATGCTTGAAATTTAATAGACTTGGGAGATGCAATAGTAACAGCTTTGCTTGCAAGTGACCATTTTCTGTGAAGCAGGAATTTTGCCTCTGGGCACTTTTACAACAGAAACTCGGAAGTTGGCAAACAGGTCCTTTATGCCAAGCCTCGCTCTTTCACTCAATTGTTCATTCTGCACAAATATTTACTGATTTGCAGCTATGTGCCAGGCATTGTGCTCTCTCTTTGCCAGGCAGCAGTTTAGAGCCAGACCGTCTGGTGTCTGAGCTCTTAAGGCCAAGAATCAAACACTTCTGTCTGGCATTCTCTAATTAAGTAAACCATTTGAATGCAGTAAGTGCAGGGTCTCAAAATGCAGGGCAGTTGGTGGCAAGCTGACTGGACTCAAAGAGAAGTTGCTCTGAGGTTCCTGAGAGGCCAGGTCTCGGGGGAAAGGATTCCCACATCTAAATTTTTACATTCCTGTGAAGCTGGGCACCAGGCATGGTATTTGTCCTACAGCTGGCTCCTGTTTCTCCCCACTTGCTGTGCATTTGAAACTCCTGGGGAACTCTTTAAAACCAGAGGTGCCCACCTACCTTCTCCTCCTGGGAGATGCCCATCTGGTGGGTGCAGGGTGACGTTGTCTAGCTTTTCAAGCCCTGCAGGTGATTCTTATATACAACTAGAGACAAGAACCACTCAGTGAGAGCTCTATACAGATTTTTCAATGTATGAAAAATAATGAGCAAATATTATTAAGGTAGGTGGGTACCATACTTTTAAAACCATTTGGTACACTACTGGGTATAAATTCTAAAAAGCAGGAGAGGAACAGGAGGACATGCAAGATTAACATTGCACATGGCAACAACATGTACTTAAATAGGGTAGAAATTTCATTGGAAGATGAAGTAACTTGGAGGATGCTTTTAACACCAAAACATTTCTTAGGCTCTTGTAAGACAGTATTTATACTTTCATAATCTTTTTGCTAGGAAAATATGAAAATAACACACCTCTATGAGCTTGGTAAATGCTTTCAAATAATTTGAACTTTATTAAGTCCTTCCTTACATTTGAAAAATATGAATCCATATAGATTCAAGACATTATTCATTTTACGGGTGAGGTTTCATGGGCTTTATGGGCATGTGGAGTAACTTCATGACTCATTGGAGTTCGTGGCCTGACATGAATAGCCTATATCCAGCAGTAAGGCTGGAAAGAAATATTTATGCAAACTGAGACAGAGGCAAAATTAGACTATTTAGTGATAAGGAGCATTTTAGATTTCTACATAATTGCAAAATAATTCACCAGGACCAAATGCAAATTTGGGTTTTTTTTAATGAGATTTACCATTCCATAGAACCAGTCATTTTTAGTATACCAAAGGAGAAGAAATAAATTAGATTAGGGTCCAAGCACTAACAATGACACACAGAATACCTGAGGTAGAATAACTCTAATATTTTCTCAGCACAGGATCAAATTTAACATAATAGTATCTGGAGGGGCAAAACCAGAGGGAGGAAAACCATTTGATTATTCAATTTTTTGAAAAGACATTATTATAAAATAATAGCATTGCTTAGGGAAGTCATGTCAAATGCATAGCTAAAGAAAAGTTTTTAAGCAAATCCGTAAGAAGTCAAAAGATCATTTAAAAACACTCATTAAAAGTCCAGGAGAAAAACATACACTAAGATCAAGATCAAAAAGTGGTTCTCAAATGGAAAAAATTTGTGGTTAAATGGTGAAGTAAAAGGGGCTATCACAGAAAAGAGATAAAGGTACCTCATTATTGAATGGGCAGGCTACTGATACATACAGGTCACAAAAGGTCAGTCACAATACAAAAACAGAATGGACTGCTCTGGCTTCGCTTGTCTTCACGCTTTGCCATATGGCCCTGAGTTCTCAGGAAATTATTAGGCTAAAGAAATGAAGAAAGTGGAAAGACTGGGATCCAAGAATACACAAGACTCACATATCACAATTTATTTCACCTTCTTCTCACACACACTTCCCAATATCATTGGCCATTTGACATGGATTGCTTTCTAAGGGGCATGTCTAATCTCTTTTAATTCATTCCTATTTATACAGAATCCAAATCACCAGTAATCCCAAGCCACCAGAATTGCCTTCATTTACTATTCAGCAACAGTCCCCAAGGTCTGTTGCTCTGATGTCGGTCAGGATGCTCCTCAAAAAAAGAGAGCTTTGAGATGAAATTACTAGCTTGTAAAGACTCTAGGAAATTCTACATTACAACATCTTAGTTTTATTTATTCTATCATTTCTCAAACGTATTTGACCTCAGGTTCCCTTCATCATGCAATATTTATTAAAATACTACAGAAATAACCTTCCTTGACACACAGTTTGGAAAACCTTTCAGATCAGGTCCCTAAGACATTTTGCAATTGACCCCTTTTGTTAACAAATACACTGAGCTTGGGCTCTGTGCCAGGAGCTAGTCTAGCTGTTGGGCACAGCTAGGTGAACGGGGCAGGCACAGTGCCTGCGTCTCATTTCAGGTGACTTTGAGTGGCATGAGGGAAAAAATAAAACCCAGGCCGGGAATAGAGAGCATTTAAAATGGGGGCTGGTTGTGACTTTAGATAGGACGGTCAGGGAAGGCTTTTTCCCAAGGTGATGTTGGAGGTTCTGTTCACTGTCATTTTAATACTAAATACATTTTTCTAATTTTTGAAATTGGTGATCAGCAAGTAGTAAGGCAAGTTTCGTAGTTCAGTAATTTTCTGTTAATGAAAAAAATTGATCAAAGTGCTTACTCCCCACCCCACCCGCTCCACTTAGAGGAGCACATATCCCACGTGGGTTGGGGTCTCAGAGTAGATGCATGGGAAACGTCTGAGCCACTGTATTCAGGGGTGAACCAGTGTTTCTCACCTGATCCACAAGCCCAGACCACAACAATTCTCCCATTTTCTCTTCTCTGAACCAGATGCACCCATACAATCAGACACGCAGAAACTTCTGGATGGCAAAATGACAAAAGATAATCATCTAAATGTCTTGTAATTAAGGAGACTGGTGCTGGGAAGTCAAGTTTGGTGGTACTTAAACTAAGAACCACTTTTCAGTAGCCTTAATTCCTGCTGATTGCTCATCAAAACCATTCCCAGAAACCTTGGGAATGCAACATGGACAGTTACATAAATGCTTTTGTATTATCAAGGTACTCTTTAATGAAATACTTCTTTCCCACAGCAACAGACCTCATCAATCCAGGAAAATGCTTTTAATAAATGCTTTTGGTAAATAATCTTCATAATAATCATTGTGTTATTGGTTAAAATGGTGTTGAATAACAAAACTTCTCCCCCCCCCCGCCAAAGGCTCTGAAAGATAAAGAAGCACTAATTCAAAGGGCAGCTGTTGTTTTTCATTCCAATGTGTTTCTGAAATATCCACTTTCACATTTGCACTAACAGTGGAAAATCTTTAAGCAGACAGATGAAAATTCTCTTCTCGTTGTGTTTTGAATACTCAAATTGTACCCTGTATTGTACAAAGAAAGCACTTTGTTGCTAGGCAATTCCATGTATCATCTCAAATTGGGTTTTAACCAGATTGATGGAAGTATTCCCCCTTAATTTGTTTTTTTCACTAGAACACAGTTTTCGCTTATGCAACAAAATATGTGAACAGATCATGTGGTAATAGTACTTTGTGTAGCAATAAATAAATCTTATACTCCAACACTGACTAATATTTAATGATGTGCAAAATTACTGTTGTGATGCATGGAAATCAGACGTAAGTGATAGGAAGCCTAGGCAACAATTGCACGTGGCGTTATGTTAACATTGCAGATAAAAGTAGCTCTGGGATCCGCCCAGGGAAAGAAAGAATAGGAAGAACCTCTGAAAGGCCTCCAGAAAATCCATAGTCCAAGGCACCAGCTGTTGGGTTTTCTGATTTGAGAAATGGCATCTCTATGGACCTCTGTTTCTAAGGAGACCATTGAAGGAGGCAACATGTCTTTATTTTGTAAGTTTTGATACGTTTGTTAAAGACTAATTGTGTAAATTGATAGCTATATCTGATAATGAGAAATGCACACCCTTCATTTTATTTAATAACAAAGTAAACAGATATTTAATCATGCTCTCTTCCAAGGGAATGAAGAACTCTTAACTGAAATTGGGGATGTGAGCACTTAAGAGTCTTAGTATTCTTCACTCTCTATCTCCAAAGTTTCTGTACTTATTTAAGGATGTAGACCTGGGGATTCACCCAAACAAATAAGGAGATATACATAAAGGGCAGCCTTTAAACCAAGTATAAAGCTCTTATAAATTTATAGTGTAATATAGTTCTTACTGTTTATATGTTTATGTAAATAGCTTCAATAAGCGGTGGATGGGTCAAAAATCTGCTTTTGTTGATAATTTCCTTGATGACAATACAATGGGAACAGTGTGGACGGACCATTGTGCCATTCTCCTAAAAACACAATGAAGCTTTCAGGCAGGCTCACAGTGGCTTTTAGTGAGATTTGGGTTTTAGCTCCTAGTGTCTACGAGCAATATAGGAAAACTAGAGCAGAACATTTTCGAGGATATTAGGGGATTTCATGAGCAAGAATAACATTTAAAGGAAGAGAGGGGAAGAGGAGTGAAAATGAACTTTCCAATGCTTTTCCCTGTGAGAAGTACCCTTGTAATTATGCATGTATCTTAATTAAAAGCACATATTCATGTTTTGCATTTTTAGTTAGCCTTGTATAATTAAAACTGCATTACATTTGATGTATTATAATTATAGCCAAATGGCTATGTTAATGTTCATCTATTCCATGCTGTAAAACAATAAAAAACATTTCTTTAAATCATCTTACCAGAAATTCAATCTCCAGATATAAGAGCTTGATGTGTCTTGAAAATAAAATATCTTTGAGACCAAGTCACAGCTTTAAGTATGAGATCCAAAATTCCTGATGATTGTCAAAGCACAAACCCAAATTGTTTTTAAGAGATAATTTGTGGAGGAAAAAAATAAAATGAATGTAGAAGGTCTAATTAAGGTCTTACAGGAGATCTCTCTCTACCCTAAAGGAATTAATAGGAGACAATCAAATCTCCTTAGGCTATAATCATTGAGATTTAAATCCCCAAACCACCCATTAAAAAAAAAAAATCCCGTGTTACAAGATCAGTGCTTTCTCTTCTGAATGTAAAACGCATGACCAAATTGAAGGCCCATTATTAAATCTCCACTGAAATTCTTTCCTAACTTTTCACAGTAAAACACTCCCAGAAATGAAACCACTACAGAATAAAAAAGTTGTACTGGAAATAGTAACATATGACCTTGGACGTAAGGTAGGTGAGAGATCTCCTGGACGAACATTCAGCACCTAGCTATATTTTGTGGGTTGAATTGTGTCCCCCAAAATGACATGTGGAAGTCCTAACCCTTAGAATTTCAGAATGTACCCTTATTTGGAAATAGGGTCATTAAAATGTAATTAGTTAAATTAAGATGAAGGCATTTTGAGTAGGGTGGGCCCTTAATCCAGCGTGACTGATATCTGTATATGAAGAAAGAAGCTTAAATGTCAAGTTAAAAGTGTGCAAAGGGATAGATAATATTTCAAAATAATTGTAGGGGGTATATAAGCAATCCTTAATTACAGGATGGTCGTGGTTTATAGAATGGTTTATAGCGCAGTCAAATTTAAACTTGGGGACCTGTGGCGTTTCTGATGTCCCCAGGGGCATCTGGCCTCTTGGTAGGGCTGGGCCGTCCATAACTGCAATCCCCCTCTTCCAGAAACAGTTCTGTGAAACGATTCCAAGAACTTTAAGAGGAAAACGATTTAATACAAATAAGAAAATAAATTTCCTTATTTGAGCAAGGAAAAACACTGTTTGTTCATGGGTGATGATGAACAAAGTTCCCTGCAAGGGACGTGGTCAGAAGTGGTATTAGAGAGCTTCTGGGCAGGTGACCGCGTGGAGATTCGGGGAGCGTGGCGTGCGCAGGGTGGGCCTGGGGGCTCCACGCCCTCCCCGTACACCTCCTCAGGTCTTCCATTGGCTGTTCCTGAGTTATATTCTTTCGTAATAAACCAATGATCCAGTAAGTAAAAGAAAACATTTTTAGAAGGAGTGACATCATAGCAACAGGACCACGTGACAATTTCAAGCCAAGGTGAGCTGGTGGTAAGTGTGCTTTAACCTCGTTGTGCCTGCAGAGTAGGCTCCAGGCAGCTGGATCCGGGCAGGCTCTTGGTCAACTAGACAATGAGGATCTCTGTCCTGGGAATTTGCGGCAGGAGGTATGGAGTTAGAAGACCTGATGTGAGTTACCCTTTCTATGTGCCCATAGGCAAGACATTCAGCTTAGTTCTAACTACCAACATCCCTAAAATAGTGAAATTAACAGTTGTCATGAGAACTAAACCAAGAAAAGTACGTAAAAATGCTTCATAAGAAAATCTATGACTCCTACCAACTTCTCCCCAAGGCCTCAGTTTATCTGCATCCTTATTCAGGGTGGCATTGGAAGTCAGCGCCTATGTGTCCACAGCACATTTATTAAGATGATGTTGGAATATCACTTATGTAAGCCAACCACTTACATTCCAAAGCCCTCTTAATGAATCAGCATATCGACCTGTGTATTATAAGCACGTCTTCTATCAGTATCCATGAAACTATGGTAGGATAACTTCCTAGTTTGCAAGGAGAAAAAGTCTCAGACTCTTCACAGCTCCTGACACCACTGTTACCAATCTGACAGCACATGAACAAGCTTTCTAAACTTTCAGAAATGTTTACATTTCCTTTCCTACCCTTTGATTTTTCACCTCTCTTCCTTTAGATCTGTACCCTAATGTAATAATGTTTAATGCTTGCAAGTCTTTTATTAATCATGCAATCACTATTTAACAAAAATTTGTTTATAGGAATTAAGTTTTTAAAATTTGTTTCATTTCCTATGACCAAAATTTCCTAAATGTTAAAAATTACTCCGTATTGTATAATCATTAAAATTACTATTGGGAAACAACAGATCAAAAATGTAAACGTATTTCAAATTTGATTAAATGATACTCATTAGAAGAAAATATTTATTGGAAATTAATCATTTATTAATGCAATACTGCTAAAAATTAATACATTCAGCAGCTAACTATATAATTTTAAGAAGTTGAAAACATTATTTTATAACATGAAGTAAGATCAAGATGACTATTCCTAGAATATTTTATAATGTGATAAAATAATTTTTAATTATCTAATTGAACACATCTTGAATCTAAAAGAAGTTGCATAAAACTTTTGCCCAAGGGTTCTATGTAACATATCCTAAAAATTTCAGTAGTTCCAGAAGCATTCCACTTACATTTAAAAGATTTTGCAGTACTAACCTACTGCCAGGCTGTCCAAATGTCTCTTCTTTCCAGCTAATAAAACAGACAAAGGATGAGTCCTAAGAAAAGCTGAAAAGAATTGCTTATAGTTAAATACATAAGAAAGGTTATTTTTAGCATTCAATATTTCTTAAAGCACACTTGACCTTATTCTCACAGAATCTTATACTCTTTGGCTAAAGAAGGGAATGGAAGAGTCAATTTAACAAAAATTGTAACTCTATTGTTCCGATATCTGAACCAGAGTATTCAACCCAGGTCTAAAACACCAAGTTTCACCCCCAATAGAATATGGAGGAAGATAGAAAAATATAGGAACCGTACAGGTTTCCTGAGCCTCATCATTAATATTTAAAAAAGGCCTCCCTCTGTTGGAAGCCTAGGAGGTTTTTCACACTTCCAATCCATGGGTAAGATTTGGGGTGGGTTAGGGCTCTGCTTTTGGTTTATCAGTTGGGAGAAGGACCTTGTGAGCTCAGTCACGTTCTTCAGGAGTGGCTTGTAGGAAAGAGGACTACAGAGTCTAAGGATCTGAACTCAGATCACCTAAAAACGTTCTATGCTCTTACATCCCTTGAAAAGCGTATTCCAGTTAAGACCACTGTTACAAACCACCTCAACCTTCACCGGGAAGCATGGATTAAACAGAAGAGCAGAGCTGAGCAAAATGCACCATCTGCAGGGGCACAGGGTGGCTCTCAGTTGGCCAGGGGCAGCTGTGAGCTGCAAACACCAAAGCTCCCAGCAGCCAGGGTGTGGGTGCACCAGCTTGACAAAGGGGTCTCACAGGGTCCCAAGGGTGCCCACTGCACACACAGAAGGGCTGAGGATGCAAACAGAACACCCAGCCCAGGCCTTCCAGATTAGCTCAAAGGATATGTACATGTAGATATATACTTTCTCTTAGATTTTTTTTCATAAAGTAGTGCTCTTTCTATCTTGCTCTTTGAGGACAGGGAGCATATCTTTTATTTCATCCAATAAACATTTGACTGTCCACTGTTAGCCAGATACTCAGCTTCAAGCGAAGAAAGGTTCATAAGGGAAAGCAGAGAAAAGAAATAAAGGCAGCGATTCCCCTCCCAAGGGATTTGGCCATCCCCTTACAACACGAGGCATAGTGTTCATGCCTAACCAACATTTATTAACCCTTCTTTACTTGCCTATACTCATTTTTACTATATATTTTATTGTGATAAATATATGTGTGTGTGTGTATAAAACACAAAATTTATCTTCTAAACCATTTTTAGGTGTACAATTCTTGATTATTCCTTTGAGAAACAGTGTTCTCTTCCACCAAGCACTGGACACATAGCATGGTCATGAGAGTCAGATGACCCTACCTTTGATCTTTGGGGAAATAAATCCCTTAGGCTCTGGAGTCCTTACTACAAAATGAGTTTTCTGAAATGCTATCAGTTATGATATCTGGTACAAATATCTCAGGCATTCGGCATGTCCTTGTTCAGAGGAGAAAAAATTAAGTTGCCCCTCTCTGGCTAACAACTACGGTATTTTGATCCTCCAGTCTCCACACATGCTACCATCAGATAGGGGTTCTGCTTGCGGAAACAACATAAATAATTAAAATCCTGCAGGGAGCAGATTTTTATTTACAGGGCTCCATTGTCATTCTTGTACGTGGTGGGAGTATGGCAAAATTACACGAGTTTATTAAAAAAACAAAAATTGATGGTTCCAACTCCTTTCCTCCTACCCCATGGAATGAGATCAAATAGCAGCTGCACAGAAGCGAGAACTGTCAGTATTTAAGGAGCTCTTATTGCCATAAGGAGGGGAACTCACTAACGTTGGGTGGAGTGAGTTCTCAGACGCCCAAGCTCCCCACCATGCCCAGGGCTTCCTGGACACCACCACACCTTGGAGGTCACATGCTCATGCTATGAAATGTGGCCATCCCAGCCTTAGCTGCTTGGATGTTCCGTTTCATCATTCCCTTTTTAGTTATCATTCCTCCACAGTTGTTAAGATAAAAGCTTACACTGCAGAAACAGTCTGACGCATACCCCCTACATACAGACTGATCTCCAGATTACCAGTGAAATTGCTGCCTTTGTATACTTACGGACTGACGTGATAACTGAAAATAACTTCCATTAGCACTATAAAAACTCCAGCTGACACCAAATGAATTTCATTTGATACCAGCAGAGAAAAATATTGGCTACTGAGATATTCTTTGTTCATGGTTATTTACAGTGAGCTAGAATCCATGTACAATTCAGCCAGCCGGAGGCTCCAGATGATGCCCCTCCCTCAAGGACCTCTGATGGAAGGTCTTCCACAAAAGACTGGCTCACCTCCAGTTACGGAAACTGGGAACCAAGGCTGTCACACCTGGTCTACCACAATACATGGAAATGTCTAGTAATTAAGTTCTTTGGAATGAGGAAGATGTAAACAGACATCTGAGAGATACGTAGTGCCTGGACGCAGACATTTTCCCTCCCCTCCCCACCTCCACACCATCACCTTGCCATTTTGTAAATTTTGGAAATAGTCAACTAAATGGTCAGAACATGCCCCAAAACTGTGCTTCTGGGCATTTTTAAAATGTAAAATACCTCAAATGTATGTGCATTGCCACTAAGAATTAAGCATCAACATTTTCTTACGTTTCCTCAGAGCTTCTACTTTTTTAAAGGAAATATTACAGACACCGTTGGGCACCCCAACAATGTTACACCCCTTCTCTCCTGGTGAAGCCATGCCTTGAAGTTGGTGTGCCTCTTGTCCATTCACGTTGTTATACTGTCGATATACATGTGTGTATCATAAACAATTTTACAAGTTTTCAAATATTATATGTACCTGTCTTTCTACAAACTGTTTTCTTCATTCAACATCATGAGTTTTTAATTTTTTTACTGTAAATATACATATGGTTTACCATTTTTAATGATTTCAAGTGTACAACTCAGTGGCATTAATTTCATTCACAATGTTGTATAAACACCACCAAGACCTATTTCTAGAACTTTTTCATCATCCCAAAGAGAAACTCTGCATCCATTAAAAAACTCCCCCTATCCTCTCCCACCAGCCCCTGCTTTCTGTCTCCATGAATCTGCCTGTTCCAGGTAGCTTATGTAAGATCCGAGGTCCTGTTTCCCCACATCCTGACTTGCACTCACAGTTTTTCAGTGGATTTTTGACAGTCTGATGGGTGTGAAATGGTCTGTCAATTTTTTAATTGGCATTTTCCTAATTAACGAGACTGAGCATCTTTTCATGGTTATTAACCATTTCATATGTTTCTTTTCATACGAAATGCCTGCTTATAACCTTTGTGCTCTTTTGGATTATTTTTTGCTTTTCTGTATTAATTTCTAGAGGAGACAAATATATACATACATACACAAAGACATATAGATTATACAGATATTCTGAAAAGCAGTCATTTGACTGCTATATAAACTTCAGATAACTTGATCAATCATCTCTTATTTCTTTGCTTTCTAGTTAAGTTCTGGCTCTACTGTATTTTCCTTTCTTCTTCAGCTTATTCTGTTTATCTTTGTCCATTTCCTTGATTTGGACACTTCATTTTTTTCAGTTTCCTTTTTTCCAATTTGTGCACATAAGCCTACTTGTTTCTACCTAAGTGCATGCTTAGCTTGCCCAGCAGCACTAAGAAGTAGTGCTTTAATCTAAATGAAAAGATTGTGTGATGTCTCTGCGGCTGAATCCTTCCTGGCTTTTCCTTCAGTGGAGGCCTAGAGGCAGAACATTTTATTTTCCTTTGTCAATCTTAAAGTGTCTAGATTCGGCCTTAACTCGAATGATCTGGAAGATCCACGTTCTCTCTCCGCCTCTTGCTGCTGTGCGAGGCAGGTGTCCATCTGGGCGCCAAGCCTAGGGCATCATTCTTCCCTTCCCACTGGAATGTGAGATGTTCTCTTTGTCTTTGAGGTTTTTTCTGCAGTTGCCCTGGCATGCATCTGGGATGACTATTTTTTAATTCTTTTAGGACTTGCGCGTTCCTTCCATTTGAGACTTTGTATCTTTCCTCACTGCGGAATGCCGTCCACCAGGGTTTCTCTCCTCCATTCTTTTCTTCTGTCATTCGGAAAGTCTGTCAGGCATACGTTGGGGCTGTTACTTATTAGTTCCCTTGATCTCTCTCCATTTACTTCCCAGAAGTCCTGTTTTTGTTTTGTTTTTCAAATCTGCCTGTTCTTTGCTACAATATCAAGTTCCTACTCTGTGATTTCTATTCTTTCCTTTACATCCTTGATCATTTCAAATAGATTTATCTTAAATTCTCTTTTATATTGCTCTTTTATCTTTTGTCTGGACATGAAAATACTCCCTTGACTCTATGACTGCTGAGGCTCCCTCCTTTCCTCATTATTCAGAGAGGAATCATTTCCATGGAAATACCCAGAATCTGCTTAGAAAGGCAGCCGGGGCTACTCCCAAACACTTTATGGAGTATAGGAGGGTCGGAGTATAGGAATCAGTACTTTACTAAGCTCTCCTGGTGATTTCAATGCACAACTAAGGTTGAAACCCCCACTTCCAGCGTAATACTGGCTTCCATGACCTTTGCACAGCATTTGCATTCAGTCTCTGCTGCCCACTCCCAAATATAACTTTGTCACCTGTTGATTTCCTTTTGTTGCCTTCAGTTTGGATACATGGGGGGGTTGGAGCTGTTATTGTGGTAAAATATACATAACATTACATTTTCTTGTTTATAATCACTTTTAAGCATATAGTTCAGTGGTGTTCAATATATTTTCATTGTTGTGTATCTATCATCACCATCCATTTCCAGAACGTCTTCATCATCCCAAACAGAAACTCTATACCCATTAAACAAAAACTCCCCATTCTCCCCTCCTCTCAGCCCCTGGTCCCCTCTATTCCACTCTATGGAGTAATTAACGGATGCAGAGTTGAAAAATTCCTGACCTTCTTTTCAGTCTTTCTTCCAGTGGCTCATCCCTGATACACCAGAATTCCTAATGTGGTCCTGCAGGAAGAGAAGGCCAAGGAAGCACAGAGATAGAGCGTTATGAGAGGGTTTGGGTAGTAGAGTTTTTACTGTGCATGAGAGAAAGGAAATTCTGGACTAGTAGGTAGATTACAAATTTCCCAAAAAGGGGAGAGAGCACATCTTGTATTACTCCTAGATTTTCCATTCTCCAGAAAAAGCAGTAATATTCTCAAAATGTTCTTGTCCAGTTAATTAACTTAGGTGTCAATACGGCCTCTAAGAACCTGGCCTGGTGCCTTAGACACCTTCAATTAATAACTAAATGATGAGTAAGAAGATTGTTTTTCTCATTGCTCTCTAAAATTTATTATAGTGATATTCCAGAAACTCTGATTTTGAGAATATGCAATTTGCTCAATTCCCTAATGCCCAAATAAAATGGTATAATATCTCATAAAAGGCAATCTGTACTTCCAAATCTGCACACACTTAATGAACTATTTGGAACTATAAAAAAAAAAAAGACATCATGAATTGGTAGAGCAACTGTGCAAATGTACAAAATTGACTCAATATCTCATTGTGAATATTGCAATTAGTAAATTGTAAATAGCCAACTGTATTGGGTTAAGAAGCTGAAAGAGGATCTTCTCCAAAGCGTCCTGTGTAGAGGATTTCAACTCTGAACTATGCATGTCGAGGGCTCCACATATGTTTGCCCAGCACTCTTTTAGATGAAGCAAGGAAAAAATAAGAAGCATGCCCTGTCCTCAAGGAGGTGACAAGACAAAACACACAGCACAGAGCACTGATATGAATGAGATGTCTGACAACATGCGGAGAGGACTCCGATGAAGCCTCAGAGTCGAGAGTGAGCACAACCCTTTGGGAAGCTAAAGTGGAAGCCAGTCTGACAGGAGCAAGGGCTGTCGGAGATCGGCAGAAAAATGTCTGCCGACCATGGACATGGCAGGAAGTTTTCATGGACACGCAGGAATAAACCAGCCACAGACTGGGAGGAAATATTTGGCAACACCTGCATCAGGCAAAATATTTTTATCTCAAATATATAATGAACTCCTACAACTCAATAATAAAAAGACAAATGGCCCAACTTATTTTGATGAGCAAAAGATTTTAATAAGCCCATCACACAAGAAATATATATACAAATGGCCAAAGGTCATATGAAAAGTTGCTCAACATCATTAGTCATGAAGGAAGTGCAAATTAATAGAAGAAGGTGATGCCACTTAGCACCCACAGAATGGCTAAAATGAGTAAGATTGACAATTCCAAATGCTGGCAAATGTTGAAAAGCTACTAGAATTGTTATACATGGTGATGAGAACAGAAAATGGAAAAAAACACTTTGGGAAACAATTTGGCTGTTTCTTATAAAATTAAATATACTCATACCTTGCAACCTATTCCATTCTATGGCTGAGCATTTGTGCCTCTGCCAAAAAAACTGAAAACATAGGCTCCAAGACAGTCTCATTAAGAAATATTTATGTCAACTTTATTAATAATAACCAAAAACTGGAAAAAGTGCAAATTTCTATCCATAGGAGAATGAATAGTGGAGTCACATCTGCAAAATTATATATATATACAATAAACAGGAACAAAGTGTTGCACAATATAGATAAATCTCAAAAATGTTATGCTGAGAAAAAGCCCAGAAGAGGCAGTTGCTGATACTGTTCGTCAGTTCAGTGATGCCCCAGTGACCCAGGCTCTTTCTCTCTTTCTGCCCCACCACTCTTCCCACCCTGATGTTCATTCTCATGGTCACAAGATAGCTGCTGTAGCTCCAGCCATCACAGCCACGTCAAAAGCAGGAGAAAGGGAGGGAACGGCAGCACCAGCTTTATTTGTCCCCTCCTTTTTGGACTTACACTTAACAATTCTCTTTTCTAGCTTTCATATGTTTTGCCAAAACTGGGTCACACAGCAACCCCAGAAAAGAGAATTAGCAATCTTGATGTAGAACAATTTTTATTTCTCTTCTTAGAGCTAAGGCACATTACCAACCCAAATCAGAGTTCTTTCAGCAAAGCAGACAGGAGGCATGGACATCACACAGACAACTAGCAGAGTCAGCCAAACAACTTCAAAGTTGAAACAGATCCACCTAAGTCCCTTGGGCCTGGGATTAGGAAGAAACAATGAGGAGAACACATAATCTAAGCCATCTTGCAAGCCTTCACAAGGAGCCATCCTTCTCCCAGGCAGACACTAAGGAAGAAACAAGTGGCATGGCCAAATGAGATATTTTGAAATAGCTGCCGAATAATGAGAAGCAAGTATCATGATATGGAAAGTCCCAATGCTATGTGTTGGCATTAAGAAACAAGTTGACTTTAAGGAACAAGGAGTTTAAAGAAGGAAAAACAAGGGTGTATTAGTCAGCTCAGGCTCCCATAACAGAACACCGCAGACCAGGTGGCTTAAACATCAGAAATTTATTTCTCACCATTCCTGAAGCTGTAAATCCAAGATCAAGGTGCCAGCCAATAGAGTTCTTAGTAAAGGCTCTCTTCCTAGCACACAGTCTGCTGCCTTCTGGCTATGGCCTCACACAGCAGAGAGAGAGAGAACTCAGGTGTCTCTTTCTCTTCTTGGAGGTCACCAGCCCTATGGGATTAAGGCCCCACCCTTATGACCTCATTTAACCTTTACCACCTCCTCACAGGCCCTGTCTCCAGTCACATTAGGGGTGAGGGCTGTGGCATATGGATTTGGCCAGGGCACAGAAACATTTAGTCCATGATAAACAGTAAATAATGACCTATTTAGGGGATATGTCTCCTTTCAAATGAACACATGATCATAGACATCAGGATGTTTCTCCAATCTGAAGATCCAACTCTGTGGAAAGAAAAACCATGTCAGTGGCACTTTGGATGGGATAAAGCCCAAGTCTTTCTTTCTGCACAAGAGTTGACAGGCTCACTCTGAGAGACGGCCCCTTTTCCAATGATCGAACACTCGTCCATCTGCATTAACCAGCCTGCTATACACTACGAGGGCAGAGCTCACGGGGGCAGCCGGGAGCAGATGTATTGTTTACAAACAAAATACACTGGCTGGCGTATAGCAGCTGTGATTAAGTTAATAACTAAGTGCTGTTTTAAGATAGCAAATATCTGAAACCCACATATCTTGCATGCTATTATTTGGTTCAGTAAATGTTTAGACAGCTGGTGGAAGTTTGCCCTGACACGGGCATTAAAATGCACACTCGGAGAGCACACCATGCGTTTCCAGCAACGAGGATTCTTTTTCTTCTTTCATGCAGGAGAGACTCAGATCTGATGCCCCAAGGCCAAGCCATCAGAGCTCAACCCTCAGTGCTTCGTGAGCCATAATTTATGTTTCTTACAATGAAAAGAATATAATAACTTCCCATTTGTCATTGCCTCATGAGAAAGAGCATGGACACATTTTATCTGAAACAGCCTATAATAACCTCTATGCTAGAGGTGTTCACACTCTTTTCAGCAACAGAACCCTGTTTTCAAGTGAAATGTTCCACACAGTCCCAATAATTAAGACAAAGTTGTGCTGCTTGGCTAACATACAGGTTCAGGCAAGTCTCTCAGACCCCCAGGAAGGCCCTAAGTGTCTCTGTACCACACCCTCCATTTCAAAAAAGCCTGGTTTGCAGGATATTTCTCAAATCTGTTTCTGAGATTCCTTGAGCCTCTTTTGACTCCTCATGCATCTTGGGAAATAGAATCAGGCCAGACCCTCTCTATAGTCTTCAGAATCAGGAGCCTAGTAGGAAAGGCAAGGCAAAGAGAATTAAGACTGGGTATATTCCATTACATGGTCGCTGAAATGATGTGAACTCTGTGTGCCAAAATGATCGAAGGGAAAAGCAGAGCCTATCTCTCCCAGGGAAGAGGTAAACATTAAAAAATATAAAAATAAAATAGTTATGGATGGACGACTGGCATACGGGGAGCAGGTGTGAAGCAGGTCTGAATGCAGAGAAACCCTGGCTGAATGCGGTGGGAGGAAGAGGCCTGGGACCTTCTCACCAGTCATCTGCCCACTCCCACGTGACAAGAGTGGTGGCCTCCAAAGCACCCCTACAGAAGGCTAAGGCTCCACAGACCCCATATGAAACCCATTGTTCAACACTAGTGACAATGGCATAATAAATTACTCATGCAAAGCAGCGCTTCTAAGCATAGAAAATAATGCTTCTAAGCAGAGTTATGGTGGCTCAAGTCAAGTTGGCCTTCAGCATTCTCCACCCCCTCCTTCTGCCCCTCACCAGCTCCCCGAACAAAATAATCTCTCCTGCTGAGGAGAAAAAGCTACCAGATGAACTCTCTCACACTAAGGTATGGGGAAATCGTGGCCCACCATTTTCATGATGATTCTGGAAAGCTCAGAGGCAAGAAGGCAAACCTGAAAACAGGCAAACAAAGCATCTTAAGAGAGATGAAAAACACCAGGGGTTGAGGAAACTCACAACTCCCCTCAAGTCTTAAACTAGAGGAGAGACTTTCTCCACTCACTGAATAAAGAAGAGCTAAAGAAGCTACTGTGAAACAGCCTCAGGGAGATTCCCTTCAATTAGATCTCCATGTACATATAGTGTAATCAATAGGTCAGCAAACATTTATTGAGCATCTACTATATGTGACACTCTTCTGTCAGCATGGGGAAACACAGATTAAGGACACTGGCCCCTTCCTTACAGGAACTCAAAAATCCAATGAAATATGCAAGTAGACAAATAATTGAAAGGAAAAGAATGTGAAGATATATTTTTAAAGAGGAAGACACAGACTCAGTTGGGAAGAGGGTAGGGTGTTTTGACTTCACAAAGCGGTAACATTTAAAGAGTGTTTTAAATGATAAATCAAAGTTTGACCACTGACTAAGAAAATTTATGCCAGGACCAACAGCATGCACAATGGGGCAACTTTTGAAAGCATGAGTGGCATGCTTGTCATTTATTTACACATATTATCCCAGAAGAATGTAGAGCATGCATTTGGGGATGGAGAAGCAAACCTGGGTGCAAGGAGCCTGGTTAGAAAGCTTATTTAACAGTATAGGCAACATATGGTGGAAGTCTGAACTAAGCAGTCACAGGAGAGTGGATTTTAAGATATACTTAAGACATAAGATGGAAAGAAATTGATGACCAAGAGGATACGGGTAGAAGAGAAATTGAAAATATCCCTTGGGCATCTCCTCCATCTTCCCATTACACTAAATTGCTTTTCTCTCTCTGTCACTGTCCTCATCTGTACACGATCAGTCACCCAGTCCCCAAGCCAGAAACTCTGGAGACTTTCTTAATTCTTCTCTTTTCTTTTTCCTGACATTCAATCTATCAGCGAATCCTATAAAATTAACCACTGATTTTTTTCTCAGATATGTTTGCTTCCTCCAGCCCACTTGGCAATGTTGAATTGTACCTGAGCCCTGGGCTCATACAAACCAGCCCATGACTACGAAATCCACCGGGCATCTTGTGTCCTGGGAAACAGTTCATTGCAAAGAAACCCCTTCCTCATATAATGTCGACAAGACTCATGATGTCCCCTTGTTTACCTATGATCAGGCCAGACACACACTCTCCAAATTCCGATTCTTTTCCCCATAAGTGATTAGGTGAGCTGTTTGTCTCCTTTGATCAATCAGAATAAAATGCCCATTAATATGACTTGACCAAACTTTATATAATCTTCTCTCCTTTCTCCAGGTCCTTGAACTTGGGCTCACTCTCAAACTGGGTCAGCATGCTCCCCTCCAGAAAGGTCCCTTCCCAAAATAGGTTGACCTCAGGGTGCAACGTTCCCTGACCTACTGTCCTGCCACTCTCCCCACTCATCCCACTTGCCCACACCTGGTTCTTTCCAGCCTGTTTACAGCTCTCTATAGAAGAAAAGCCTTTTCTGCCTGACCTTGGAAATGCTTGCAGATCTCACAACCAGAGTTCTCCCTATTTCCATAGCTCCCTTTTCCCCCGTTGAAATAACCCTTTCCAAAAAAAGTCTCTCCTTCCCTAATTTGAATTTTATTTGGCACAAGGCATCACCCTTGGTCATGTCATCATCCTCTCTCTCCTGATATATCACAATGGACTCCAAGCTCCTCTAGCCACTTCCCTTCCAGCTGACGACCAGTGCACGTTCTGCACCCTGTTCATGAGATGCCACGCCACACGCACCCTGCCTGCCTCTCCAGTCCCCTCTCTCCCTGCTCCTCCCCTTTCTGCGTGGGGCAGCCAACCCAGGCTTCTTTCACTTACTTGAACACAACACACACTCTTGTCTTTGGACTTTCTGACATGTAGATTCCCATGCCTGGCCACTCACCATGCTGACCAGCTATCACTCATCCTTTAGATGATACGAGCTTCAGGTCACCCTCCCAGCTTGACTGGAGTCCCCTGCAATGGAATCCCATAACTCACTTCAATCATGGCTTGTTCCCCACTATGTAACAAGCCCTACAAAGCACGAGTGCACCTACTGTATTCACTGGCCTAGTCTATCTCAAATGTAGAGTTCAATCGATATTATTAAGATGATGGAGACAGCGGCATGGGAGAATGGCTGGAGAATAAGGAAAAGCCATTCAAAAGAGAAGGAGAGGTTTCCATGCGATGGAATGGCCATCAGATAGAAGGTAAACCAGGAAGCAAAGGTGTGCCAGAGTTCCCAGGAGGAGGAGTTGTTCAGCAATAGCCAATGGGGAGGGTGAGTAGGAGGAGAATTGGAAAGAGGAAAGAATAGACTGACAGACGATTGATGAGCAAGGCGAAAGCTGTGTTGGAGGCTGATGGTTCCAGGTTGTCAGGACCTGCAAGAAATAAATTCAAATGCACTCTGAAGAAACCAGGGCTTCTTGGAAGAATGGCCGATCCTAGGGCTGGAGCAGGCAGCGTCTTGTAGTACAGATGGTCAGGAAGTGTGAAAAGGCTCAGAACGGAAGGGTCATGTCAAAGGGACCCGGGAGCCCACCTGAAAGAACTCTCAAAAGCCGGAACAATCTGAGCAACAAAATAAGCAATGTAGTCCTGGATTATAAACCCCGTGCATCAAGTAAATATCCATGAGTCCAGATTTATATAAATGATTAAGTAAATAAATAGAACAGAAGTGGAGTGTAACTACCCACTCCTTACCTGTGAGCTTCGTGTAGTGATTTCCTCCCAAACATACACTATGGAAAGGAAGAAAAAAAACTAACTCACGGTGGAGAAACCTGACAAATACTACCTGAGCCAGGTGATCAAAGTTCACATGAACAATGGTAGTTCTTATTGATAATCTACACCCTGATATGAGGTGGTGAGAGTGCATTTTATCTCTGGGGTCTCCCTCCTGGAGCCTTGGAACCCCAGTCTAATCATGAGAAAAGCATCAGACAAATTCCAATTGGAGGATATTCTACAGAATATCTGATCAAAATCCCTGAAAACAGTCAAGGTCATAAAAAAAAAAAAGGAAAATATAAAAAACCGTCACAGTCAAAAGGAGCCCAAGATATCTAACAACTAAATGTAATGTGGTATCTTAGGTGAGATCCTGGAATAGAAAAAGCCACTAATGATAAATTAAGGACATCTGCGTAAAGTATGGACTTTAGTTGATAGTAATGTAACAGCATTGGTTCATTAATTGTGACAAATGTACTGTAATAACGTAAGATGTTAATAATTGGGGAAACTGTGTGAAATATATATGAGCTCAATTTTTCTATGAATCAAAAACTTTTAAAATAAAAATCTTATTAAAATTGAAAAAAATCTAATAACTTTTATATTCTAAAACAATTTAGAATATAAAAAACATACCCCAGGCAGATAAAAATAAAAATAACACCAAATGAAAGACTTGAGATGAAGAGATATAGTCATAAACAAAAATGGAGAAAACATTTATATAAACAAACATTGCACATAGCAAAATAATATCTAAATATGTATGAGGAATAGGATAGAACATAAATAGTCAGTGCCAATAACATAATTTAGAGACTGAAAGAAATAGGCATCATTAGACCCTTAATTATCACACATATGTTGATAAACTTTAGACTTTGATGAGTTTAGTAAACAAGTTAAAATAGCTCCTGTGAGCACGAAGAGAATAGACAAATAGACACAGAACATTACAATCCTGTCCGCTCTCCAAGATCTTCCAGAACCCGACGCTTTCTCACCACCTTCGCTGCTACCGCCTCAGGTCCCGGGCCTGTGCCTTCTCGCCTGGATTGGTGCAGAGCCTGCCAGCTAGTCTTCTTGCTCCTCCTCTTGCCTTTCTTGAGTCTGTCTCAATACAGCCACTCAGACGGCCCTGCAGAGCACGTTAGATCTGACTGTTCCGCTGCCCAATCTGCACTGGCCTCTCATCTCATTTGAAGTAAAGGCTAATTTCATCGTGATGATTCACAAGACCCTGCAAAACCGGCCCCCAGTTGCTGCTAAAGCCCTGTAGCCTCCCTCCCTCCCTTCCGCACACACGGGCTTCTGTGCTGAGGCTCTGATGTTCCCCTCTGCCTCTGCACCCCTCCCTGCCAGAATGCTCTTCCCCGCGACATAAGCACCACACATGGCTTTGCTGTCTTCGCATCTTTACTCAAATGTGACACCTTCCTTGGCTACCCTGTTGAAATGAAACCTCCTCACCACAGTTCGTATTCTTGTTCCCTGAGTAATTTTTCTCCATCACCAAGGAGCTTACTACAGAAGGTAGAGGAACTTTGAACTCTAAATTCATAGATTATGAGACATTTTGCTGTTTGACCTTCTATCAATAAGAAGGAAACAAACTGCACTCTTGCCTAAGAAACTAAGTCACTGTGACCCAAAGAAGCATTCTTGATTCATAATTACTGAAGAGCTTCAGATGAGGGCATCTGGACTGAGTATTCCATGTCTACCTTAACTCGTAGGTTTCAAGGAAACAGGAACTGGGTTCACTTTGCAGTCTAGACCTGATGATGCTTTGAGCCTAACCTCCACCCTTCCCCGCAATCCTGTAACACCTCTATCCCTTCTTTGGTAACACACCGGATAATTCTTGGTGTGCTTTCCCTCACCACATCAGGCCAATGGAGCTGATGGTGCCAGACTACAGGGCTCATAGGGAAGCTTCTAAGATACTGACACACAGTATTTATCTTACTACTATTTTTAATCCGTACATGTCTGTTTTGTTACACTCACATTGAGGTTTATTTGTTGTGCATATAAACTGTGTTGTCTTTAAGATAACTAAGAGAAGTCTAGTTTAGCATAAGCATATCTCTGAAGTAGGTGTTCAAATGTACTGTGATATTTCAAAAACTTCCGATGATTTCATATTTCATTCTCAACTCAGGGAATGTCTGGCTCTTCCAAGGAGTGATACCTCTTCCTTAGCTGACATAGTCTGACTGTGAGAGGCCTAATCAAACCATTCTGTTCAGCTGCAAAGATGCTAATATCCTCATAGATATTCTGACTTCACAGAGCCGGTGATAAGTCATTGGAAAATTGGCCCCCACCACTGAATTCCTGTTCCTGCCTGTCCTTGCCGGATGTTTCTGCCTGATTGATAGGCTGCCAGCTCTCTTTCCGTCTCATACTCATTTAGTAGTCACTATACCAACCTGTCTACTTCTTGAGGGAAGAAAAGTCTTTATCATTAAGGGCCCAGACATTATGTACTTATTAGACACAAAAAGTGTCTCAAAGATGAATTACAAACATTCGATTTTTTTTTTCTGTGACGAGTTTATTGAGTCTAGGTGAGTCATAGTGACAACACAATAGGACAGTCTTTTAAATGACTCACTGGCTGGCTGAACCTCTGATGACTTCTAGCCAGAATTCATCATTTGATGTCATAGTATATAGTCTGTAATCTTCCTGTTTTCATCGGAACCTGATGACATGTTTCAGCTAGAGAACTCTGAGTTTTTCTGCCCATGAAATAAAAATCTTCTCCTTCAGTAAAGAACTAATAAATTTTACTGTGTGTTTCAACATTCTGGTTCTGTATGAAAACCTTCCATGTGTCCCTGCTCCCAGACTAGGATTCTTTAGAAATTCTATTTAGAAAGCAGTATTATGTATCTAAGTTCTTTTCAGTAGTAATTAGTTATTAGTATGGTAATAGTAATAATAATTATATCTAACATTTGCTGTGTATTTACTATGTGCCAGCTAATTTACATGCTTGCATTGACTCATTTAATCTTTACAACAGCCCTGAAAATGTAGTATCCTTACCGACATTGGAGGGTGAGGAATGTTGGCTGAGGGGGACCGTGTGACCGGCACAGGGGTACAAGGCTGAATCAAGATTTGGATCCCAGTCTGTCTCATCCTAAGTTCCCATACTTTTCACTGTACTCAACCTGCTGTATTGATGTTTCAGCTAATTAACTGCTAGCTAAACCTTCATCTCCCTTTGAAGAAATAGGACTCCATTTTCACTGTCATTTTTACCGGTCATTAGGGTGTTCCCTATGTGGGCATGCTAGGCCTTCTAAGTGTGAGTAGGAGGCACGGAGAGGAAACCAGGACCACGCTGGGTGAAGGCGGACCGACTGCCCCAGTGCAAGAGGATGAACTCTAGCCCAGTGCTCAGAGGGCGAAGGGGAAAGGCCAAGCTCGGGTTGGGACAGACAGGCATCCGTAAGGGGAATCGCAAAGAGCCACATGTGTCGTTTGCATCGCAAGGCCAGCAGCATGCAGTGCTTTAAGTCAGAAGGCGGCCATGGGGTTTCCAGGGCCACAGCCAGCAGCTGGGGGTGTGGGAGGCAGAAGCCAGTGTGCCAGGGGTGCCAACAAGAAACCGAAGAACTAGTGGGGGAAGTCCAAGAGCCCGGTGTCCTGAATGGATCTGGCCAGCAAGAAGCTCTCAGTGGGTCCCTGCAGTGGGTACCGGGCTTCAGCCTGTGGACTGAGGCTTCTGCTCACTTCCCATGATCAGAACTGGCCCAGGATTAATGTCACAGGTGAAGGATGCCTGAGAATTGGGCCGGGCAGGGGAGACTAGCATTCATCGTCTGGTGAGGAGAATAGGGTCATTCTTTTATTGTTTAACATCTGCGAAGAGGAAAAGTTTTTAAAGTGTGTATCAAGAAAACATTCTAGAAGGCAGGGGAGGTGGCTCTAACCTCCCCCCTGCCAACCCCAGCCAGGCCCCAGCAGCCTGCAGAGTGCATCAGTTCCAAAGCAAGCCCCAGCTCTCCGAGTCCTTCCAATCCACAGGAACGCCCGTAACAGCCAAAGTCTCCACTGACTCCCTCAGTCATTCCCAGCTCCACCTGCTACCCCCTCCTCAAAAGAATTCACCACTAGTGATGAAAATAATTTTCCTCATTTGGACATGATATAAGTTTTAAGTCTGGAAACAAAGAAACAACTATGATTATGTTGTAACTATTGATACTTCAAAAGACCAACCCAACGACCATCTGGTGGTTGCTACCGCAATGCTCCAGTAACAGCAGCTATGATAACTGCATCCCTCTCATGCTTTACGTGATCTTTTACTTAGTTACCATGTTTTATGAACACTTGCGTTTACCCATCTCATCTCTGGGTAAGGTTTAACTCTGAAAGATCAAGGCTGGCTCGAAATCCCAGTTCTCTGACTCTACACCTTCTGTGTTGCTCCTTATCACCACCCTGCACTGCCTCCACCTTCAGGAATCTCTCTTGCAGAGAAGCAGAGGCCAGGAGGCTCTGTGCTCGCTTCAAGCCTCCTCTGCAAGACGGACCTTTCTGAGGTCCACCGAGGAAACACTGGCAAAGCCCTATGGCACGGTGGAGACACAAATCTGGGTGAGCCACAGGGATGTCTCTGGAGCCTCAGAAAGAAAGAGGCATCCTCGGTTTCAACTGGGGCACACTCATTCTGTGATCATGCTCTTCAGGTCTGGTGTGCTGTTCCTTTTTGATTTTCACATAAATCAGAATGTCACAAGCCACAAAAGCTGGGAAATTCAACTCCTCACACAAGTCAAAAGAAATTGGCCAAATCCAGCAGAACTTTTTCCAAAGGAAGCTTTGCATCTTCAGGCCATTGTTTTCGCCTCCATATCAACTGCACTGCACATGACATTATGGGTTAAAGGGTTACTTTTACTTGTATTTGTGAAAGAAGCACCATTTGTCTATCTTTGCATAATTCTGGATAAAAGAAATTACTCTACCCAAGACTCTCTCTATTCAAGAGTCTCTTTCCATTACATGAGATAAACTGTAAAATGTGTCATTTTGCTGTGACCATAGTATAAAACTCTATTGTCTTTCTCCATAGTTTCCGTCTTTCCTCCTAACTTAATAAATAAGATGGGCTTTTCCTAGACGTATCAATGGAGTTAGATTAGTAGCACAATTCATAATTTCCTACTCCTGACTAAAGAAAAAGGTTGAGATGGGGGCATGACGGTGTTTCCCCTCCCATTAAGGTGGGTGGGCTCGTGGTGAGGGTAAGAGCTTGCTGATCTATGAAATACATACTCAGATTCAACCTCAGAGGTCCCCAAGAAATTCCAGAAGCTGTTGGCCAATGAAGATCCAGTGGTTCAGAGCACCACCTCTACGTCATCTGAGAGTAGTTTTCCTCAATGTTACACTCAAGATTTATCAGCTACCCCTGTCTCAGTTAGTCAGGAAGGTTCATGCACACGATGCTTTTCCCTTGTGAGGTGCAGTTCGGGCACAAGACATGGCCCTTAGCCAGAAAAGCAACCTCACAGCTTTCAATGATTGATCACCAAAAGGCACTGATTTTGAGATGAGAATCTAGGTCTCTTAGGAAATACTGTGATAAATGCTGAGGGTAAATTGTCCTTCCTGCCATATCTTTTATTTGCAAAATATTTGAAACCAACTAATAAAAAAGAAATGCTCTGATTCAAGTATTCAATGAATATTTATAAGGCAGAGAACTTACTCAGCCTTATGGTGAGTGTGAAAATGCCTGAGAAAATGCTCCTTTCCCTTTTCATGAGTTTAGCAAAATTTATTCTGGCTCATGAGATCTCATTGTCTCATGTCTGTCCTTCCTGGCTGGATGTTCCTGTGCGTTTGTTTTTCCTGATAAGACTTTAGATTTTCCATATTTCTGCTAATGGGACCCGATCTCTGTTCTTCCCATCTTGTCCCACCTGGCTATGGAGGGAATCCTCTAAGAAGGCCCCAGATGATCCTGTCTCCTGGTACACACATCTGTGTGTAAACCATGAGCCTGGAGTCTTAGCTAGACTAACTAACTCATGTCTAAGGAAAAGAATACAGCAAATTTAGGGGATATAGCTCGTGATATTAGGTTATGAAAAAAGTTTCCGTCTTAGCCACCCCCTCTTATTCTCTCATTTGCTCATTCTGAGGAAGCCAGCTGCTCTGGGGAGAGGCCCATGTGGCAAGAAACTGAGAGAGATCTTTGCAAAAAGACCAGAAAGAAACCTAGGCCCTCTGTTCAACAGCCCATGAGAAACTGAGAAATCCTGCCAACAGCCCCAGTCGTGAGCATGGAAGCTGATGCTTCTTCAGTCAAGCTTCCTGGGAGATCACAGCCCCAGCTGACACCGAGACGGCAGGTTTGGGAGAATGCTGGAGGCAGAGACTCCCAGCTAGGCTTCCTATCCCACAGAAACTAAGAGATTTTATTGTTTTAAGACACGAAGTTTTGGGATAACTTTTTCCATAGCACAGATAACTAACACATTTGATCTTTGTCTCATCCTATGCCAAAGACACGGGCCTCTCACTGCTCCAGCCCTGGCTTATTCTAGCTCTCAGGATAGCTGGTAAACAGGAGGCTGCAGTGTTGCTCTGGTCCTCAAACAGATGAAATGGCAAAGGAAACTTCACAGCAGAATAGCTGACCCAGCCCTCCCTTGCATCTTGCAGACCCAAGATTCTGGGGCCAGTTCTTGGGCTCAGTCCAGCCTCCCGGGCGAGCGGGACTGTGCAATGAGTGGACCACCTCCTCTTAGGGTCCTCCTCTCTCCAATCACTCTTATAAAGGAACCAGGTCTTAAACTCTCCGGCATTTCTAAGGTAGGTGGATGGCTAATTATCTTGCAAGATCAGCCCACAGAGTTTCAAACTCCATTCCCAGCAGCTTTTCAACACTTTTGCACAAAGGTGAATAAATAGTCGAGATGCCTGTACATTTCTACGAAACTATGGTTAATACAAAACCAGGCAAGTTAGAAAGATATCATGGTTTCCATTTAGGATTAACATTCTTTACAAAAGATAATAAACCCAAGGGCATACATGACATGGAGGAACGAGTGAACTGAGAAGAGACAGCATCTCAGGAAGAGTGTAAGCTAGAAAGGGCAGGCGTTCACACCGTGTGAAGCTTTCGTGTTGGCAGGTTTCATACTAAAGACTACACTGACTTCTACAGACAACATAACATCTTGTCCTCTTATGAGAACAATTCTCCGACCCTGTGAAAGTGTTACTGCATCTATTAATGTCTCCTTCTAAAAAGCCTGCGACAGAGGAAAAGCTGAAATCGCACCTTCAGGCCTGAACTCAGCCAACTTGGTCAAAGCTCTGAAAACAGACTTCTATTCATGAGAACACAAGGAATATAGCTTTTATACTGGGTAAGAGAAGAATCACACAGAGGTAGAATAAGATTTTCTTTTGGGAAAGGAACGCCTTTTACCTAACCATCATAAACAATTCTAAATACTCCATCAGGTTCCATATCCCACACAAGGCCCAGACGCAGGGTCATTGCAAGCCAGCAACAAGAGCAAGAAGGTAGCTACTCTAGAAGTGGTGTAAGACAGAATTTTCCTCCTTTTGCACTTCCCCCCCAGGAGATAACCAGGGTAGCTCCATCCTCAGCAAAGAACTGTGATTACAACATGACCTTTATTGGGCACAGTGGGCTTGTGTTTTGAGAACACAAAGAAGTAAGCTGCGTAACACTCAGCCGGATTCCTAGAACTTGTGTCCAGCAGGCAGGGCAAGGCTGAGCCAGCCACCATTAGGATGCAAGTCCATTTCCAAAGCAGATAGAGACAAGCCTCTCATCACAAACAATGTTTTGCAAGATCTGAGACTGGAAAGAGGCAGTGGAAGAACAGAATCCAGGCCTCAGAATATTTCAAAGTGCATCCTTAGAAAAAGAAGGAAAGACGCCAATGTGGGACGTCCGTCCTCTTGAGAGCCTGTCGGTGCTCTGAGAGGCTTAGATTCAGAGCTCTGTGTCTGAAAAGTTCAGTAAGGCCAACAAAATCATCTTAGGTCTTCCTTTAATGAGTTCTTTTCCTGGAACTAAGGACTGCTGTTCGTCTCAGGTCGTTCATTACCTCTGTGTCCTCAACGTGCCATCTCAAAGACACCCCCCATACTACACACACACACACACACGCACACACACAGCCTCCAAGCCACTTCCAGGCCCTTTATTCTTTCTATTCAAACCCAATCAAAATAAAATGTGCCCTCCACATAGCAAACGACACAAAAGCACCTGAGTATCAGCCCTCACTTAGAATGTATGCAGGTCCTGGGGAGCACACGAGTCACTGCCTCCAAGTCCCAACCACCCAATCGTATGGCGATTTTTATTCAGTGAATCTCTCAATAGTCCTTTAAGGCAGGAAGGATCAGTGACTCGGTTAATAAACCTAAATAGTCTAAGTCTATTTTTGTCGTGTATATTTTTTATGCACGCTGAAGAAAAGGCAGCCATGGTCCCATGCCATTGCTGTCACTGTTATTAGGTGGCACTTCCGAGTTCAGCCTTATAGGAGATGAATTCAGATGAGACACAACTCAAACTCTGACTCGGCAATTGAAATTCCAGTCAGAAGGATTGCAAAGAAGGACACAGCCCTAAAGTAAACAGTAGTGCAACCTCTTAGAAAAACAAATGGACTGCAGAGAAATGACTGGTGGTTACTATGCAGGAAGGGTTGGAGTGGATGGGAGGGGAAAGTGAGGAGGCTAAAGGGGCACAGAAATTCTCCATCATAATATAAGTTGGTCATGGGGATAGAAGTACAGCATGGACAATATAGCCAGTGGTTCTGTAACATCGTGCTGTGTTGACAGATGGTAACTGCCCTAGTGGGGGTGAGGATTTAATAATATGAATAACTGCTGAGCCACTGTGTTGTATATTTGAAGCCAATATAAGATGGTTTATCAACAATACAATCAACAAAAGAAAATTAACTGTGTATCTTTATGGGCTCAGCTGTGTCCCCTCTGGAATACATACACTGGAGTCCTAACCCCCATACCTGACAGTGTGGCTGTGCTTGGAGATGGAATCTTATAGAGGTCATGAAGGTGGGCCCTAATCAGTATGACTGGTGTCCTTATACAAAGAGGAAATTTGAACACAGACGTGGAGGGAAGACCATGCGAAGACGCAGGAAGAAGACGGTGAGGCCACCAATTTCTGCTGTTCAAACCACCCAGTCCCTGGCACTTTGTAACGGCAGCCCCAGCAAAAGAATACAACATCCATTTCCACGCTAGAGAGCGGCATGGATCCCTGGGCAGAAGCATGTGCAAGGAAACCAGAGGAAGCTTGGCCGGAGTTGCAATGCGCCACCACTTCTTACTGTGAACTCGGGCAAGGTGCTTCACCTTTCTGAGACCAGTCTCTTCATCTGTAAAGTGCGGATAATACCACCTATCCCACAGAGCTGTTGTGAAGATTAAAGGAGGAAATGCATGTGAAATCCTGGGCACACGCTCAGGGCTCAGTAACAGTGACTCAGCATTGACAGCTTCACAAGCATTTGACCTTGACAGAACATGAATATAAACAGCAATGACATTAAGAAAATCATCTCTCTGGATGCTGAAAATGTCAATCTTTGTAGTTTATAAGCAGTTCAACATCAAGGGAATTCCAGTCATCATGAGTTGAAAGTATCTTGGATGAATTATGAATGGTTCTGCTGACAGCCTCTTAAGTTAAATGTGATACTTTCAGGCATAAATTGATGCCATGGATTAATAAGTTTTTCAACTTTCCCAAGAAATATTGAAAATTGAGAGATAGTGAGCCTTTAATTGGAAAATCATTTAGGTCCTAGACCCCTAGCACCTAACCTCACCAATTGTGCTTTATTGGATCATGTTTCATGGTTTCCCGGAAGAAATTAGAGTTCTCTTTACCTTCCTCTACCAAAAATGGAGAATTCTTTCACCCAGCATAGGAAAAGTTCTTGTCCAGGCTTTTTCTTTACCTTATGTATTTTCTGACGCTGACCTCCTTTTTACACTTCACCCAGTGCAGTCCAGCAAGCAAGACAATCAAAAGACAGGAATAAATGTTGCTACAGGAAAAGAAAATGTCAAGGCACAAACTCTCTTCAAGCGAGATGACCTCAGCAAGTGGCCAGTGTCCTGGAGTTGTGCATCTTGTCTTGGACTGCTCGATCACGTCCTGCAGAGAGGGCAGCACCGGGCCTCGTACAGCCTGTAATCACACCAGCTTTTCTGGGTTAAGGTTGTCTTAGCTGGTTGGTCCAAACGCCTCCTGTTCTGGTTCCTAGAGGAATATGGTTTCTCTCTCTTTATGTGCCTTCACTCACTCATTCACTCCCAAAATCTGAGGCTGGTCACTCCATTAGACAGGTAAGGTTAGACTGTGTTGTCAAAACAAGCAACTCCAAAATCCTTCTGTCTTAATGCAACTGAAGTTTATTTCTCCCCCTTTGCAAAGGCTCTATATGTCTCTAGGGCAACTGCCCTCCAAGTGGCAACTTAGGGACCCAGGCTACCTCAAATTGTGCCTTCACCAACATAAGGCTCCCTTAGTTGCCACAGCAAAACAAAATCCTAACCGGGTGGGGTGGGGGGGAGCAGTGGTGGAGAACGGGGTAGAGAGGGGCTGTCACTGACAGTTAAACACTTTGACCCAAAAGTGGCACGTGTGACTACTGTTTACACTGACTAGAACTCATTATGTGCACCCCCCAGCTGCAAAAGGGGGCTAGAGAATGTGGCGGAGCACATGGAATATTTGGTGAGTCCTACTGTCACTGCTCCAATTGCTTACTAGACCCCAGACCTGCCCTGTAATGTGGCTAGGTAGTACGGAATCTGCTATGGGAGCCCCTAGCCACACATGGCTTTTGGGTGCTTTGTACTCTGGCTGACCCAAATGGAGATGTGTTCTAAGTGTAAACTACATACCAGATTTCAAAGACATAGTATGACAAAGAATTCAAAACATCTCATTTATAATTTTATTGTGATTGCGTATTTAAGTGGTAACTTTTTATCTAATGGGTTAAATATATTATTAAAATTAATTTCACATATGCTTCTTTTTGTTTTTAAATGTAGTACTAGAAAATCTTAAATTACATATATAGTCTCATTATATTTCTATGGGACAGTGCTGTTCTAGACACTACTCCGATCAGTGGGGATAGAGAGATTTAACCCAGGACCCCCCCTCAGGGTGCTCTGGGCTCCCCAGGAACTCATCCAGAATGGTACTTAGCCCTTCTGATCTTCTGCTTTCCCATCTGTAAAGCCTGGGTCATTCCTGTGCCCCCTCCAAGGGCTACTGTGGAAGTTAAATGACATCATGCATCAGAAGCACTCTGCCCGGCACGTAATGAGCACTCATAATTCTTGGTCATTTTTCTGTTGCTATTTTTACCTTCAGGAAAACAAATACCAAAACCCTCTTCTTTTCCTCATTTGACGCTATTCTAGTGGTTCTGCTCTTGCTCCTGTCAAGTAGCAAGACAACTACCTCACTTATTTTAAAATGTATAGAAGAGGCATATTGCTAAGAACACATGGGCGAGTCTCCACGGACCCCAAGCTGGAGGTTCGCTGCCCTGCGGGGATGGGAATTTGGACCGAGCCAGATGCCCAAGAGAGGTTAACAGAAGTCTAGAAAGAGACATTTCAGGAACATTGCCGAATGTGATATTGTAATCATCTCTGTGATTTGGGGTACTCTTACAGACATGGCTGGTATGAGTGTAGTATAAAGGTTTGAATGAAAAACATAAGGCTTCAGTCCACTTAAGAGGAAAGCAACTGCCTGGAAGGAATGTGTGTTTGAGGGTAAAAGAATAGGGGCTCTGTTGGGTGGCTCTCCACTCAGCAAAACAGTTACCCCTACAGCTAGCCCAAACCATCTCTTTTAAGGCAAGTCTATGGTCTATTTCTGTGCCTGAAGTATGCCCTTTGAGGGGATCCCAATCTTACCCCCAGCAAAGTATCAAATCCCCTGAGGGAAGTTCTAGTAAGGACCAGTTTCTAAATCTTATTACATTTCCAATAAGGTTCTGGAGCCCAAGAAACTGGTTGTCTGTCCTCTCCCTTAATCCAGACAGAATAGGTACCAGGTCAAAGAAGAGGACTGATAGAAATAAATCTGTGGCACAGTGTACCCTAAATGAATTCTTACTGGAACCTGTGGTGGGGGAGACTAGAGCAGAAAACCTCCCAAAACTCATCTGGGATGTTGTTAGATAAAGTCTGGCCTAGGTCCCCTCAAAGAATTTTAAATCCTTGAATGATGAGACAAGGAAAGACAGGAAAGAGGGCTACCAAGGAGGAGGGGGAGGGAGAAGGGTTGTGCTAGGCAGGGGCTTGATCTGACCAGGCAGCTGCTGGCCAGTGGTGTTGATGCCACAGTAGGGTAAATTGAAAACCTTGCTTTTAACAGTGGGGTGGGATGGGGCAGTTGCATTGAACAAAGCCCTCAGACTGCATGTGCTACGGACTGATCGCGTCCCCCCAAAATTCATGCTGAAACCCTAACGCCCAGTGTGACTGTGTTTGGAGATGGGGCCTATAAGGAGGTAATAATGTCAAAGGAGGTCGTAAGGGTGGGGCCCTGATTCATAGGGTTAGTGTCTTTATAAGAAGAGATGCCGGAGAGCTCTATTCTTTCTTTCCCTGCCACCACACAGGACGCAGGAAGTAGGCACCCATCTGTCAGCTGGAAAGCAGGTTCCCACCAGACACCAAAGCTTCTGGTACCTTGATCTTGGATTCTCCAGCCACCAGGACTGAGAGAAATAAAGGTTTGTTGTTTAAGCCACCCAGTCTATAGAAATATGTTATGATAGCCCAAAACTAAGAGCGTAAGGATTTAATTTAATTTAAAGTAAGAGGCATAATTCTCCCTGTTGGAAATAAGGGAAAATATCCCCCTCTCTTCCTTTTACTTAGAGCATTTACTTTAGAAAACCTAAAATTATAAGCTCCTCTCTTTGAAATGTAGATAAATCCTTTTGAACACTGCATAGATCTTTTGTCAGCTTTATACCCCGAAAATGTCTTTCTCAAACACCTGGGAGCCATCTCTTTGAAATGCAAATATTTAGACAGATACTGCCCCATCCCCTTCTTCTGGGAGGGCAGAAGGTAGAAGACTAATTTCCATGGGTGCCTGGCTCCATGTTGTACAACTATACAACTACCTCCAGTCATAAAGCTGTGAGAAGTTTGTTTTTCTTCTGGGGGAAACCAATTAGCTAACACAGATGGCCATCCAATCACCAGGTTAAGTTAGGAAGAACTATGTATGACAAATGGTGCTGTCAAGTCCCATTACTGAGAACCGGTTCACCTTGAGACCATGTCTATAATGCATTGCGTCTGCCTGGATCTGTAGAAGGGTGAGGTTGCTTTCTGTGTGTGCAATCCCTTCATGGATCACCAGTGATGCACATCACATTCTGGTTTAATGTTTATTTGAAATAAAAATGTTGCTTTCTCTACTACCCTTGTGGGGAGGATTTCTGGGTTGGGAGATTTCATTCCGAATTTCATTTTCCCAGCAGAGTTCAAGTCTGGGCACCCTTTCCACAGCCTGAGAAACAATAGTCCCTGTGGGATGGAGGGACTCGGGGAAGGTGCAGGATTTGCAGATCCACTGCTAGGAAGGGACCTGGAGGTGTGTTCTGCCCTCAGACCTCCCTTTTGCGCAGGTGAATCCTTGAGAAACGCAAGCATTTGGTGATTACTCACTCAGAGACCTAGCCACCAGATGTTGCTATGTCCCCACCAGGCTAGGAATTGTGTGTTGGTGCATTAGCTTGAGCTCTGAGCTTCTCCAACATCACATTTCAGATTGGACCCTGATTTCTCTGCTCCAGGGCTATGAATCTCACAGATAAGCATTAGAATCACCCGAGGACATTTTTCAACTTCCCAGGGTCCACCTCCCACCAGAGACGCACCAAATCAGAAACTAGGGGTGGGACCCAGCCATCTGGGCCTCACATGTCCTCCAGGTTATTACAAAGTGCAGCAGAGCTTGAGAACCACCACCTTAGATCAAGAGTTTGAACTGAGGAGTCTCAAAAGGACTAATGTCCAGATCTCACCCTCAGGGATGCTGATTATATTGGCTTGGAATGTAGCTTGCTTAAAAACCCCAGGATGTTTATAAAGAACTACCTAGATATTTGTAATATGCAACCCACGTTGAGAGCTTCTGCCTAAAAATGTCTATACAGGTGGACTCCTCATGTGTGGATCCCCTGAAATTTTGTTTTAAATAGGGTGCACATGCATATTTGTATTTTTCTAGCAGAGGATCTATCACTTTCTCAAATGGGTCCATTATGCCAAAAGTGGTTGATGTATGAAGGGTTTAAGAAACAGCGTATTTCATCTTATTTACTTAGTAACTGGAAGACTTCCAGGGGAAATTAGTTCAAATTTCAATGAATACCAGAAGTGCCAAATTAATATGAACTAACCTTAACCAGCCAATGGCAATATGGCTTCATATAGCTCAGAGCAGGAAGGGGGAAGAGAGGACAGCCGAAAGGCCACAATGGTCTCTAGCATTGTCATCATTAGAATTTGTTCAACACCTTAGAGAACAGGCTAACATATTGGGCATGCTTTTTATTTCATTTGACCCCCATGCAACCCTTTGAGCTACGCCAGGGCAGGTAATCTGATCCCACTTATACATGAGAAATTAAGTGACTTGCTCAAGGTTATGCAAGTCATAGCAAAACAAGAACTTGAAGCTATTTGTCAGTGTTTGGCCTTAACTATGAGGCTGAATGGAAATGGCCTGACCATTTGTAAAAAGAAACCTTAGACCTACAACCTGCAGCAGCCTGCCCAGGAAACCGACAACCTATTGGCAATACACAGCCTGGGAAGCCAGCCTACCAGCAGTCAGACTCGCAGGAAGCCAGACTGCTATCTCTGGTGAGAATCCAGAAAGTTAAGCAATAATTTAGCTAACACTAAATCTACCCCAAATGGCCAGGTCTTGATTAATAATTAATAAGCTTTCCTAATTTTTTTAGGTACCTTCTTGCGGCCAACCAGAGAAAGCCAAATGTACACCCCAGCCAATCATATATAAACAGCCTCTGCTTTTCTTATTTGGTTGGTCTTCATTTATTTTCATAATTGTCAACCCAAGTTTGCCCTTCATAATTTCAAAAGCAAAGAATATAACCAGCAGCTGAACACTGCATGCGTCTTCATTCTGACACACTGAGAGGATGTCACCTTTTCAAGTTAATCCAGGCTACAGCTTTTCACAGAGACCTTTCTATAGATTCTACTGGAATGTGGGTCTACACAATAGATGGACCCATGGAATACATCCTAATGCGAAAGTGACTCCCAAACTGAAGACTTAAGTCAAATTCAGGATGACTGTCTTAAATGACACCTCCTTTCCCCCTTCCCCCTTCCCCCTTCCCTCTGAGGTCATATCCAGTTCTGACCTTCACCTTCGGACCTGACTCTATAGTAATGGTGATTTCTTAACATTCTTTATTATCGTACCCTCTTCTTGAATATAATACATTAGGTGTAGCAGAGAAATGAGAGGAAACAGATATACAGAGGGGTTGCCTGACTCGCTCAAGGTTACATGAAGAGGGCCTAGGGCTTCCTATAAGCCTCTCTGATTCTTTCCCAAAACCACACTGTGTCTACCCAAGGCAGGAACACAGAATCCTGCTGTCTTTACATAGCGAGCCTCTAGCTTGCTCATGCGACCCTCCTACCCCCAAGGAAATGCGTTCTCTGTCCTCCTTACCTGTTCACCTTGTCCCCAGGGAACCTGGAATAAGCTTCCTTCCCAACCTCTTAACGATACAGTGGTGTCGGGGAAGGACATTGATGAGCCATTTCTAGCCAAAGGAAAGTGCTATTAATAGCCATCTGCACAAACCAACTTTGTTGTTAACTAAAATGACTTCCTTCTGCCACAGGGTAAGTACCAGGCTAATTGTCACAAGTACCCTTTAAAAGACCTCATTAAGTATATATAGGCTGCTAATTATCTCCTCCAGTTTTTCCTGTCTCTCTACCCTGGACATAATCCGGTTCTTTAGCCTCTAACAGATAGGTTGCATTTCATACCACCTCAGAGGGTTCTTCTTCCAATATAGTTTAAATCAATACTGCGCATTCTTAGCAAAGGATGGCTACAGGGGGAAATAAAATTTTGCAGTATCTCCATCAATGTACAGTCTCTATATGTTTATAATCAGCATTTGAATCTCCCCCAGGTATTTCTACCATTCAGCCCTTCACACTGCGTCTTTTCTCTTGCACAATATCCTCATGTATTCACGCAGTCTTGCTCCTTTCCCATATGTGAAATTGATGTTGACCTCTTGAAAGGCAGGACTCATTTCTTGTTCTTGAACTTCATATCAAAGTGCCTCTTTAAGGTTTATGTGCCATAGCATAGGTTAATATTTGCAACAACTATAGATGTTCCTTGACATTTACTGTATTACTCAAGTGAGTTCTAATCAGACATTCTTTTTTATTTTACCTTTTTGCTCTTATATGATTGAATACCCAGAGAGACCGTGAGGCAAGATGCTCGCCTACCTTCCATTTGTATCACAGCCCTGTTAGTTGTCACTGAGTCAGTGCCCAAAGAATTTGATTGAATCACTGTCTTTCTCATATGGTATATCCACTTGCCAGAATACAGAAAATAAATCTGCATAATATTTTTCAAAGGTCTTCATAAATCTCTTACCACATACTTGTCCATTTTCTTTTTATGCTGGTTTCTAGATGCCAGAGTAAGTAGTTAAGTTTAAATTTCCTCTCAGATTTAACTCCTACAAATAAAAAATATCATCAAAACTATGATCTATGAAATTTGGAGTACATATATATACCTTCACTTGAGACTTCAAATGTGCTTGAAAGTCCTACTGCTACATTTGTACAAAAATACTACAAAACCCACTCAAAGAGCAAGAAAGTAAAAAAAGGAAACGATCATTGAAGTGAATTTTTGCCATTGCAGCAGCATAGATGAATATGTGAGGTCTTTAAAATGTTAAATGAAAATGACATGAAATTTGTAGGACACTACATATTAAATTACATTCTTTGTTGTATAACATACACATGTGCTTATTGATGCATAGAAAATGACTTCTACTTTCCATTCTTTTTCTGAAATTTGACCATGAGCTACATTTTATAGAAAAAATACTAATTCAGAAATCACCAATCTTCTAATATAACTTTCAAGACTGCAGTTTGTGCTCAAGTTTAGTCATTTCTGGATCAGCACTGACTCCTTCTCCTTCTGCCCCAGGGGTCCTAGTCCACCAAACACTGATCTTGACAAGGACCAAGCTTCCTCTATAAATGGCTCGCTTGTAAATATTTTAGGCTTTGCAGATGAGTCTCTGTTGTAAGTACATGCTCTGTTGTTGTTCAAAAGCAGCCAAAAACAACATGTAAATGAATGGATATAGTTCTGTTCCAATAAAACTTTATTTACAAAAATAGGCAGCAAGCTGGATTTGGCCCATGGGCCATACCTTAATAAGCCCTGGTCTAAACCAATATTGCAGCCACTAACCACACGTGGCTACTTAAATTTAAAGTAATTAAAATGAAATAAAATTTAGAATTGAGTTTCTCGGGCATATTTCAAGTGCTCAGTGACCACATGCGGCCAGCGGCTGCCATACTGGGCCCCGCAAATAAAGAACATTTCCATCATCCCAGAGGAGTTAAACTCATTTCCAAGATCCTCAAACTACATTAAAATTCTTCAATAAGAGTAGGGGGAAGAAAGCATTTTATTCCCTGAGCTACTAAACCCCAGTCATTTTTGACATTTATTCAGTATAAATGATCACAAAATAGCATCAAGTAGTGTGAAAGCTTCCTATTCTGCACAAAATTGCTATGCTGTGATTTCAAGCAACATTTTCATTTTTACCAGAGACGAGGTATTAAAAAGCATGTTGACATTTCATTTAGAAGATTTAAGGGTGGAAAACCAAAACTATCTGCACAAAAAAGATGATGGGATTGATCTCCACTTATATTTTTCTTTTTTAATATCTTCGGAAACTGAAATCTAAAACACGCTCATTTCAAATCAGCCCGAAAAGGATGTGTGGGGGGAAACAGGCAAGATAGAAAGAAATCGGACATAACCACGTCTAGGAGATGTACTACTAAAAACTACCATGTGGTTCCAGAAGCATCTGCAAGGGACTTTGTCCAAGTATTACTTCCCATTACTTGTACTCAGGAGCCCACTGTTGCTTTAGGAATCAGAGATGGATGCACAGTGGGAAAGGGGCACCTACCTCTTCATCAGGCTGAGTAGGCTTCCATTTTCCCCGTGCCATTTTTTGGTGGCTTAGGTGGACACACTACTTATCGCCAACTTGTAGTTACCTTCACAGAAGAAGAATTCACATTCCAAGAAATATAGAAATGCAGAGCCAATGGCCTGAGAGAAGCCCAGGTTTATCTCCTCACCTGGCAGCCAAATGAAGTTTGTCTGCTCAGCCATATTAAACAGTGAGTGAGGAAGCAGCCGGCCACCAAAAACCCGTTTGCTCTCAAAAACCCATTACTGCCAACTGCCAGAAGGAAAGGTCAAGAGTCAGAGAGACGGGCATTTTCCTTTTAATTTTGAAGCCCACACCACAACAAGAGGCCAGAGAGAAACATGTTTAGTTATGCATGCCACAAGTGGGGAGCCAAAACTTTCATTCCCAACTGAGTAATTTTATAATTAAAGATTAGGAGTGGCCAAAATAAACAGAACCACATTAATCAAGTCTTAAAAATATCAGTGTACAAATAAGTCTCTTTCATTTCAAAGAAATTTCAGCAACGTCCACAGGGCGTCATCCTGCACAAATGACACACTGTGTTCTGTTTAACTAGCTCAAGTATCAAAAAGCTGATGTGGCTCCAATGGGAACCCCAGCCTTCCATACAAGCTGGGAAATGGTGACAGCTGTCTGAACATAATTGGGACCTCGTTCTCTATGTGACAGTCATTGTTCTCAGTCCCTCCACAAGCCCCCTTTATTCTCTGACTCAGTTTCCCTTTATGGAAAAGGCCAAAATGTGGGCCTCCTCACAGGAATTTTATGGGACTTGATGTGGTTTCTGGAGACATACTTTGAAGATCAAAGCAGTGAATTTCATATGAACAAATAACAGTGAGTTGTGGTTCTCTAAAGCAGGGCTTCTCAAACTTGAATGGGATACACATCATCCGGGGATCCTGTTAAAATTCTGCTTCTGGATGAGGCCTCAGATTCTGCATCTCTAACAGGCTCCCCAGTGATGGCTATGCTCTTGGTCCAGGGACCGCACTTTGAGTGGCAAAGCTAAGTAGCAGATTAATTTCCCAAGATCAAAGAATGCTCTTTCAGTTTGGGACTGAGAGAGAGTATTTTTCTCTAAATTAGAAAATGTTAGAGTGGGATGGGACTGAAGAGATTATCTGAAATAAACTTTTCATTTTTAAAGAATATTTATGGGGCTCACCTACTCACACACTCACAGCGTCACATCACCGAGTAGTAGCAGACGCTGGGTCTGGCTTCCTTCTCACAGTCACAGCAACACAGACCTCAGTGCTGCACAGCCAGACAGAACAGGGAAGTGGGAGAGTAGGAGAAGGGATCAAGGGGCCAAGAAAGGAGAGGAGAAGTGGGAGAACCTTTCCTTTCTCACACATTTTTCGCCTCATTTCTCAGCCACACAACCGAGCTACACAAACAGCGTGGTCCTCAACCGTAAGAACCATTGGAAAAAGTTGTCAGGTTAGCTAGATTCCAAAAAATTGATCGATCCACAAGGATTTTATCATTTCTTTCTACACTTTTCCTTGTAAGCAATACTATCAAATTCTGAAAAACCAGATAAGCTGGTGAGGAGCCTATGTTTACTATCTAGTAAATTCTTCCTCTTGACTAAAGAGGAAAGAAATAGATTTTCAACAGCACCTGCTCTGTACCTAACATACTGCTAGTTTATGTACGTATCCCATCTAATTCTTGAAACAAATCTATAAAATGGATAGAATTGTCCATGTTGTCCAGATGAGAAAACTGAATTTGAAAATGATGAAGTACCAATTCTGAAGGAATACAGCTGGTAAGTGGCTTAGATAAGATGCAGATTCATGGCTGCCTACCCCAAACCCTGAGCTGTATCTTTGTTTGCAAGCATAAAATCATATCAGACCCATAGCTTAAGTCAGCTTATAATTAACCTCCAAATTTATATATGTTCCATTCTCAAAAGCTAAAGTTACTTCTAAAAGAAACTTTCTGTCCCACATTTTATCAGCTCATGGATCTAGACTTTTAATAAGAAGTAACCCAATACCACCTTTCAAGCTCTCCAGCCCATAAAAGTGTCCTATACACTTGATACACTTGAGTGCTTAACGTCTTTTGTAGTGGTTGATAAGAACCTTAAACTCACCAAGTACCACCATCAAAATTGATGAATAAATCAATTTCCAGAAGTCCACTAGATCACAATGGGTGGGTATAAAAAGAATGGGTAACATGGCATGGAAGAAAAATAATATGTGTGGCTTCCAAAAGACAAGTGCTTGGTGATGACAGTGTGAACGTGCATTGAGTTGTGTCATCTGAGAGCATAAGTAGATCGTTGGGGGAAAGCCAATCTACCCATAGATGGAAAGTCATCTCCTACCAGTGCTATAAAACACTCTCCAGTAAAGCACAGAGGCAGTAGAGAGGCCCTAGGGTGAGCACTGTCGGTGAAAGGGGACAGTCGCTTCCCCAGGCACGTGCAGTAAGGCCCACCAGTGCAAGATTCTGAGTCTCTGAAGGACCAGCTGAGGAGGGACTGGTTCAAGTCATTCATTCACTTGTTTTTCCCTGTAAGATATTAAGTACATAGATTTGAATTAATCATACCTCTGTATTCAGGGCATGTTGAAACAGGTATTTCATGAAAGGGCCCTCTCTTGTTTTCTTTGTTTGTTGGGGTTTTTCTGTTTTATTACTGAAATTCCCATTTCTCTCTCCTCATCAGATTTTCCATGGGATGGGTTTGATATGCATCTTTGAAGAGTTTTATGAATAACTCTGTCTTAGCTCAGGCATCCATAACAAATTACTGTAGTCCAGGGGGCTTAAACAACAGAAATTTACTTCTCATAGCCCTGGAGTCTGAAAGTCCAAAAGCAAGGTGCCTGTGTGGCTGGTTTCTGGCAAGAACTCTCTGACTGCCTTGCAAACAGCCACCTTCAAGCAATGTCTACTTATGGCAAAGAGAGAGAGAAATCTCTGTGTCTCTTCTTATAAGGGCACTAATCCTATTGTGAGGGCCCCACCCTCATGATCTTATCTAACCCTAATAACTTCCTGAAGGCTCCATCTCCAAAAACCATCACATATGAGATTAGAGCCTCAACATACGAATTTGGTGGGGGTGCAGGAGCACAATAGGTCCATAGCTGTATGCAAATAAAAATTTACTTAAGTTATGCAGTCCTTTTCAAAACAATGTTCCCCAAAGAACATGCTCAGCTTACTACTGTGATCCCAGTAAGTGGTTTTAGCCATTTTAATTGACTAAATAGATCTGAAGGGAAGCAGAGAAAGGATGCCACTCAGGAGTGGAGAATAGAAGGAGACAAGTGGAAATTAATGCACCCTCTGTGCATAGTTTTGCCTGTTCCTCAGTGTCTTCCCTCCTAGAGTTGGCCCTGAGTATAGACACCGGCACTGGGAAGCCAGAGATGGGTACAGTTGAAAATTGTGCCCATAATCCATGCACAGAATTCAGGCATGACAGATTATCATAACAGATTGATTTTACTCCACATATTTCTTCTTTTTTAAAACTTCTAAAATCACAGCATGAGAGCTACTTATTAATTTCCTTCTTTTTACTTAAATAAAATTCAATTATAAAGATTGAGGCCATATTACCAAGGAAACTATGTCAGATGATTAAGACCTGGAGTCTGTACCATGAAACAGACCATCACAGAAATAATGGAATAGAAATATGAACAAAGTGAAAACACTTCTTTTTCTATTGCCTTGGCGACATCCAGACCAGGGAAGGCAGACTTCTGAGGTTGGATGCATGCCCGTGGTTCTCACACTTGAGCTGGTGTCAGAAGCCCCCAGAATGTGTTAAATTTGGAACCGTCTCCAGTTGGCGACTCAGAAGGTGTGGGGCTGGGGCCCACGGATCTACATTTCTAACAAATTTCCACATGATGCTCATGCTGCTGACCCAGGGCTCTAACTTTGAGAACCACCCTCCTATGCAATATCAGGATCCAGATGTGTTTAAGGATTAGAAAATGGACTGGGATTCTAAATTGACTCCATATGTTTAGATAGTATATATACAACATACGATTGTGCTTGTCTCCTTGGTTTTAAGTCCTAATGATCCTCTAGATATGTGGAGTGTCATTTTCACACAGTATCCAAGAAAAACTACAATGAGACATTCAAATACTCTGCGTCCTTACTTTTTATGTGCTTGATCTGCCAGTTTCTGAGAAAAGGATGTTAAAATCTCTCGCTATGAATGCAGAGTTTTAATTTACCTTTTTTCCTTTACTGACATTTCAAAGTAATGTGAAAATTATAAATCGCTTTATGATTCTTCTGTCTTCTCGGTAGGTGTTTTATTAATATAATACGTCTTTAATTGTTCCTTCTCACTGTTTTCTTCCTTGAGTTATATTTTGTCATTTTAACACTGTTACTCCTGTTTTCTTTTTACTAACATTGACTAACATCTGCCTGGCATATCATTTTCCTTCCCTTATCGTCAAACTTTCTGCATCATTTGGTTTTATATTTACCTCTTGTAAACAGCTCATAAATGGATTTTTTAATCCAATCTGAGAACCTGTGTCATTCACAGAGACTGAGATTCCTGACATGTTTTTCCTTTCTGCTCTCTTGTGGTTTGCTATTTACTGTGCAGCCTTTTTACTTTTTTTTCCCCACCTCTTGTTGGTAAAATTTTCTTTATTCCGTTTTTCTCCTCTAATTACTTAGAAATTACATATATTACTGCTATTCTTTAAATAACTGCCTCTGAGTTTTTAGCATGCATCGTTAAGCATATTTTCCAAGGCCAACAATTATTTTATTTGTTTATTCAACAAGCATTCGATGCCTGTCTGCTCTACATGAGGCACTGCTCTGGGAACGGAAACTCTGCAGTTTGAAATGGACAATAATGTCACGGAACTTACACTTTGGTGCAAGGAGAAAGCCAATACAGACCATAAAGACAGTGTGTGGTTGTTTGAAAGCCACCAAGGAGGTGACAGAGAGGGAGGGCATGGTGGGTAGTCAGGGAGGTGATGGGGACCAGGTCCCGAAGGGCTGATGGGTCAGGATGAGGATGTTGGCCTTGGCACTGAGGCAGATGGGAGCCACTCGGGGTCTTGCCCAGAGGAGAGAAGCCCTCTGACCTGGCTGTGGGGTTGAAAATCAAATGAAGGAAAGCAAAGGCAGAAGCAGGAAAGAATTGCAAAGGTCAGGTGACACATAATGGTGGCTTGAATCTGAGAAGTGGCAGTGAGTGGTGAAAAGTGGTCAGATTCTGGATGTATTTTGGAGGTAGGGCCAAAAATTAATTTTGCTGGAAAACTGGAATGTGATATGAGTGCAAGAGAGGAGATGAGGATGACAAAGAGCTCCCTTGACCAAAATCTGGTCAGGCTCCTCTTAGCCGCCAAGACCCTGACCTTGGGGCTCTGTCCTTGACCTATTCAATCTAGTTTTAGCAAGAACCCTGCTGGGTCAGTTTAGTGAAAAGCCCTCACCCATGATATCTGTATGGACTGAATATTTGTGTCCCCAACCTTACCCCCAAAATTCATGTGTTGAGACCTAATCCCCAATGTGGTGGTATTTAATTAAGATACAAGAGTGGAACTCTCATGAATGGGATTCATGCCCTCCTAAGACTCATGAGGGAGCTTGCTTCCTCTCCCTTTGCCCTCTCCACCGTGTGAGGATACAAGAAGTTGGCAATCTGCAACCAGAAGAGCGTTCTCCCCAGAACCCAACCTGCTGGCACCCTGATCTTGGACTTCCAGCCTCCGAAACTGTGAGAAATAAATTTCTGTTGCTTACAAGCTATCCAGTCTTTGGTATTTTATCATAGCAGCTGGGACTAAGACAATATCTCATCCCCTGGCTTGCTTTTAGCAAGAATCCTGTTGAGCTTATCTAGTATGAATCCTCCAGCCTTGCAGTTTCCTCTTAGTAATTTTCTATCCACGGACCCACACCTTGTTCCTTGACCATAAATCCCCACTTTTCCTCATTGTATTCAGAGTGGAGGCCAAACCCTCTCCCCTACTGCAAACACCACTGCAGGAGTCCCCCTGAATAATCAGTCCACCATCTTAACAAGTGTCTGGATAACTGTTGTCTTTAACAAGGCTCACACCAGTTTGCTCCATCTGAATGCAGCTGCCTGCAATGGTAAGAAGAACTGGTTGTTGCAGGGCAGGCTGGGAAATATCAAGAGTTAAGTTCAAACATTACATGTCCAAGTAAGATGAAAAGTGTGCAATTATAAGAAGGGTGTGCAAGTTACGGGAGGCAGTAGGGCTATGGGGGAGCATTCAGGGCTCTCAGCAGCCAAAGGATAGGCTTTAAGGACAGGACCTTAAATGAACTCATCCAGGCAAGAGCAGTATAAAGAAAATAAAAGAGTTCCTAGAACTGAGCCTTGGGTCAGAGAACATATAGACGTCAGGAAAAGGAGGAACCAGGAATGAAAAACTTAAAAGAATGAGAAAACATAATGATCAGAGGGAAATCAGGTGAGGACATGTCCTGAGAGCCAGAGGAAAACCGTGTTTCCAGAGGAGGGAATGTCACACTCTGTTGATGGGTCATGTGTAAGGAGGCCGAAGGTGGGCCACTGGATTTAGTAGTATCAGGATCACTGTGACATCCAGAAGAACAATTCCACTGGAGGCAAAAACCTGTTCAGAGAGTTTTCTAAAGATAATGAGGAGAGAGACTGGTGGCAATTATAGACAATACTTTCAAAGAGTTTTTCTGCCAAGAGGAGCAAGAAGGGAGGCCATTGGTGGCCTCGGGCCAGGAAAAATGTATTTTTTTTAATGGGAAAATTAATATTTGTCTGTATGCTGATGGCAGCAATCCATCGAGAGGAAACGGACCAAAACCAACTTTTACAGAAAAAATAAAAGAATTGACCAAGAGAAGACAGGCTACAAGGACACCTCCATTTCCCCCTGGAATATATTTGTTGAAGACACCTGATCATTTATCTCGTAAAATTTCCCACAGTCGGGATGTTGCTTATTACCGTGGTATAGCTTAGAATATCTTTGGTGGTTTCTAAACATAACTTTTTAAATAGCAAAAGTATTTCTTTAAACAAAGTACTGTGTGAATAATATTCACTGTGGGTAAAGCAGAGGAAAGAGCAACAGTCCTGTCGGAGTGGAGCTGGTAGGGAGAGCTGGAACGTGCCCACTCACATGCAGCCGCTCCGCCACGCCAGGGCCGGGCCGCGCTGCAGCTGCCAGGGCGCCTTGGGTCTGAACAACTCTGGGGAGAATCAGCACATAAGCCTGGATTTCTGCTAAGGTAAGCTTCTGAACATCTCCACTTGTCTATGGCATTGAGCTGGAATGAGATCAAAAAATTATTTTTTGAAATAAATAGAAAGCAGATTTAAAGCGACTGCCGTGACTAGAGACTATTTTCCATAGAAGGGAATCGTGGTTAAGGAACCTGTTTGGGATTTGTATACCTCTTTGCATTTCGAAAGTTTTCACAGACATGCTATGAAATCCTAACTGCCAAACTCCTGATAAGAGAGGGCGGTTTCTGAAAGGCCAAGGAAGACCCTGATCACACAGGTGGTAAGTGGGATTCTTTCCATACGATGTTTTCTTTGGTTTCGAGATCATGGCACTGACCACAGACATCAACAGGGCTTACACTTGGAGTGGTTTTGCCGGAAGTGACGATGCACCTGTGCTCAGACATTCTGTTTCCTTAATGATTAAAGGGACGTGTTCTCCAGATGACTGTGCAGAGCCAGAGACACAGCTGGGGCTACTGAACTGAGCAAAAATGACCTGGCCCGTGGGAGGGTCACACCCAGCCACTGCAGGCTGTGCTCACTAGCTGAGCTAACCAGCCTGGGGAGCTTTCTAATTCTAATTAAAATTAGTGAGGGGATATTTTTCTTGCTTGCTGTCCATTCCACGGAGGACAGAGAAACCATTTTGCCCCGTGTCATATTGTCTCTGATTAGAGGGAGTATTGGTTCTGTTAAAGCACCACTTCGGGGTTTATTAGGACAGTAATGAAACAGAAGGGAGTCAAGCATATCAAATAGGAGAAATAATTCAACAGGAACATTTCTGGGCAGACACGGAGCCCCTGTTCCAGACTAAGTTTCTTGTCTTCTCCAGACATATGGTAATTGCTAACATGCAATCAGGAGTTATTTTCACACCCTCATATTAAGAAATGGAGGAGTCATAAATATTTACCAGATTGTGGCATGTGGCATGTAATCTCTTCTCTCCCATAAATTATAAAATCTATTCACATTTTATACATCACTAGGAGGAAAGAAAGTATAGGAAGACAATAAAGAAAACAGGTCATTGAAATGGCTTTCCCCACTTCAGTGGCCTGCCTGATTCTTTTCCCCACAAAACCCCACTATGGAGAAAGAAAGAGATTCTCAAAGCTTTGAAAGGCAGTAGCTGAAATGAAACATCCACATTTCAAGATGAAACGGATTGACCCAAGTGACTCCCTAGCTCAGAGTTCTCACACTTAACAAAAGTTCAGACCATTAACCATTAAATACCGTTCCCTAACAGAAGTTTGTCAACTGAGCATAAAGTAACATTTTCCAGCTTTCCTTCTAATAGTGAAATCTTCATGCTGATTTTCCTCTCCTCCTCATCTCTGTCCCCCACATCCAAGACTCCTTTTATTTATCACAAATAAAATTAATCTCAAATAATAAATAATCAAATAATGACTAAAATCTTGGACCATTAAGGACACATGGCCTGATGCCACACCAGAAGAGATTAAAAATGCATAGATTAAAAACTGGTAGCCCACTGTTCACATCTGGTATTTAACTGATTACTAGTGTATACAAATCATGAGCTTTCTTACACATTTGGTTTTATGGCACTACCTAGAAATTTGGAAGATCTGTCATTGGATTCACTGATTCTTTTGGAGCTTCCTGCTGCCACAGTCCCTACCACTCCCTAATGTCCTTACACTCACTCTGTTTCACTTTGTAAGACATTTGATCTTGCAGTCCATTTGCAGACGTAATCCCTACCCAAATGCATCCCCTTCAGTAATAGAAGAATCTCTAAGACAAAAATTGTGAAATCACATTTTCTTGTCCTATTCAGTTATTCATTGATTCATTCCAGCCGTGGCATGCCCTATGCTAACCTCTGAGGCTATAAAGATGATTAAAACCTTTGAAGATATTATTTCATGCATCTAGTAGAATGGCTAACATTAAAAAAAAAAAAACTGACACCAAATGCTGATGAAGATGCAGAAGCACAGGAACTCTTACTCGTTCCTGGTGGGAATTTTAAAAGGTACAGTCACTTCAGAAGACAGTTTGGCAGTTTCTTTGTGTATCCTCAAAATTCATACATTGAAACCCTATTTTCCTGCAAGGTGATAGTATTAGGAGGTGAGGGCCACGGGAGGTGATTTGGATTAAATGAGTTCATGTGGTTGGAGAACTCATGACTGGGATTAGCACCCTTGTAAGGGTCATGTGAGAGTTTGCTTTCCTTGTCTGACTTCTTCTGAGGATAGAAGAGAAGTAGGTAGTCTGAAGCAAAGCAGAGGGCTCTCACCAGAACCGGACCATGCTAGCTCCCTGATCTCAGACTTCCAGCCTCTAGACTGTGAAATAAAATTTCTGTTGCTTATAGACTACCCCATCTATGGAGCTTTGGTTTAGCAGCCTGAACGACTAAGACATGCAATTGTCTCCAGCAGCTTTATTCATGATTGTAAAAAGCTAGAAGCAACCAAGATTTCTCTCAATACATAAAATGAAGAAACTGTGGTACCTGCATAACATGGAATATTATTCAGTGATAAGAAGGAACAAGCTATTAATTCACACAACATGAATAAATCCTCCATACATTTTGCTAAGTGGAAAATAAATGAGTCCAAAAGGCTATGTATGTATGACATTCTGGAAAAGGAAAATCTCTTAAGGACAGAAAACACATCAGCCAGCAGTTGCCGTGAGGAGTGTTTGACTAGCAGAAACACAGGGTGCTTTTTAAAGCTGTGTAACTGCACTGTGTGGTACAGTACCACTAGATACATGATACTGTGCATTTGTCAAACCCATAAACTTTACAGCACAGAGAGTGAACTTCCATATAAGAAAATTTTAAATATGATTAAGGAGACCAGGATATTCCAGGATGGAATGGAGACAAAAATATCTGAATCTATTACAAGTACATGAAATAACTCCAGCATGAAGAATAGGAGAAGAAAAGATGGTGACCTAAATAACTTTGGAAATCAGTGGAAGTTGCAAGACTAAAGACAAAGGAACTGTACGTAAGCACTGTACTCTAGCTGGTAAAGTTTTACCTTTGGGAAAACAGGTTCACAATTCTGAAACCATGAAACAAATACAGATGGTCCCTAACTTATGATGGTTTGATTTATAATTTTTCAACTTTATGAAGGTGCAAAAGTGACAGGCATTCAGTAGAAACCATACTTTGAATATCGAATTTGGCTCCTATCCTGGGCTAGTGATATGCGGTCCTACCCCCTCTCGTGCCGCTGGGCAGCCGCAGTGAGCCACAGCTCCCATTCAGCCATGTGCTCATGAGGGTAAACAACTGACACACATACAACCAGTCTGCACCCATACAACCAGGTGTTTTTTGCTTTCAGTACAGTATTCAATAAATTACAAGAGACATCCAGCACTTTATTAGAGAAATAGGCCTCTGTTAGATGATTTTGCCCAACTATTGGCTAATATAAGTGTTCTGAGCACATTAAAGGTGGTGTGGTGATGTTCTGTAGAGTGGGGGATAGGTATATTATTAAATGTGTTTTCAACTTGCAATATTTTCAATTTATGAGTTCTTGAGACATGATCCCATCATAAGTCAGGGAAGATCTATATCCTGAAATTGAATGGCTAAGGAAACAAACAGCAGATGGTGGGAGCAAGGTTTTTCACTGTTGGAGTAGGAGGCTTACAGACAAGCAAAAGAAGTAGGCTAGAATGGTCAACGTAGCAACGGTTTAGAATTGGACACATGGATATGAACTCATGTTTAACTTACTATAGATAAAGATAGATGTGTATAGAAATGTTTATAGACACCTGTGTGTATGTGGGTTAGTATGCACACATATATTTTCTTGCTCTCAGCTGAGAGAGCCTACAAGCAATGACATCTCAGTAGCAATGAGCACGCCTACTGTGTGTCACATATTAGTTTCTAATACCTTCTCCAGTAAAAGGAACCAGTGCTCCTTGGAGAAATGGCTGATTCAGGGATTAATGAGACCAGAACATCTGGTAGTGCCAGAAAGTCAGAAAGTGCTCAAAAACAAAAATGAAATCAAAACAAAACAAAAAAGATGTGAATATGTAAAAGAAACATAGAAGCCAGGCCAAAAAGAGTTCCCAATGGTCAAAGCATTGGGAGAATTTGGAAGAATTTGAACTGGAAAAATTTGAACACCGAGTAATGTTGTATTTGATTATAACCCACTGTATAAAATAAGATCCATGAATTCATACTGATATAAATGATTACCTAAATAAATAAATGGGGATAACAGAGATGAATCTCCCAAAAGGAAATATTCTACATAATTTTTGTAGATACTCCCCCCTCAAGGATGGTGCATGTGGGCTGCATTCGTTTCTTGCTTCCTATGAGTAGAGAATGGAAAATGGGGAGGAAGTACAGTGGAGAAGCCTGACAAAGATGTCATCACCTGAGCCAAGTGATAAAGATTGATGTCATCAGGGATAAGTCACATTGATGGGATATAATATATCTTCCTGGTATGATGTGATGAGAATGAGACTTCACCTCTCTGGTCTTCCTCCCAAAACCAATAATCCTAGTCTTCCTGACCAGACTCTAAGCTCCATGAGGACAGATGTGATGTCTGTTTTGCTCCCACCACACTCACAGTATCTGGCAGAGAACGTGGCATGGAGCTGACAATGAATAGTTTGGGGAAGAAGGGGAGGGAGGAAAAGAGGAGGACATGGATGGAAGCAGGGAGGGGCATATGCATTATGACAGAGCGACCAGCAGAGGACGAGGAGAATCAGACTGTGCAAGAGGGAAGTGAAGGACGGACAGATGGGACAAGAGGATGGTTAGGGCACCGAAAATACTCCGTAAGATAGTATAGTGGTGGATAAACATCATTGTGCAGTTGCCAAAACACATGGAATATACAACATCAAAAGTGAAACCTAGTATAAGCCACAGACTTTGGGTGATAACAGGGTGGCAGGTAAGTTCACTGATTGCAACGAACATACCGTGCCGGTGGGGGATGGTAATGGGGGAGGCCAGACTGCGGGCATGTGAGGTCGGGGTATATGGGAGCTCTCTCTTTTCCTCTTGAATTTGATGTGAACCTAAGCTGCTCTAAATACCAAAGTCTATTTTTAAAACACAGTCAATTTTCCAAAATGTTATATTTTATAACATTTATATAAATGAATATATGCATTTTACACCTGTACACATGTACGTGTCCATATCCACACAGAACATTTGACCTACGTATATCAAATGTGTGCACGAAATCTCCCTCCCAGAAGATCACCATTGGGCATGGCTAATTTTGCTTCTTTGCTTTTGTTTTCTTTTGTTTACTTCTTACCCTCTGAAAACAACACTGCAAACTCCATGTCCAATGCTCTGATAAAATCCATACTTTGCCTGAAATATGTTTTTTTATTTGAAAGCATGCCCATTTTTTTAATATGTTGCCAATCACTTTACATATTTCCTATGAGTCTCTAAGTCCATATTTTATACTGCCTTGCAATTAAATCTTCAACAGATAGGGCTCAACAACATCTAGGGTGGGAAGGGATGCACTGACTTACAGGAGATAAAAATTCACAGTAAAGCCACGGATGAAGCAGTGTGAGAATTACCACACCAGCAGGAACTGGAGATAAAAGAGGATTACATACGATGAAATGTAGTAATTGACTAGAAGTCACTGCAAAATACCAGATGGATGTCACGGCTCTATATAACTCTAATGCTCTTGTAGACTTTATTGAGCATCACTAGAGGTTCACTTTGTGTATTTTCTTGAGTGTAATTGAAGTTTATTGATATGTTATTATTGCCCAGTTTAGCTGTGACCATACAAAATATAGTTTGATGTACTTGTGTCTCCATAGAAATCTTGGGCTTTGCCGCTTAAAATAAAAGCTCATAGTAATAATTGCCATAATATTTATTCCTCTTCCTCTATTAGACCTTTACATAGACTATGGACAGTAACTGCTCCAGATAGCATTGAAATTGCAGGGATATTTTCGGGAGTGATTGGTGCATAAAAGATCAGACATGCAATTTTGATACTACCAAGGGAGACTTACAAAGGATTTTTATGTTGAAGGTAAAAGAAAACAAATTTATTTGCTGAAATGACTTGACATAGGTGGTGCGATTCCCTAGTAGTTATCATGGGTTTATGTCCTATTTAGTTTTCAACATAGGAAGAGGATAAAAATATCTGCCTGTCTGAGCTAGGATATTTGTTCTGTATACACAGAAGCCTCAGATCTCAGCAAAAGACCTCACAGCATAATAAGCAAAGGCCATTTCCCTCCACAACAAACATTCTAAATTAAACTGGAAATAATGGGTGTGAAAACAACTGCTTCTCAGAGCCAAGAAAAACCCTTCATGGAAATTTCAGGTACAGCTCGAATCTTATCACTGACAAGTCAGTGTAAACTGATAAGAAGCTGCTGTAAGGCCCAAGCCAAAGGGCCATGTGGCTTGATTTTATTTTCACAAGCTGAAAATCAAATTCCATTACTAAAGAAAACAATTTAATTCTGAACTCTGGTGAGCCACAGAGTAAAGAGAAGCCAAAAAAGGAACATGTGGCCTGGCCATTGGAACCCCAGGCTTTTCAGAAGAAGCAGAGACACGGGAGGTGAGTCCCAGCCACGGGGGGTCCCTCTCATTTCCCCCACCCTTCCCCTCGCTCCAGCCCACAGGCATACATTCCATCCCCTACATTCCCCATAGGCCCCATCCCAACACACACTTTCCCGCGGGCTGCCGACTTCAGCCTCGTCAGGACTGCATCCTTAACCCATACTTCCAACCCTGGGGTGGTGTTTCTCAACAGGCTTCTATCCATGGACCACCTGCATGGGAATCTCCTGCAGTATCTGTTAAAAATTCAGATTCCCGGCTCCCACATCAGACCCACTGAATCAGATCTCTGGGAGATCTCTGTAGTTTCTCTGCCTTATAAATAAGCTCCTCAGGGGAATCTCATTCACAGGGATTATAAGCATTGGCTTAGGGTTCCCAGTGATGTGCTTTTGGACAGAAGGAAAACCAAGAAAAGGGAAGAATGGGTGCAACCTTATATATAAGATGGAGAAATCTCCTTGACATGCGGTGCCTCCCTCTGTATCTGGCACCCTGTAGGCTCTCAACATGTCATATACATGCATGAATGAATGGATGAAAAAATTGAAATGAATAAAGGGTTCACTTCATTCTTGGGGGTCTCAATGTAGTTTCATAAATTCTGTCAAACATATCTGCAGTTACTTCTATCTATTTGGGGGAATGTGAATAAAACGAAAGTTCCTGTGACCAGAATTCTCACCTGGCCCTGGTCGGCTAGCTCACTGCACACGTGGACTACGTGTTGTTATTTACTCTATAGGGAGAGCCCCGCCCAGTGCTCTGGGCAACACGGTGGCATGGCTGCAAGGCTGCAGGAGAGAGAGAACAGAGGCTAGAGTGGTGGCAGCACCAAGGACAGAGGCCCAGAGGACAGCTGTGCAGGCAGAGAGGCCCAGAGGGAGAGACCAGCGTGCTGCATGCACACTCGCTCTGAGTGGACGGGATTCTAGTGATTCACCTGCCACCGTGGAAATAAAGTTGGGTATAACCCTTTCACCCCAAGAGCATTCTACTCTCATTGAATCCATAGTGAACTTGCGCAGGGCTGAAACCCATTGGCAAGATAGGGAATAAATTCAAATTTGTAAACATTTTGCCAGTCTATCAATGGGATAAACTGCAGGCTGGCCCAGCAACTCTGGCTGGGCTGGAACAAATGGCAAGTGGTGGCAAAAGAAAGCAAGAGAGATGAGCCACAGCCTTGAGTGGCTTGCACACCCGGGGCTGTTTGTACAAAGTGGAGAGAGACAGCAGCTCCCAGGCAGGGAGCATTTCTCCTCTGTTTTCTATCAGCTCATGGTCTTGATAATGAAACAAGACTCCTGTACATCCATGGGCATGTGTCCATTTTGAAACCTGTCATACAGTTAAGAGCATTATGCTGAGAACGACCACAAGCAGCCATATGCCACTAACTACTATTACTGTTGTGCTGGCATACCTTTCTCATCTGGCGTGTTCCATCTCTTTTTCCTGTACACCCTTCTCATCCTGTCCACACATTTTCAACCTGTAATCTGGAGTTCAGTGTGGGCCTGGGGGCTATGTACGGCAAGCAAAGGAGCAAACAACAGACTTGATTGTTTTTCCCTTAAGAAGCAAATCACATTCATTCAACAAGAGGGTTGAGCATTGGCTTGGGGCCAGGTTCTTCACTGGGCTCTGAGGGAACCGAGAGGTGTGTGTGCAGCCCAGTCCACGCCCTCAAGGAGCCCTACCTGTCAGGGAGGCTTTTCAGGGCTGAACTGTGTGCCCCTGAAATGCATATGTTAAAGTCCTAACCCCCAGGACCTAGAATGTATTTGGAGATAGGGTATTTAAAGAAGTAATTAAGAAGTGAGGTCACTGGAGTGGGCCCTTATCCAATATGACAGGTGTCCTTATAAGAAGAGGCAATTTGGACACACGGCCCAAGGGAGACCACGTGAGGTCAGGGGAGGGAGGCAGCCACCTCCAGGTGGAGGTGGGACCTCCAAAGAAGCAACCTGAGGACATCGTGATCTCAACTGCTAGGTTCTGAGGCTGGGAGACAACGAATTTCCATTGCTTACACCACCCTGTCTGTGGTACTTCATAACAGCAGAAGTTGCAAACTCATACAGGGAAAAAGGCAAACACAATGAACAGCCAGCCTTTCCTTCCATCCCACCTCTGATGAGGTTTGCAGAAGCCTAAATAAAGCCTTGTGCCTTCCCCCTCCTGTGGCTCATCCGATGACACCAGAGCCTCGTATGTAGCATCCAAGGGCTCCAAGGAAATGCTCGCTATCTTAACCACACCCAACCCTTCCCCTTCCCCTTTGTGGGGTGGCAGTCAGAAGCACTGGACCGTTCCTTGCTCCTTCTGGAGAATGGAATTGCTCTTTTCAAAGAAGGTTCTGTATGGAACAAAAGGCAGAATCAGAGCAGCCCTAGAGCCTGAGGTTTTTGCCTGCAATGTCCTGGTGGCCCCACTTCAGGTGGTGGCACGTGGCATTCCTAGTCCTGGCCAGTGTGACTAGCTCAACATCATACATTACAACCACTTCAAAAGGGAACTCGATAACAGGGTGTCCCGTGTGCATGGGCTTCGAGCAGCCACTGAAGACATAATCAGGGCAGGCAGTGTGGCTCCTGGGACCACCTCTGCCACAGAAGTGTGTGGAGCCTAAGCCACTGGGGTCAGGCCATGCAGGCACAGAGAGCAGATGACACACAGGCCCGGGGTCAGACAAACCCAGCCAGTCTCAAGTAGGCTTGAGAAGAACACTTGATGGCTCTCACTCTTGACTTGTAAAATGGGATTAAGAGGGCCTGGAGGGTTTAGACCTTCGGAGTCCCCAGGAAAAGAGCTGCAGAGATCCCTTTACAGGCACAAATACTTCAGTGTGCATTTCCTGCGGCTGCCGGAACAAGTACCACCAGCCGGTGGCTTACAGCAGAAGCGTGTTCTCTCGCGGTTCTGAAGGCCACCAGGCTGAGACCGAAGTGTTGGCAGGAGTACAACCCCCCTGCACCTCTGGGCGGGGGGGACTCCTTCTAGCTCCCCCAGCTTCTGGCGGGGACCATCAGGCCTCGGCCCACGGCCACACCACCCCAGCCTCTGCCTCCGTCGGCACAGGGCCTTCTCCCTGCGTGTCTGTCTTCACAAGGACACCGGTCACGTGGATGAAGAGCCCACTCCGTGTGGTACGACCTCATCCTCACTGGGCAGCAACTCACCTTCCAAACACACTCCGAGGTACCCGAGGCCAGGGCTTCAGTATATCGTTTGCAGGGACACAATCAGCCCACAACAGCTTATTCTAAACACACCCAGCAAGATGAGGTAGAAGGAGAAACTGTCCCCTCCGCAGGGCGATCGCCTGGCCCACGTTTTGCTGACTCTCGTACGTGGCAGGCGTCACAGGCAGACAGGAAATCTGCTCGGCGTCGCTGGGACTGAACCCACGCGTTCTATTTGTTCTTCCGCGGCGAGGCTGTAGCCAAGCGGACTCCGCGTCCTCCTGGGTCTCGGCGTGACGCTTTGGGGAGGAAGCGCCTGCATTTCGGGAGTGACAGGCCCGCCGCGTCCAGCCGGCTGCTCTGCGGCAGGGCGAGCAGTTCTCACCACCTGCCTCACGCAGGACCTGCACCAAACCTAGTTTGGGAGTTAAAACAAAAAGCTAATTATGACTACTTCAAGATGTGGTTTTATAAGCAGCCTGCACGAAAACATCATCGCCACTAACTGTATTATCTCATTTAACCATCAGAAATTTCTGTCCAGGGGCAGAGGAAGGAAGATGGTATGATCTGCCAAAATTTACATTTCTAGAAATTTCTTTTTTTTTTTAACAAGTAAAGAGTAGTTTAATAAAGCAAAGTACACACTCAGGAAGGGAGTGTGGGTGTGCTCCGGAGGGCCTGGTGGGGTTGGGGTTGGGTGGCATTACAGTTAGAGTTTAAGGCAGGGGTGGAATATTCACCAGGTTAGGTGGGGCTTTTCTCAGAATAGGGAGGGGAGTTCTGGGCATTAGGGTGACACCCTCTTTTTGTCCTTAGAATTGGCATGGTGCCAACAGGTGTGATGTTTAGTATGCAATGACCATCTGATGTACTTTGAGGGGCTGTCAGGGTCAACCTCTGCTCCGTGCTGGAACCAGTCAGCTCTGACAGGTCTGGTGTCTGTACCTGCCCTCCCCGCATCCGGCAAGAACAGTTTACATGGAACCTTTAGAATATAAACAAGCACCTAACCAAGTGTAAACACTGGTCAGAGTCCCCACTGAGGTCGCTGCCCACCTACTATAACACGTCTCCCCTCATGGAACGTGAACCCTTGAAATCTTTCAAGGGAAGGTGGGCATTGGTCGTCCTTCTGTAGCTGCTTCCTGTGGAGGGGGACGCTGACCTGCCTGTGGGTCCAGCAGTTAGTTCCACGCTGTCTGTCAGGGAGAGGAGGGGACACGCAGCTGTCTCAGCAGTGGCCGACGTGGACAAGAGCACATAAAGGAGGATGCAGCTAGGTTACGGGGTTGCCGATGTGTCTCTTTATCAGCGTGAGGGGTGGGTTGCAATCCTTGTCTGAGCAACATCTGGAGTTGGATTTTCCGTAATCTGGAGGAAACGAACTTGGCAAGGAAATGAAGAATGTGTGGCCCAAATATGAGGACTAATAATAGTAGGATCCCAAATGAAAGGATGGGGAAAACATTGGAAATCTTCGGAGAGTCATAGCCAGATATTTTGAGGAAACCAGAATTCAGGATCCAGTCCATTTCACAATGACCAGTATTAGAATATAATATCCATAAAGATGTACTTTTCTCTCTAAAATCACCCTCATTTTTATTAGGGGTAACTAAGATGAATTTGTTTTTAAGATAAATTTAGCTTCAAAACACTTGGCCTGATTATTTATTTGAGTGCAGCAAGGATAGCAAATGATCACACCGGCTATTTTAACTGCATTGCTAGAATTTCAGATTGAACTCTCAAAGTCCTCTGGAGGTTGGGGAAGCCAAGCCAGGGACTTGCCATCAGGTTTCACCTGCAGTACCTATAAATTTGGATGAATTCCTCTCTTCTGGAGGTCCCCAAGATATTCTCAGGTTCCTCTGCTTGCCAGGAAGTAACCTTTCCCACTCACCTGGTGAGGCAGCTGGGCACCCTGTAAGCAAGGTGCCAGGCCAGTTCTTCCAAGGGGCTTTATTGGCTCCGTAAAGTCAACCTTAGTTCCTTAAAGCCGTCCAACCATATCTGAGTCTATACGTGGCTCTCTCAAATATGACATTCCAGTCAAAGCCTTGGTAACATAAACAATGTTTTCAATTGTGTCCTGTTATAAGAACAGATTTTTGGATTGTAGAGACAGCAAATATATATTTTAAACAGCTTTTAGAAATGAGGAAACCTAGCTGGAAATTCACCAAGGAAGAGTCTTCCTGTCTGCAGTAAGCCACACTAAAACCTGGAACAGTCTTTAATCAAACCTTCAGCTCAGCAAATTCCTGCCTATTAATCGCATCAACTCCTTCTCCTCTTCACTCTGACTACAGGATCACTCTCCATACTCGGAGCCAAGGCCAATTATCCCAAAATATCAGCAGCTAAGGAGTCACCCTTCAGATGGCAAGTCTACCTGCGGTTAATTAGGATTCAGAGACGAGGGTAAAAAAAAGGTAGTGAGCCCACCCAGTGCTTGAACGGATCTGATTCACAAACTGCCTCCTTTCAGCAGCTCAGGGTCCCTCTGATGCTGGTGAAGCAACCTCACATCCCCACCCCCACAGACCTCGAGACTCACAGACTGGGTGGTCACCGTCACAAAAATCAGAATCTTGGAGATCAAAATCCACGTTCTCGGACCTGAGTACAAGGCTCTGGCATCACATTCTTAAGAGTTGTCAAAGGACATAGAACATGATCTGTTGAAATTATTATTATTATTGTAACAACCGTTTACAATCCTCATCAGGCTCCATTTGCTGCTTAAAGCATCTACACATTTATGCATTCAGTGAGCATTTACAGGGCGCCTGCTATTTTTCAGGGACTGGGTCTTGGAAGCTCCTCCATGCAACCTGCCAGCAGCATTTACTGAGCACTCTCTCAGGGCCAGGCACCATGATCGGTCCTGGAGCACACGGGGAGTCAGAGGCAGGGCTGCGTCCCTTCAGGGCTCACGGTCTGTGGGGAAAGGCGCTTTTTCACTTCGGTTTCCTTGAGAAAACACTCCCCACAACTGCCCCCTCCTCGCAGAGGCGGAAGGACTCGGTTTGGCTCAAGTTCTCCCCTGTGTGGTGTCCGCTGCTCAACGGTCCTGTGCAGGCAGAGGCTGGTGGGGTCGGCGCTCTTTCTCCACCTGGACCAGCAGAAACAGACATCCGGTCCGGTGTGGCTGCTCTGATAATTCTGACTTTCTCCAAGAAGGCTTTCCAAGGGCAAAACTGAGGAAAAGGAAGGGGCACACCATCTGGGCTCAGGCATTAATCTCGCCCTAGCCTCCATCCGTGACACGGTGATACCCCCGTCTTCCCGTTGTCATTCTCTCCGTCTTCTTTTCCAACCAGTCCAAAGCTCAGATGGCGAAGAGAGAGCTGGGCCCCCTCAAAAACACCCCGGAGTCTGAATAGAGGACACAGAGAAAGAAAGTAAGCCAACACCTACAGGCACAACTTTATGATTTGATACATGCCCTTCCTTCAAGGACCTTACAGTCTATTAAAGAAAATAAGACATGCATACACGTGATTTTAACACACAACAGACTGTGGCACTGTAGAGATAGGAAGCGCTGTGGGACTCTGAGAGAGAAAGAAAGCCAAACATGAAACTTACACAGAAAACAAATCACACATCAGCCCCCTTTTGGAGTGTATTCCTTGGGGATCCCGATGCACCTCTGTGCTAACGTCATCACTCAGGATTTATAAAAACGGAGGTGACAGATAACTCCAAGTTTCCTGATGAATCCTGACAACGTTGTGGCTTCTTATTTTATCTTTTTCCTTGGGTTAGACAGAAATTATGCTTGGATTATTCACTGATAATTCATGTCATAATAACAATAATTAAAACTTCACAGTTTCAGCTTTTCCCTTCTTCAGCTTTTAACTTCACAGCTTAAAGAAATGTTTGCAGCTTTTGAGACTTGCAGGAAAATATGGCACAAAAGCCATAGAATATGTGACTTCAGCGTGACAAACTGGGACACTGAGAAAGAGGGAGAAGAGAGCTTGAAATATGAATAGGACAAAGCAAAATCTAAAATTTAGGAGATTGCAGAGAGTCAAAGATAAAAATCTGTGACCTTACTTTCAAAATGTTCATCTTTAATTGGACCACTCATTGCATGATAGCTATAATTTCAGCGTGCTCTCGGACCAAATCCTTCTCATATGCAGGGGGAAACAGTGTATTGGCATTGATGTAGCTCTCAGAAGCATCTTGGACTCAGACTGTGAGGCCACAACCTTTTCTGCTCTCTCCTAGCTGGTCACCGCTGGGTACCAGACTGTGGTCCCACTAATGCCCGACTAAGTGACTCATTTGAAGAACATGTAATGTATTTAGAACTCCCTTAGCTTTATAAAGATGTGAATGGCCAAGACCTCACCAGCCTGGGCCTGTTTTTCAGATCTCCTGCCTTATTAGGAGCACCCTAGATGGAGTCAATGAGCATGCCACACTAAAGAGGGCAGGGGCAGAAAGGCAAGGACACCCTGTGACATTACTGTCCCCACCAGCCCACAGTCAGATCTCTCAGCCTGGCATGTTCTATCGTACAGACACCCACACACACTCACACTTGCTCACACTACCCACTCCTCTCCCCAGGCCCCATGGGGACTATGGGTGGGAAATCAACCCAGTCAGTGCCAGGGTCCCTTCTCTGGGAATTGGAAATGAAGGAGCCAAAGAGTGACAGACAGCATCGCTTTAAGATAGGATCAGCACGTGGGAGGTCTCGGTGGTCCCCAACTCTGCCTGCCCTGTAGACAGAGCTGCAGGGAGAGCCAGATTACCGAGGAAAAGGAGTAAGGAATGAACAGCAGACAGAAACAGATACCAAGAGATGGGGCAGAGCATTCCCCGGGCTTTGGCCAGATTCCCTGTTCTTACAACAATCGTGTCTAAATCCCAGCCCCTATCCTATCCTGCCCTGAATTTCTATGAAACATACCTGCTGGTTGTTAAAAGATAAAGTGACGCATATTAAAATTTTTTAAAGGTCATTTGAGCAAAATTTGATGCGAATCAGGCAGCACCAAAGCAGAAGTGGTTAGGAGTCCTCCACCGACATTTAGATTTTCCATCTCAAGGACCACCTATCAAGGTATTTGTGATTCTCCATTCAGCCCATTAAGGACTTTATTATGGAGCTAAGCAAGGGAATTCTAGATGGGTTGGACTCAAAGCTGAGTTGGCCATTTGTCCCTGGTCATCTTAGATTTCCATCCGGCAACCTTGAGGCATTCAGGCTTTTGGTTTGCTTACACAGGCTGCCACGCACTCAATCTAATGGCCTCCTTGCTCGATTCATTTAACTCTGTGCTTTTATAATACATTCCCCCTTTTTAACTTAAGTTGTTTCTGTTAACTTGAAACCAAGAGAACAGTGTAGTGACGAGCCCTTGTTACAAGTCCCTGGTCATGCGAGTTGTAGTAAAAGTCACAGTGAGCAATAAAGCCTTCCTTACATGCAGTGTCACTTTCCCTGGGAACTGCCTTGAACACATGAATAGTGCCTGTATGCTACTCATTTTATATCAACACACATTCCCCGACGCCAGCCTGAGAGGCCTTGAGCCACTCCTGGAAAATACAGAGGCTGCCAGCAGCTGGGATGTGCCCAGTCGCCCCTGTTGCCTCTGAGATAATGGGTTGGGACAGTGCAACTCAGATGAAAAACAAGCAGCCAGCAGCAGTGCCCAGCCCCAGACATCACGACACAATGGCGACCGTTTACACCGGCCACGAGCGGCTCCACTTCACAGCCTTTTTGAAGGAAAAAGAAGAGAAAAGAGCATTCTCGTTGCTGCACTGAAAAGTGTGAAAATGATCATTTGTGTAAGGCAGTCTCTGTCTTGAACGTTGATATGCCCACAGTGTAGATGGAGATCAAAATAGCTGTTGCCAGCAAATGCCAAAGTGCCTCAAGAAGAACACCCAGGGTTTCGTTTTCGGATTTATTTAAAAGGCTCACAGGTTGCAAGCATCTTTTCTTTCTCATTTCCAAAGCCAGGGTTTGTCATGCCTATCCTGTGCCAATGTGACTGGGCCGGGTCTGCATCACCCTTCTTTAAAGCATGCATAAAGCAGAGGTGCCCAGAGCTCACCCAGAGCACCAGACCAGCTGTCACGGTCCTGGAATGCAGGCCACTGCAGGCCGAAGGGCAGTAACAACCCAGGATCAGGCATCTCCGATGCTTTGATTTTCGAGAACAGCTTGACACCCATAGCAACGTGGCTTAAGTGAAAAACACAAGATAAAAACATTCCATTTAATTAAAAGCCCACAGTTCGGTGGTAGTATAATTATTACAAGTACTTTTTATGGCTGTCTGCATTCATTTTGGGTTGCGTGAATTAATATGCAAATCACTAGCCCCTCTCGTGTTCTTAAGAAGTTCCCCTATCAATCTTTTCTCTGGCATGTCAACTGCATAAAATGCAGCTTTTTAAATGTAAAATAAAATTCACATTTATGGTTCTCCTGAAATCTCCCTGTGCCGGCAAGCTTTGTTTTAGATGAAGAATGTTTAATTAGCAGAGCTCACCTCTCTCGGAGGGCCCTCAGAACCACAGAGAGGAAGCCAAGACACTCCATGGTCTTCTGGCTAATCAGGATTAGAGACTATTTTCCATCTCAAGGACCACCTATCAAGGTATTTGTGATTCTCCATTCAGCCCATTAAGGACTTTATTATGGGGAATATTGTTCTGATTTACAAAAAAGCAAATTCCCAAACCATAGACAGATGAACTTAATATTATTCACTGGGAAATTCTATAATGAATTACTTAACAGCAGGTTTGTAGGTATTTAGAAAATACTTTGCACACAGGCAGTGGACCCTGAAAAGCAGTTCTCTAAGTTCTCTAAGTTCAAGATGTGCCCAACTGACCACATTTCTTTCTTTTAGGGGTGCATTCTATAAATAATATATCTCACTGTCAGTAAGACTCTTGGGAAAAATCTTCCATGACTTCTCTGTAAACATCTGCAAGTAGATGAACCAGCTGCTTGAGCTCTTAACAGCCAGAGTTTACTAGACTCCCAGGACTCGAAGGTGGGATTTACAGGTACCTCTCTCTCTAGTGTCAGCCTGAATAAAGTGAAGGACACCCGAATATGTCACCCCAAAACATGCCTCTTTGACAAATGTTTTGAGATGAAGGCAATTAAGAAACTGCAAACATAGGAAATCCTTTCTGCCCTCCCTCTTTGCTAAAAGCAGGACATAAATTTACATAGCTGTGCCTCGGCTCTCTATCAGGAAAGAGAAAAGTTAATCACTGCAGACAACTTTACACTGTCAGCAGCCTGGAGATGGCACCAGAGGAATCTGCATAACAAACTACATCCACCATTACTTTCCCAGGTATATGCTTTCCCTGGATCTGCAGCCCCTAGGGACACAAGCCCTTTTCCTTTGTCTTGTCATTTCTCCAAAAAACTTATTGTTCCCTTGTTAAGATGCTACATGAACTCAAGTTCTAGCCAAATCTTTGAGTTACCCATCTCTAGGTCCTCCCAGATATTACATGAGAAGTGCACGTGTTGATAAACCTATGCTCATTTTTCTCTTGTGAATCTGTCTTAGTCTCATTTACAGGGTCCCAACTGCGGAAACTGAGATGAGGTTGAAGTAGAGGAAGAGAATTTTTCCTCCCCTATAAAAGTCAGAGAAAATAGGCCTTAAAAATGTATAAATGCCTCCATGCTAGAAGAGACAACTAATACACTCTGTCAGATTTAAAACTCCTAAGGTAGAAATATCTCAACAGATTGAGCCTACTTGGTGAAAAAATGAACATTCCAATAACAAGACTGACTTAGCAGTTCATTTTTTTTATTCAATTAAAGTTTTGGTTGCTTGTGAATCTAAGAGGGCTTATTAGCTTGACATGGTTGCCTAAGTAATGAGAACAGATTTCATTAAATACAATTATGAAATAAAAGCTAAGAATGGATTTTCTTTACTGTCAGTGCCAGGAACAGTAACTAAAACATAACAGGTACTCAATAAATATTTCTTGGGTAAGAAACATTAACTAACATACTTTTCACCCATCTTTTAAAATTATAAAGAAAATTTACATTGATTGTAGAAAATTTGGAAAAAAATAGCTTAGGAAAGCATAAAGAAGAAATAAAAACTACCCATAGTCCTGAAATCTATTAATATCTTAGCATATTGTCTTCAAGTCTTTTCTGTATGCATTTTTCACATGGTCTAAATAAACAATTTTATATTATAACTTATTTACATTGTAAAAAATTATTTTATTATTAAAATTTTCATAAATGTAATTTATGAAACTATATAACAGTCCATTTTGCGTATGGATCACCATATATTGTTGTATATTCAGACTGTTTCAAAATATTTTAATATATTTAAATGATGTGATAAATACTCCTGTGTGCAAAGCTTTTTCTATATTTCCGAAGGAGTAAGAACTTTCTTGCAGGTGGAGATGTCCAGAAGTAAAGTGAGTTCCCTTATAAAACTTCCAAGAAGAAAATTGTCCCTCTAAAGCACAATGCCTACCAGGGAGATGACAGAGAAGACTGTTAATTTTGGTGAAGCATGAGTTTTGGAACCACAAATTACTGTCTGGTTTTTGGCTTTGTTCTGTACCATCTCTGGAACAGTATGGGCAAGTTTCCTGGCAGCCAAGGCTGTTTCCTGCTCTATAAAATAGGAGCAGTAATATGGACATTCCTGGACTGCATTGCTGGGGATGGAGTGGGGGAAGGGTAACAGGAAAAGTATAGGAAACAACGGTAAGATGGGCCGTGCAGCCCTAGAATGCCAGTGCCTCCTCCCTTGGTAAGATTCTCTTGTGTTTCAGAGCCATCCTTCTCTTCCTGGTACAGAGAGGGAGACACCTTAAAAACGGGGATTTCCCTAGGCCACAGAACCATATTTTGGGGCAGCATATTCTGCTATCCTTCAGAACAGTAGGTGGTTCCTAACACCCAGTAGTTGTTGATAAAAATGACTGTGTAAGGGAGCAAAATTTGCCACCCCAAAATGTGTCTCTTTGGCATGTGGATTATTTTAGGCTGATTATTTTGAGGAGACAAAAAGCTCAGGAAGCAACTTTGACCTTCCCCCAACCACCTAAACGAATTTAGATAGAGGACCAGCTCCAGGCAGAGAGTTATCACCGTAGACAACTGCAGTATAATATGAACAAGGGGTGGTAGATAGGAAGGAACTTAGCAAATCTGCTTGTTAAAATCCCTCTTTATGCCCCATTGTTTCTGGATGGCCCAGGGAACACTTATTTATCAAGCATCTCTACTCTTTCTCATCTTCCTGTGAATTGTCTGCCTTCATTTTGAAGCCTCAGACTCTTACCCCTTTCTCCTTAGCTCTGGATGGTATGTAAGCCTCAACTGCCTGACTGCCTGGGGACCTCAGTCTTTTGAAGCCCCCACATGTTAGTAATTACATTAGATTTTCCCCTGTTAGTCTGTCTCATTGCAATTGAATTCTTAGACCAGCCAGAACCCTGCAGAGTTGAGAGACATTCTTCTTCCCCAACAGCTGATTGCCAACATTCATATCTCTTTATCATTAAAAAAAAAAATACACTACCCTTATATTTTCTTCTCCCAAAATTTCATTTTCCCATGTTCAGTGTCCTTTCTAAAGACTCTACCTACAAGTATTGCTTCAACCATCAACTGATTAGGTAAAAAACTAGATACATTATTCTATAAAGGCTCCACCTCCCCTGCTCAACCCTATTTTACATTCCCTCCTCCAACCTGGGACTTAATAATACTGTCCTTCGGTGGTGAGGTGAATAAGTGTTCCTAAGATGTCCAAATCCTAATCCTGGGACCTTTAAATATTAACTTACATGGCAAAAGGGACTTTGCAAATGTGATTAAGTTAAGGATCTTGAGATAGGAAGATTATCCTAGATTATCCTAGATTATCCAGATGGGCCCTAAATCTCATCTCAAGGGTCCTTTTCAGAGGGAGATGAAAGGGTTACAGGAGGAAGTAGAGGACAGAATGTGAGGAGCAGTGTGAGGAAGGAGTCAGGAATCAAGGAAAACAGACGGCTTCCAGAAGCCAGAAATGGTGAGGAAACAGATTCTCCCCTAGAACTCCAAAAGCAACCATCCTTGGTAATACCGTGACTTTAGTCCAGTAAGACTGATTTTGGACTTCTGGCCTCCAGAACTGTAAGAGAACACACTTGTGGGGGTTTTTCTGACACTAAGTACGTGGTACTTTGTGACAGAAACACTAGGAAACTAATGCATCCTCTTTGCACAGTGTCCTTCCTCTAGAAAATCTTGACTTCCATACCTGTCTCCTGTCATATCCTTTCTTCAAACTTATGAACAAATTACTTCTAGGAGGAAAATAAATTCTCAAATACCTCTGGTGTTAATTTAAATAATTTTTATTGAAATATTTTTAAAACAGGTACAGATATTAAACTAAATATAAACTCCTGGCATTTATTGCTCTTAGGTAACTGTACAGCCAAAATTAATTTATAGGGAAAATACAAATAAAACTACAACATCGAGAGAAATTTTCAAAAATCATTCATGTGATCGATGATGTTTACTGAGAGAAATCACCATCACTGAGATTAATAGAAGAAAGATGTACACATGCCCTTTGGTTTCATTATTGTCGGCTGGATTCTTTTGACTTTGGACAACCTGGATCATCAATGAAGCTCTCCCTGTTATCTCTTTTACATTTCCTTTATCGCACTAAACTAAAATGTAAACTGATCCATTTTATTGATAAGTATGAAAATGTAATAGTATATCCAAAAAACAAAATACTTGAGTCTTTTATTAAGACATTTAAAGAAAAAAATTCATAATGTCATATTTAATTCTATAATTGCTGCTAACAAATGATTGCAAAGAGGTATGCACACATTCAGGATCAGAACAACATCAGTTAATACGTTAGCATTTGTTCTTTTGGGTTGAGCATCAACGTGTCATGGATCACTAAATCCCTACTTTTTTCATATTTAAACTTCTATGAATCACTTTTTCATCTGGTGTCCTAGCATATATTTTTGGCTAATGTTTAGCACAAATGTGATGTTGATTAGAAAACCAAACACAGGTTCAACGTTGCCCAGTGGTACCCAGTTAAAAGACAGTCACGCGAGTGGGGGCGGAAGATGGCGGCGTGAGTAGAGCAGCGGTAATCTCCTCCCAAAACAACATATATCTATGAAAATATAACAAAGACAACCCTTCCTAGAATAAAGACCAGAGGACACAGGACAATATCCAGACCACATCCACACCTGAGAGAACCCAGCGCCTCGCTAAGGGGGTAAGATACAAGCTCCGGCATCGCGGGAGCCGAGCGCCCCTCCCCCCAGCTCCCGGCGGGAGAAGAGCAGGCAGAGCGGGAGGGAGACGGAGCCCAGGGCTGCCGAACACCCAGCCCCAGCCATCCGGGCCAGAGTGCAGGGCCCTCGATACTGGGAAAACAGGGCAGCAAGAACAGTGAGCAGGCACTGGAGGCTGGGCGACAGAGGACATAAGAAAAGCGCGCGACCATTTTTTTTTTTTTTTGCTTTTTTGCTGCTTTGTTTTGGCGAGCGCTTTTTTGGAAGTCTTAAAGGGACAGGGACCCCAATATTAGGGAAACAGGGCAGAAAGACCGGTGAGCAGAGGCCTGAGGCTGGCACCGGAGAATAAAGAAAAACGAACGACCACCTTTTTTTTTTTAATTAAAAAAAATTTTTTTTTTTTTTTTAATTAAAAAAAATTTTTTTTCTTGTTTTTTTTTGTGGTCGTTGTTTTGTTTTGGCGGGTGCTTTTTGGAAGTCTTAAAGGGGCAGGGCGGGCCACTTAATCCAGAGGTAGGGAATCCGGGATCTCTGGGCACCCTAACCCCTGGGCTGCAGGGAGCAGGGAGGCCCCTTGCGGAGATAAATAGCCTCCCAGCAGCTCCTGCTCCAACGCGACTCCACCATTTTGGAGCAGCTGCCCGAGCCAGGCCACGCCCACAGCAACAGCGGAGATTAACTCCATAGCAGCCGGACAGGAAGCAGAAGCCCTGTCTGCCCGCAGCTGCGCAGCACAAGCCACTAGAGGCCGCTGTTCTCCCAGGAGAGGAGGGCCACAAACCAACAAGAAAGGAAGTCCTTCCAGCCGTCACTCGTCCCAGTTCTGCAAACTATTCCTATCACCATGAAAAGGCAAAGCTACAGGCAGACAAAGATCACAGAGACAACACCAGAGAAGGAGACAGACCTAACCAGTCTTCCTGACAAAGAATTCAAAATAAGAATCATAAACATGCTGACAGAGATGCAGAGAAATACGCAAGAAAAATGGGATGAAGTCCGGAAAGAGATCACAGATGCCAGAAAGGAGATCGCAGAAATGAAACAAACTCTGGAAGGGTTTATAAGCAGAATGGATAGAATGCAAGAGGCCATTGATGGAATTGAAATCAGAGAACAGGAACGCATAGAAGCTGACATAGAGAGAGACAAAACGATCTCCAGGAATGAAACAATATTAAGAGAACTGTGTGACCAATCTAAAAGGAACAATATCCGTATTATAGGGGTCCCAGAAGAAGAAGAGAGAGGCAAAGAGATGGAAAGTATCTTAGAAGAAATAATTGCTGAAAACTTCCCCACACTGGGGGAGGAAGTAATCAAACAGACCACGGAAATACACAGAACCCCCAACAGAAAGGATCCAAGAAGGGCAACACCAAGACACATAATACTTAAAATGGCAAAGATCAAGGACAAGGAAAGAGTGTTAAAGGCAGCTAGAGAGAAAAAGGTCACCTATAAAGGGAAACCCATCAGGCTAACGTCAGATTTCTCAACAGAAACCCTACAGGCCAGAAGAGAATGGCATGATATATTTAATACAATGAAACAGAAGGGCCTTGAACCAAGGATACTGTATCCAGCACGACTATCATTCAAATATGACGGTGGGATTAAACAATTCCCAGACAAACAAAAGCTGAGGGAATTTGCTTTCCACAAACCACCTCTACAGAACATCTTACAGGGACTGCTCTAGATGGGAGCACTCCTAGAAAGAGCACAGCACAAAACACCCAACATATGAAGAATCGAGGAGGAGGAACAAGAAGGGAGAGAAGAAAAGAATCTCCAGATAGTGTATATAACAGCTCAATAAGCGAGCTAAGTTAGGCAGTAAGATACTAAAGAGGCTAACCTTGAACCTTTGGTAACCACGAATTTAAAGCCTGCAATGGCAATAAGTACATATCTTTCAATAGTCACCCTAAATGTTAATGGGTTGAATGCACCAATCAAAAGACACAGAGTAACAGAATGGATAAAAAAGCAAGACCCATCTATATGCTGCTTACAAGAAACTCACCTCAAACCCAAAGACATGTACAGACTAAAAGTCAAGGGATGGAAAAACATATTTCAAGCAAACAACAGTGAGAAGAAAGCAGGGGTTGCAGTACTAATATCAGACAAAATAGACTTCAAAACAAAGAAAGTAACAAGAGATAAAGAAGGACACTACATAATGATAAAGGGCTCAGTCAAACAAGAGGATATAACCATTCTAAATATATATGCACCCAACACAGGAGCACCAGCATATGTGAAACAAATACTAACAGAACTAAAGGGGGATATAGACTGCAATGCATTCATTCTAGGAGACTTCAACACACCACTCACCCCAAAGGATAGATCCACTGGGCAGAAAATAAGTAAGGACACGGAAGCACTGAACAACACAGTAGAGCAGATGGACCTAATAGACATCTATAGAACTCTACATCCAAAAGCAGCGGGATATACATTCTTCTCAAGTGCACATGGAACATTCTCCAGAATAGACCACATACTAGGCCACAAAAAGAGCCTCAGAAAATTCCAAAAGATTGAAATCCTACCAACCAACTTTTCAGACCACAAAGGCATAAAACTAGAAATAAACTGTACAAAGAAAGCAAAGAGGCTCACAAACACATGGAGGCTTAACAACACGCTCCTAAATAATCAATGGATCAATGACCAAATCAAAATGGAGATCCAGCAATATATGGAAACAAATGAGAACAACAACACTAAGCCCCAACTTCTGTGGGACACAGCAAAAGCAGTCTTAAGAGGAAAGTATATAGCAATCCAAGCATATTTAAAAAAGGAAGAGCAATCCCAAATGAATGGTCTAATGTCACAATTATCGAAATTGGAAAAAGAAGAACAGATGAGGCCTAAGGTCAGCAGAAGGAGGGACATAATAAAGATCAGAGAAGAAATAAATAAAATTGAGAAGAATAAAACAATAGCAAAAATCAATGAAACCAAGAGCTGGTTCTTCGAGAAAATAAACAAAATAGATAAGCCTCTAGCCAGACTTATTAAGAAGAAAAGAGAGTCAACACAAATCAACAGTATCAGAAACGAGAAAGGAAAAATCACGACGGACCCCACGGAAATGCAAAGAATTATTGGAGAATACTATGAAAACCTATATGCTAACAAGCTGGGAAACCTAGGAGAAATGGACAACTTCCTAGAAAAATATAACCTTCCAAGATTGACCCAGGAAGAAACAGAAAATCTAAACAGACCAATTACCAGCAACGAAATTGAAGAGGTAATCAAAAAACTACCAAAGAACAAAACCCCCGGGCCAGATGGATTTACCTCGGAATTTTATCAGACATACAGGGAAGACATAATACCCATTCTCCTTAAAGTTTTCCAAAAAATAGAGGAGGAGGGGATACTCCCAAACTCATTCTATGAAGCTAACATCACCCTAATACCAAAACCAGGCAAAGACCCCACCAAAAAAGAAAACTACAGACCAATATCCCTGATGAACGTAGATGCAAAAATACTCAACAAAATATTAGCAAACCGAATTCAAAAATACATCAAAAGGATCATACACCATGACCAAGTGGGATTCATTCCAGGGATGCAAGGATGGTACAACATTCGAAAGTCCATCAACATCATCCACCACATCAACAAAAAGAAAGACAAAAACCACATGATCATCTCCATAGATGCTGAAAAAGCATTTGACAAAGTTCAACATCCATTCATGTTAAAAACTCTCAGCAAAATGGGAATAGAGGGCAAGTACCTCAACATAATAAAGGCCATCTATGATAAACCCACAGCCAACATTATATTGAACAGCGAGAAGCTGAAAGCATTTCCTCTGAGATCGGAAACTAGACAGGGATGCCCACTCTCTCCACTGTTATTTAACATAGTACTGGAGGTCCTAGCCACGGCAATCAGACAAAATAAAGAAATACAAGGAATCCAGATTGGTAAAGAAGAAGTTAAACTGTCACTATTTGCAGATGACATGATACTGTACATAAAAAACCCTAAAGACTCCACCCCAAAACTACTAGAACTGATATCGGAATACAGCAAAGTTGCAGGATACAAAATCAACACACAGAAATCTGTGGCTTTCCTATATACTAACAATGAACCAACAGAGAGAGAAATCAGGAAAACAACTCCATTCACAATTGCATCAAAAAAAATAAAATACCTAGGAATAAACCTAACCAAAGAAGTGAAAGACTTATACTCTGAAAACTACAAGTCACTCTTAAGAGAAATTAAAGGGGACACTAACAGATGGAAACTCATCCCATGCTCGTGGCTAGGAAGAATTAATATCATCAAAATGGCCCTCCTGCCCAAAGCAATATACAGATTTGATGCAATCCCTATGAAACTACCAGCAACATTCTTCAATGAACTGGAACAAATAATTCAAAAATTCATATGGAAACACCAAAGACCACGAATAGCCAAAGCAATCCTGAGAAAGAAGAATAAAGTAGGGGGGATCTCACTCCCCAACTTCAAGCTCTACTATAAAGCCATAGTAATCAAGACAATTTGGTACTGGCACAAGAGCAGAGCCACAGACCAATGGAACAGACTAGAGAATCCAGACATTAACCCAGACATATATGGTCAATTAATATTTGATAAAGGAGCCATGGACATACAATGGCGAAATGACAGTCTCTTCAACAGGTGGTGCTGGCAAAACTGGACAGCTACATGTAGGAGAATGAAACTGGACCATTGTCTAACCCCATATACAAAAGTAAACTCAAAATGGATCAAAGACCTGAATGTAAGCCATGAAACCATTAAACTCTTGGAAGAAAACATAGGCGAAAACCTCTTAGACATAAACATGAGTGACCTCTTCTTGAACATATCTCCCCGGGCAAAGAAAACAACAGCAAAAATGAGTAAGTGGGACTATATTAAGCTGAAAAGCTTCTGTACAGCAAAAGACACCATCAATAGAACAAGAAGGATCCCTACAGTATGGGAGAATATATTTGAAAATGACACATCCGATAAAGGCTTGACGTCCAGAATATATAAGGAGCTCTCACGCCTCAACAAACAAAAAACAAATAACCCAATTAAAAAATGGGCAGAGGAACTGAACAGACAGTTCTCCAAAAAAGAAATACAGATGGCCAACAGACACATGAAAAGATGCTCCACATCGCTAATTATCAGAGAAATGCAAATTAAAACTACAATGAGGTATCACCTCACACCAGTAAGGATGGCTGCCATCCAAAAGACAAACAACAACAAATGTTGGCGAGGCTGTGGAGAAAGGGGAACCCTCCTACACTGCTGGTGGGAATGTAAGTTAGTTCAACCATTGTGGAAAGCAGTATGGAGGTACATCAAAATGCTCAAAACAGACTTACCATTTGACCCAGGAATTGCACTCCTAGGAATTTACCCTAAGAATGCAGCAATCAAGTATGAGAAAGATCAGTGCACCCCTATGTTTATCGCAGCACTATTTACAATAGCCAAGAATTGGAAGCAACCTAAATGTCCATCGATAGATGAATGGATAAAGAAGATGTGGTATTTATACACAATGGAATACTACTCAGCCATAAGAAAAGGGCAAATCCAATCATTTGCAGCAACATGGATGGAGCTGGAGGGTATTATGCTCAGTGAAACAAGCCAAGCGGAGAAAGAGAAATACCAAATGATTTCACTTATTTGTGGAATATAAGAACAAAGGAAAAACTGAAGGAACAAAACAGCAGCAGAATCACAGAACTCAAGAATGGACTAACAGGAACCAAAGGGAAAGGGACTGGGGAGGATGGGTGGGTAGGGAGGGATAAGGGGGGGAGAAGTAGGGGGGTATTAAGATTAACATGCATGGGGGGGTAGGAGAAAAGGGAGGGCTGTACAACACAGAGAAGGCAAGTAGTGATTCTACAACATTTTGCTATGCTGATGGACAGTGACTGTAAAGGGGTTTATAGGGGAGACCTGGTATAGGGGAGAGCCTAGTAAACATAATATTCGTCATGTAAGTTTAGATTAGTGATAGCAAAAAAAAAAAAAAAAAAAAGGGCAGTTCCTGTGTGGTAACCTCCAACGAGTTCTACACAAGGGTATAAAGGGCATATAAAAGTGTAGGCAAAGGGTCTGTTTGTGTTTATACAGAGGATCAAAGCCTAATTGTGCTACCCCAAAAATGAACTAAGATACGATATGAAAAAGAACTTCCAACATCAGCACTCTCTGGAAGACTCATGCCAGAAGATGATCATCAAAAAACCCCAACAAAGATCCACGCACTGCTACAGCTGTAGATGCACTCATCCCACCAGTTCCTGGACTTGCCATGGGAATGAGGAAGGAGATATCTAAGCTGGCCTGTGCATACAGTAAAACAACAAATTTGACTGGATCTATACTGTTGGAACTCAACCAAGAATTTGGAGAAGTGCAAATTGTAGCACTCCAAAATCTTACAACCACAGACTATTTACTGTTAAAAGAACATATGGCATGTGAACAGTCCCCAGGAATGGGTCGTTTTAATTTGTCTGATTTCTCTCAGACTGTTCAAGTTCATTTGGACAATATCCACCATATCATAGATAAGTTTTCACAAATGCCTAAGGTGCCTAACTGGTTTTCTTGGTTTCACTGCAGATGGCTGGTAATTACAGATATGCTTTGGTTATGTAACTATACTCCTATTATGTTAATGTGGGTGCGCAATTTAAGTAGTAGCTTAAAACCTATACATGCTGAAGTTACTCTACAAGAAGATATATCAAAGAAATAATCAATCTTCCCATGTTTTCTTCCGCCTGCTACTTCTATAGCTTTTCTTCTTCCTTCCTAATTACAACCCTTAAATAGAATTCGTGCCTCATATCAAATTTACCGAGTATCATAACTCCTCCAAGTGGTAAAGATACCTCAAGACAAATGCTGGGCATAGAAGCCACAGGGCATAAATATGCAAAGAAGTAAAAAGCTAACCTTTTCAAACAATAAGGTTTCTCTCTCACTTACCAACTTCACATTTCCCTGTATGGCCCCGGAAGGTGACTGGTTAGCCAGAGACGGGTAAGATTCCTCAAGGGAGGAACAACCTAAGACAGGCACAGTCGCAGGGGGGCCATCAGGTGAGAAATTGGGGATCAACAGAGGTGAGGCTTAGAACCTCACCCCCCCGTTCTGAGAGAAATCTTCTGCATACGTGGATGTTTTATTGCCCTTGTCTAGCTTGGATTAACACATAGTCTACAGGCACACACCTGATCATCTACATGTGCTCTCTTACAACACTAAACTATGTTTTCTACCTTTATCTTGTATCTACCTACCACTTCAGCATTTTATTAAAAATAATAATAATAAAGAGAGAAATGTGGTATCCACATATAAATCAAGTATAAAAACCAAATGAGTATTCATATTTGAACTGACTGTTTATAGTTCATAATGCGTGATCAAAACCGAAAGTTTCTGTGATGACTGCCCTTGTACTGTTCACTATGTAACTTATTCATTATGTAAGAATTTGTTCTACATGTAAAAACTTGTTTGTTATGCCTCAGAAGATTGGAGACTGACAAAAATTAGACTTGGGGTGGAATAATGATTGTGCATTGAGCATTGACTCCCCTATACAGAATTTTATTGTCGTTAACAACCATTTGATCAATAAATATGAGAGATGCCCTCACAAAAAAAAAAAAAAAAAAAAGGACAGACTTCCAATGGTAAAATAAATTAGTAACCGGGATGTAATGTATAGCATAAGGAATATAGTCAAGATATTGTAACAGCTTGGTATGGTGATAGCTGGAACCTAGAATTATGTATATAAATGTTCTACCACTGTGTTGTACACTTGAAACTCATGTAATGTAATACTGTGTGTCAACTACCCTTCAATAAAAAATAATTATTAAAAAAAAAAAAAAAAAAAAAAAAAAGACAGTCACGCATTTTTGATCAATTTTCCTTCAACTTGTCATCAAATAAAGAGAAATGAAATTATAAAGATTGTAAAGTTTTATAAAACCCATGAACCCTGGAGAATGTAACCATAAGCCCCAGGGGTCTGAAAAGCCATTATAGAAAATTTTAATCTAACCTTTTCTCATTTCTCTACCTTATTTTTTTCTCTACTTCAGTTGCTGCAATTATTTTGTCCCCATAAATTTCCTTTCCTTCCCTAAGGTGGCTCAATCTGTTTTATTTCCCTCTCTCTTGTCTAATAGCAAATCCCACAGATATTAATCTCCCACCTGGCCATCCTTCCCTCCTTATCTCTTGTGGTGCCCATACCACCTGGATGATCTGAGGAGTGTAATAAACCAAGGCTACCCACTAGGTAACTGTAAGAGGCACAATTCCAATTTTCTCTCCCAGCAAATACACTAATAATGCTTCCTATTTTCACAGAGTTCCTTCCACTGGGTCTCTTACAGGGTATTTAAATGACTTATACCACATTATTATCTAATTCGTGTTGTTCTCAATATACTGACCTCTAGTCAGGGGACATCCACCCATGACAGTGAACGTCCACTGGTCTCTCCTTACACCACCCACCAGATCGAGGCCCTTCTGAGCGAATCCACAGCTGTAAAACAGCAGGTATACATGTCTCAGACCTGGGATAACAGCCTCACCACACTCTATCAGGATACTGGTGCTTTATCTACTGAGAGAAGCAACCGGATATGATGTTGTGATCATTTTTATCCAGCTAATATAACTGCTAGTGTAATTGCTTCAGAAAGGAATGTTGAAATTCCCCAAATAGTAAAAGCATACTGTCACACATTTTAGAATTTCATCGAAACTGCTCAATGCTAAATACTCAGAAGCAAAATGAATATTCAGTTCTATCAGGTAGAAGAAACTCCAGGCTGAATGAATGCATCCCACTCTGGGGTGGACTGCATTACTGTTCCCAGTTCTTCACCCATCCCTGGGTGCTCACACTTCATCCTGTGACTCTACCATTCTTCTGCTGGAGGCAAAGTTCATTAAAGTTAGGTTTGACTGTAAGACGGGGCTTGGCCAAGGGAATGTGGTGGAAGTGGTAGTATGTGAATACTGAGTCAAGGCCTCAAGAGGCATTGCATATTTCTTCTCAGCCTTCTGGAAGCTTCCAACTTCTGCCCATGAGAAGAACCTCAGCTAGCCCACTTCTCCAAAAGACTGAGAGACGTGAAACCTGCCAAGCCCACCTGAGCCCAAATGGTCTGACTAACCCCCACACTGGAGGGTGTCCCCCTCAAAATCTGTATGTTGAAGTCCTAAGCCGAGGAGCAAGGCCTCAGGAAAAGAAAAACAAACCTGTCAACACCTTAATCTTGGACTTCTAGCTATTAGAACTGTGAGAAAATTAATTTCTGTTGTTTAAGCCATCAGGTCTGTGGTATTTTATTATGAGAGCCTTAACATGCTATAAAACACACCACCCAACCCACAGACGCACGAGTGAGAGTAAAGGATTATTGTTCGGACCCACTGAGTTTGAGTGCAGCGTGTCACCCTCACCACAGCGGCGACAGCTGATCTGACATAGATTTCCACTCTGCACCCAAGCTGTGGGGTCTTGTCATCACTATATAAATGTTATGACTGTCTATGTAAAGCCAAAAGTTCCTGGAGGCCAAGGACTGTCTTTCATTTGGCCTTGTGCCTTTATAGCCAGGATAATGCCTAGCACAGAACAGGTTGCTCAGTAAATGGTGGGGGATGAATGACCGAGTGAGGAGCAGGGAGTGCACAAGCACATGAACGCATGGTGCCCCTGGCCACAAACACAGCCAAGGAAATATAAGAGATAAATGGTGCCCCCTATTTCGAAAATTCAAGGACAAAATGTGGATGTGTTTTAGAGTCTATGTGCAAAGAAAAGAGAGGGTTTTTTGTTTTCTTTGGGTTTCTTCTCCCTCTCTGACCATAAACTGCATGTTCTAACATCTGTTTTCCTTTAGTGCATTTTTTTGAATGCCGTATCTTTGGAACAAAAAATTATCTAGGAAGCAATTAACCATTTATCAGGCAGCAAAGGGGTTGCTACGGAGACAGCATCCCAGGAACTGCAAGCATGTGACCTCCCTAAGACTGAGTCTGCAGCACACACAGGGGACGGAGGGTCAGAAATTGAGAGCAGCTGCCCATCCCCATGCAATGCAGGATGTCGAGGGCATACTTCTGTGGGAGGGAAAAGGAACTGATTACAGCGAGTGGTCACTGAACCAACATATGTGGCTGCTGCGTTTTAGTTGCCAGCGATTCCCTCTGAGTTCCACGGTCTCATGACGGTTTCAGAATATTCATGATACTCCTGTCAAATATGATTTTGGGGTAGTAGTCAACTCATTACATGCTATGGCCCAAATCCCTGTGTTGAAGCCCCGCCCATCAGTATGATAGTACTTGGGGGTGAGTCTTTTAGGGGGCGATTAGGGTTGGATGAAGTGATGAGGGTGGAGCCCCCTCAGTGAAATTAATGCCCTTATAAAAAGAGGATACACCAAGGAAAGGTCACATGAGGACACAGACGGGAAGCTGGCACCTTAATCTCAGACTTCCAGCCTCCAGACTGAGAGAAACATTTGTTGTTGAAACCGATTAATGCCCATTGTGTGGGTACTGGTAACACCAATCTGCGGTCGTCTGTCACAGTAGCCCAACCTGACCAAAGCATTGTATGTGCTGATGATTGGCCAGAACAGACTGACAATACAATTACAGGATAGTTCATGTTTGTGTGATACGGTGGGCCTTTTGGCATAGCAGAAAGTGCACAGAATTAAAACCAATTGGTGTTTGATTGCGTCTCTACCATTTACTAGCTGTGTGACCTCAAAAGAGCTATTTGCCTCTCTAAACTTTAATTCCACATCTTAAAATGACTGTAGTAATACCTGTGTCCTAGCAGACTCATCATCTCCTATTGTGCCTGGCCCAGGAAGCTCTCCATAAATCAAAGCTTTTCCCACCGTCAGTGGTATCATGACTTGGCTTTTCCACATAACAGAACTACCTCGCTGAAAATATTTTAACATCTATTTCCCTACCAGACTAAAACCTCCTCAAAGGTAGAGACCGCTACTCATTCGGTGCATTTTTACTGGGCGTACAGGCACACCGTATTTCCCATAGAAAACGAGCTACTCTCACTAGCAATAATTGACAAGTCAGAGAATCCACTCCTAGAGGGAATTTCTTCAGTGTGGTGATAAAAACTTGGCAAAAACTTAAAAAGCTAATTTTAAGATATTTTTAAATATCTTAAAGATGATTCATAAGCATTGGGTAATTAATTCATTTGAAATGAAAAATAAGTTATTTATTCATTTTGGCTAAATAGTTTAGTGTCCTGTTCTGAAATTTTTGTTCCCTGGTCATATTCGCATTCTGGCTAGATAGACTGCATTTTCACTGGCTTTGCAATGTTCCCATGTTAAAACTGAACGCTGTGATTAAATTTAAATGTTTCCTATTTTCTTTATGGCAGAAAATATCAGCCTATCTTTCATTCCCACCGAGGTTGTCTGAAAGACTTTTACTATCATGTGGATTCTAAAGCTCACATTTAACAAAGCAATAGCAACAATTATAGCAATATAATAGTAATAGCAATAGACCTTTGGAATGGGTATGGAGGGCTCAATCAGACCCTCTTCAAATCTGCACTTATAACTTTCTAGGAAATGGAGGGGAAAAAATCCCCCTAACCCTCTCAGTGTCCAAATGTTATCCTAAACCTATCATCTAAAAAATAAATTGATTGTTTTTTATTTCCTGCCCCAAATTCAGGCACAATACTTAACAATTAGCAATACTCTCTATGATAACACCTTATTTTCTTAATTAGTATTTATTTCTTGGAGGCATTTACGGCACTTTTAATAGTTCTCTGTTATTTTAGATTTTAGAATTAACATATGCTCATTGCTTTCCCAAGCCAAAAAAATACAGACATTTTTAAAAAGAAGATAAAGATTACCCTAACCCACAACCCAGAGTGAACCACAGTTAATATTCTGGTCTGTAGCCTTTTAGACTTTGCATGCAAATATATTCATACACAAAAAGCTGATATTTATGAAAATAGTTATACCATGCTGTTTTGTATGCACATGTTATGGGATATAGTCATACCATACATGACTTTTTCCCTTTAGTAATTTATTGGAACTATCTTTCTTTATTGTAACTATCTTTCCATGTCAATAAATATAGATCTGTGTCATTATTTTCAAGGGCTTTTTAGCATTTCACTGTATAGACCAGAAATTGGGAAACTACTGCCTGCCCACCAAATCTTGCCTGCTCCCTGCTTTGTACAGCCTGCAAGCTAAAGATAATTCTCTGCATTTTTAATTGGCATTGCATTTTAGATTATTACATTAGTGCCTACATATCCTCAATTTTGCCTCTTGACCCCAAAGCCTAAAATATTTTCATCTGGCCCTTTAAGAAAAAGTGCTGACCTCTGGCATGGGTGTATCATAATTTGCTTATTTCATCCCAGATTGATGGGTATGTTCAGCATTTCCAACATCTCTTGAAGATAAGTACTCCTGCAGTGAAAAGCTGTACTTACACTTTGAACACTGGTCCAAGTTTTCCCCTTAGAATAAATTCCTGTTACTGGAATTGCTGGAGCAAAGTAGCCTCTATGTTAAAGCTGTGATACATATTGCCCAGTTGTCTTCCCATAAAAAGGACCGATTTAAGCTCTGTTATGGACTGAATGTTTGTACCCCCCAAACCCCTCAAGTTCATGTGTTGAAGCCCTAACGCTCCGGGTGACCGGGAGACAGGGCCTCTGGGAGGTGATTAGGTCACAGAGCGCACCCTGGTCTGATGGGATGGATGCTCTTATAAGAAGAGGGAGGCGGGGAGAAAGGGGTGGGGTGAATAAGAAAATGAATCTCTGCCACGTGAGGACGCAGCAAGAAGGTGGCCATCTGCAAGCCTGGAGGAGGGCTCTCACCCAGAACAGAATTGGCTGGCACCTTGATCTCAGACTTCCCAGACTCCACAACTTTGAGAAAGTAAATTGCTGTTGTTTAAGCCCCACACCCTATGGCACTTTGTTATGGCAGCCCAAGAAGGTGAAGACAACCCTCATCAACTTCCACACGTATAGGGATGGGGAGGCCCCTTTGCCCTCACTCTAGCCCACTGGGTGGGAGCAGATGCCTTCAGTCTTTGCCAATGTGATATGTGACAAATGATTCCACATCTTTTCTTTAATTTTTGTCTTCTATTGCTCATGATGTTGACTATCTTTTAGTAAAGTAGAGTAACCATCTTTTGAGAAAAAGAGCTCCCCTCCTTTGCCCATTTATCTACTGTGGTGTGCAAAACCATACTCTTAGTATGCTTGAGGGGCACTAGCTCATCTCCTTGGTCCTGTCTTGTGAATAATTAGAGATCCTTACTAATAAACCCCCTTTCCCAAGATTTCATTTTGTGATCCTTCTCTGAGCCTTTCCAACTACTCTTTCTACCCATAAGTTTGTAGACTGATGTTGTCAAAATAGCTTCTTTCATGTTAATTATTCCTAGCTGATGGCAACTCCTCTCAGACAATTCTTGAAACTAGAGGCAGAGAACCATGCATTAAGAGCAGAATAAGGTTGTTTCACTGCATTTCCCATCTGAAACCAAGTCCAACAGCTCTACCAGCCCACTCCTGCTGCTCTGAGGATGAAACGAGACCCCCCTCATATAACAGACTTAGCAATGGTAGCCAAAAAACCGCTCAAGGGAATTTAGCTGGTATCAGCTAATTTTTATCCTTGGAATGAGGGCGCTTCTTTTTCAGTTTCCTGCAATGCTCCAAACTATAAAACACTCACTTTCTAGCTAGTGAAGAATCAGTCTATTCCCCAAATCTCAGAGTTCATCTGAAAACAAATTTCCACATCAAACTAGAATATGTGAATACCTAGGCTACCCTGACGAGTACGGTGCATGTCAAAAGGAATTCAATTGCAATAACAAGTTCCATATTTTACTGGGAATCACCAGTTACCCAATGTACTCACAGGAATATTTAATAAGAATGTTTCTGCACTGGGTATCTAACCCTGCATAGATTGCAAAAAGCAAATTCCCAATTAAACACACCTATAATATAACAATGTTGAATCCTGAAAGATCTTGGAAGAGAGCTCATGGAAATCAAAGCAAGCATCACCCTTCCCATCCTTGCTGAGAATTTCATTTGCCCACCCTGGGAAGGCAAACCTGAAAAATCAATAGCTAGCTAATTAGTAGTCATTATCTGTCTGCTGTGCTTGAAAAACCAACCAGAATTTAGACGAGAAACACTAGGAGATTTCACACTGATACTTTATTTTCAAATGAGGCCACATTAAGGATTGAGCTATTTTCAGAGTATTAAAGGACCGTATTGGGTTACTTGGTTTTTTGTTTGTTTAGTTGATTGGTTTGGTTTGTTTTTATCTAATCTGTACATTGTTCATTTATTAATCCAGTCAACACACATTTTCTAGGTAGCAAGAATAAAAGCTTCTGGCTGCCTGCGCATGAACCCCTGGGAACATTTGTGATTGTTCCCTCCAGTTTCCACATCCCACGTTTCTCTCTAGAAACTATAGCAGAAGTATGATCTATCTGAAAGAGAGCCACAACTTGACAAATGCTTGAAAATGTAGAAAGAGGCAACAAAAAAACCTGGAAAACCTGATAGCTCTAAGTTTCCCCCATCTGTAAAAGGGGCATGTCAATACCTACGTTGCTGGTGAACCATGAAGATAACATGAATTATCATATATGTGCAGTACATAGAACAGTGGCAGGTGCTAAATACCCAATAGATGTTAGCTATTCTTTCTTTTATCAACTTTTGAGTCAGGTACTGTGCTTGGTACTGGGAATACAACTACCAGAACCACGATTATTGACTCCAAGTCACTTCCAGTCTAGAGCAGAGAGACATCCAAGTAAATCGCATTTGACAGACAGCCCAGTGTGAGACCTTTCAATTAGAACACTACATCCCGGACTCTGTGCTAAATGCTTTATATGAATTATCATATTGAATGCTATTAAATTCAATTATTGTCCCCACTTTGCAGATAAGGAATCTGAGCCTCCGAGATGATGCTAAAGGATTCACCAGACCCTGTCAGGGGCAAACCCAAGGCAGAACTCAGGTCTTCATTTTAATTAGTTGAATTCGGCAACCCCACAGACAGGAGCCTCTTCAAACTGCAGAATCTTGGCATCTCCCTGCTCCTCCTCCCCTAAGGCCATATTTCCAAGGTCCACTGTTCCCTAGTCTAATACAGAACCACATGATACAGATCCAAAAACATAATGATCACTGTTACCAGTGACCTTAAGAGCTATTCTGTGACAACCATTTGCCGTGCACTATTGTTCCGTATAGGTATTATAATCGGCCGATCAGTCCTGCAAAGAGGAATTCATTCTTAGAGAGTAACCTGCCTGTGGTCACCCAGCTGCTGAAATGCGGACTGAGGATTCAGACCTCAGTCTTTCTGCCTCCAGACCCCACTGTGGTCTCTGAGGAGCCACAGCCTCTGCTGCTTCGCGAGTTGCCTTGATTTTGCCATCCACACGTTTCAGTTCTCTTCACCAGGGCTCTTTCTCTGGCATTAATAAAGCTTTATTTGACTGTTGTCAAACTTGAAATACATGTACACATGGGCCCCAGACAGGAAAAGATGAAAAGCACACTGAACTATAGAACTGAAGCAAGTATCTTCTGCCTTCATAAAGCACAGCAGCTTAGCTATTTCTGTATTTGTAGAACTTCTGTATTTGTTTGTGAAGTCTGAGATGTACCATTTAGTAGGCCGTCTTTGATGAAGTTGACAGGATCAACTTTTATTCACTTCCATTCAATGCTGGCTCTTCTCCAAAGGCCACATTTGGTTATCTGGACTAAAGGAGAGTATTGTAAAATGCAAAAAAAGGCAAAAATTAAATTTCCCTTCTGTAATCTGTTTCTGCACTTACATTTTGCCGAACACACTGAAGCCATGAGACATAGGTATCCCCACCCGGATCCTGTCTGACTCTGCACCCTGACCCCCTCCTGCTATCTCTCTCTGAGTCAAAGCCCCAAACTAAGGAAAGCTACTGTACGCTGCGTTCTCCCCCCAAGCACAGGGAATGGGGTAGGCGTTTGTTCTCCTGAGGGCTGCCCTGATAGGCCACAATAGAAGATGACAGCCTCATCTTTCAGGTTTGTAGACCCAGGTCTCCTGACAAGTTCTAGTGACTCCAAGTGATGAATGAACAATAACTCCTTGCCTATCACTGAACTATCAATAAAGATCTTCCGTCCTTTCTTCCCTTAACCCTGCTAGGAACTGGGAGCATACAGATACAATGCATATACCTCTGACCTCCAGGGACTCAGGGACTCATGGTCTGGAAGGGGATTAGAACAAAAATACAATATAATATGAATGGGTTTTTTTTAATGTGATATATCTATGCAATGAAATATTTACTCAGCCTTTAAAAAGAATGAAATTCTGATATATGTTACAAATGGATGAACCTTGAAAATATGATGCTAAGTGAAATAAGCCAAACACAAAAGGTCATGTATTCTATGATTCCAGTTATATGAGGTAATTAGAAAAGTCAGATTTATAGAGATAGAAGGCCGAAGGGGGGAGGGAGAATGAAGAGTTAGTCTTTAATGGCTATGGAGTTTCAGTTTGGGGTGATGAGGGAGTTCTGGAAATAGATGGTCGTGAGATTATACAATATAAGTGCTCACTTAATGCCACTGAATCATACACTTTAAAAATGGTTAAAATGGCAACATTTATGTTATATATATTTTGCCACCAAACCACCTCTAAACTGACATTCCTCTCCAGGTGATCAGGAGGCTTATAAGAAAAGGTGAAGGCTGCTCATTTCCCCATCAACATAAATAAATAAATACAGTGTAACCAGTGCTAGAGTTGACACATTCTACAATTACAAAAAACTCATCATCTGAATATGTAAAACCAAGATGGCCACTAGCACACTTAGAAGGCCAGTATGATTTTGCTTTATGACATTCAAAGTATAGAAAATTGTATGTCTCTCTTATTTGGAAAATTAGATAGACTATGACAGCTGCAAGCTGCTACAGTGGGATGGAAACTGAGTCTCAGTCATTCTGTGAGGGGTGGGAGGGAGGCACTCTTTTGAAATGTTATGTGTCTTCCCCAAAAAGTCTGTTGAGGTTGGATCGGCTGGATGCAGCTGTTTTTACCTAGGACGTGCTTTCCCTTCACACCCAGCGTGGCAATATGGACCATCACTGAGTGTTCAGTCTAGTGCTCAATCCCCAGAAATCCACATAATGAGACCCCTCAAACTCTTGCTTTAAATTCAGAGCTTTCAAAAAATATTATACATAATATTCTGGTTCTGGTGGTCTACACATTTCTAAATTGCTCCATCTTAGATTTCACTGGCAAAAAAACATGCATAACAATAAACATGAAAGTTCAGCCTTCCTTGGAAAACCAAATACGAAATATAAAAAGTAAAACTTCCTGTTGTTAATTAATGCCAGTTAATGCTTTGAGCTGTAATAAAGGCATTGCCTGTCCAAGTGTATTCTCCTTTTCCTGTATATCTTCACACATCATATGCAAGATACGGGCACATTCTACGTCCTCAGACCACCAGGCTCAGCTGTCAATATATGTGAAAATGCCATTTGCAAATGGTAAGACAGGATTAGGATCTATTCCCTTAAAAATATTTTTTGAGCATGTATCAAGAATACAAAGTATAACTAAACTAAAATGCTGCTTTAAATACCACACAAAGAAATACAAATCCTGCTCAATACTGAATTCTCACAAAGCAAGGTCATAACCAGGACCTTTGACAATTGGACAATAGTAATTCTGGTTTCAGAGATTTAAAAGCAAAGAAAAGATTATTGGATGTAAAATCAGGGCCTCAGCGGCAAATGCTGCCTGCTTTTTCAGGAATCTGTAATACTGGGCTTCCCCTCCTTTAGTTTCGATTTTACCAATTTTCCTAACATCATTTTGTTATTTGTAGATGTGTTTGAAATATTGCCCTATTAGGGTTATGTTACTTAATGTCAGAGAGAAAGATATAAAAAGTGACTAATAAAACTGATTATAAGACACTTTGTGAACCAACATAGAATTTTCCAAGTAATTAAGTCAAAACATATTACTGAAATGCTAAGCGGCATGGAAAAGCAACCCTAATCAATGGATATATACCTTAATTTTCAGTTTCCCTGAGAGCATTTCATATGTAAGATATGTGTGTTCTGATCCCCGTAGTGACATCAGTCTCCAAATGATCTGACCATTTCTCAGGAATGGGGATCACGCTCTGATTTCAATTCAGAAAGCATACTTGCCATGTACCCTAAAAAGGAGATTTCTACCCCAATGGTAAGTCATAGAAATATTTTGCTGCTGATAATGCCCATATTGCCAATATCAATCAGGATTATTTGTTCCAAGCAAATATTTATTGCAGAAATGATCTCTGACTTCAAAAAGAACAGCATTATTAAAAGAATATTGGGAAACTCTCAAAATGACCAGAAGGCTATAGAACAGCCTTGTCCAATAGAATTTTCTGCCATGATGGAACACGTTCTATATCTGCTCTGTCCAATACACATGTAGCTACTGAGCACCTGAAATGTGGCTATTACACATTAAACAAAAATTAGTTGTATTTAATTTAAATTAACTTAAACTGCCTCTTGTAGCTTGTATTTAACCATAGGGGGCCACGTGATGGCAAAACCAGCACCCAAGGTGGGTGGGAGCGGCCACCACAGCCCCCTCCTTCCCCAAAGCCACCGAGGGAGGACATGCCTTACAGCACGACACGGCACATGACACAGCGCACAACATGGAATAAAGCCCCTGTGATCTCTAAAAATTCAACCTGCCTTCTGCTGAGACAAGCTGCCACCTTGGAACGCCTGTGATCCCAGTACCTTCGTACAGGATGGAGGCATCAGGTTGGTGAAGCCTGGGTGAAACACCCACTGACTTGCTTCCACACAAAAAAGAAAGGAATACCTGGCACTCTAAGCTTCTATAATGGATGGAAATTTAGCAATCCAACATGATGCATGAGATGGGGAGCTTCTCAAATATAGACATGGGATCCAGATGCCACAGAGCCAACAGAAATGACAGATGTCACTGTGTCACTCTTCTGGTTGTCTAAGATCATTATGTCCATTTCCTCATTGGTAACATGTGTTGAGTGTGTGTCATGTCCCAAGTAGTTCTATAAGCTTTATAAGAATGGACTAACTCATTCTCCCAACAATCCTGTGAGGTAATGTAGGAGGCTGAATGACAATCATCCAAAAATACCAGCCCGAATCCCCGGAGCCAGGACTTATTACTTTATAAGCAAAACGGGTCTTTGCAAATGTGATTAAATTAAGGATGTTGGCATGGGAGAAGCCTGGGGGTTATCCCAGATCCAATCACAAATATGTTTATAAGAGCAAGGCTGAGGAAGACTGAACACGCACAGAAGAGGAGAGGGCAGGGACTGGAGGGATACAGACGGAAGCCCAGGAACTCCAGCAGCCACCAAAGCTGGCAGAGGCAGAGAGGATTCTCGCCAGGGCTTTGGAGCGAGCATGGACCTGCTGACACCGTGACTTCAGAGTTCAGGCCTCCAGAACTGTGAAGGAATGTATTTCTGTTGGGGAAAGCTATTAAGGTATGGTATCTATTACAGTAGCCTCAGAAAACTAATCAGATAGATCCTACTTTTATCTTCATTTTGCAAATGGGGAAAGTAGCACATGCAAAGGTAATGCACCATGCCTAAGGTCACGCAGCTGGTAAGTGGCAGAGCCAGGATTTGAACCCAGGCAGCTTGATTTCCAAATCTTATTCCAAATCTGCAATAAGCATTTATTCCACTGAAGACAAATCACTGCCTCTCCCTAATGGAGGAGATGCAACATCATCAACCAGCCACCGTGGTGCTGGTTTGCCTCCCAGAATAGGTCAGCGGCTCAGGGCTGGTCACTGCTACTAGCAGGGTGAACTCTTGACCAGTCGCAGTAGCCAGGTCAGCCTCGGTAAGGGGGAGCCTCGTGAGGTTGGACCACACACAGCAACCATCTCTACCATCAAGGCGGCCTTTTCCTCACGAGCCTCCTGAATGGGCACCGGAGCTGCTGGGTAAGAAGCTGCCTTCTCCACACACAGTGGGGCCTTCCCAGTTCTCCGGGTTCTCCTCCATGCTAGTTTGCTACAGTTGCCTTAACAAAATACCCCAAGCCAGTGGCCTACACAACAGATATTTACTGTCTCCCAGTTCTGGAGGCTAGAAGTCCAAATCCAGGCATGTGCAGGGTTGGTTCCTCTGAGGCTGTGAGAAGAATCTGTTCCAGGCCTCTTCCCAGCTTCTGGTGGTTTTCCAAATAACTTTGCATTCTTAGGCTTCTAGAAGCATCACTGCAACTCTGTCTTCACCTATACAGGGAATTCTCCCTATGTGCGTGTCTGTCTCCAAATCCCCAGCCATAAGGGATGAGGGTCCACCCTGATGATCTCACTACTTAATGTGTTACTTCTGCAATGACCCTATTTCCAAGTCAGGTCACATTCTCACATACTGGAGGTTAGACTCCAACATATGAATTTTGGGGAGAACACAATTCAATCCATAAAAAACTCCTTCCTGGTTAATGCACTAACTTCATCTTCACTGTTCACACACTGAACTCCACTGACATTGTAAAGCAAACTCAGTGAAAGCAAAGACTTTGTTTTTTTTACTAGTGTTCATCGTGCCCCTGAACCAGTACCTGGCACCTGGTATGTGTTCAATAATACTTGTTATTTTTTTGTTGTTGCTAATTTTAACAACTTTTTGGAATCAAACTTTCTGTTCTGTTTTCCACACTTTCAGCCCTGTTGCTTCAAAAGCAAAGACATACTTTTATCAAAACCATTTAAGAAAAAAAAAGTCCCTGGACTCCCACTGTATCAAGCCAAAATGTTAAGAATTCCAACTGATTCACCTCCACTTTAGGAAGTTGCCCAGAGCCTTTGGAAGCAAACCACCCCACCTCAGCCTGAGTCCCTCCTTCCCCCCACAAGTCCCTAACTTCATGGACACCTCCTCCTGGTGATCCCAGGTGGGAGCTGACTTGTTTGGCCAATGCCTGCTATGGCTGCCAAGATTCCCATCTCAGCACTAGGTGGATTTTTCAGTGAGACCAGGTGATCAATCCCACATTCCACCTTTCTGTCGACAGCCATTGCTGGTACCATTTCTGAAACTGAGTCTGGCCAGTTTAAAGTAGAAAAGGAATTTTCTGACACCATATTGATTAGTTCACTAAATTTACAGGAAAGCTACAAAACCCAGAACAAAAGACACAAGGTGGCTGCTAGAACCCTTACCGAAACCATTCCAAAAGCCAGTCCCTGTGGGGCAATTTTTGGCTTTTATAGTGAGAGATGGGCTCTGCCTACTTAAAGAAGACCCATGTGGTAGGAAATTCCTTAAACATAAGGGAAGTTTCAGTTGTTAGAAAGCTGAAAGAACGATGAACGTATGTTACAGTTCATCAGACCCTCCTAAGTTTTCAAAGCAAAAATACCACCTTGAATTTTTATGTGAGTTTTACTTTATAAAGAACTTTCTCATCAGTACTTGTTGCTTATGTCACTCAGGAGGACTGACCATCTGACTTTGAAATGTAGGACTTGAACTCCACCAACTTCAAATAAATGTCCAAACTTAAGACCAAGAAGCAGGATCCTGGCACTTTGGGGTTTATCCAGACTGGTGGGAGTGGAGGTCAGTCATTTTTTCATGTCCTCATTTATTAATTCCCTCATTCAACTGACTCATTGAGTCCCTACCATACACCAAGCTTTATTTTAGGTCTCATTTCCAACACTAATTCTGTGGGGCATTGAAAGAATGGCTTCATCTCCTGGTAGCTAGGCTGCTTCCTCAGTACAATAAGGTAGTAAACTAGACTGCAGAGGTCTCTTACAGCCCCAAACTCCAGAAAAAGGCCTCTCTGAAGTGCTGGATTTGCTGGTATCCTTTATAGGGAACATTAACCAGTCTAACTAGAGTATATGAAAGTCAAGAAGGTCACTTCCTCACCAGGGAGTATGCCTTCCTAGAGGCCATTGGTGTCAGCCACACACAGGCAAACGCTTGATTTTTTTCAACCCACTACTCTTCAGTAGTCGGGACTCTAACAAACCAGAGACAGAGGCTGTGGACAGAGGCACAGAAATGGGATTCCCTAAGCTCATTATCAGTGAAGAGAATCATGTTCTGAGGCTCCTGGTTTGGGAAGAGGCTCCAAGCAGCAGAGGAAACAGTAAGTAAAAAATGCTTTGATTCCAGACTAAAGGTAGAAGTTAAGCCGGTGCCACAAAAGCCAGGGCTTTTCAAGACCAAGGAAGACCCAGGGATATCATCTGGGAGAGGGATGCAGCAGCCAGACATGGAAGCCACAGGTAATACAATGTGCTCTTGACTAACTAGCGGCTCGAACAGAACTGCTAGAGCATCAAAGCCCTCCCAGGGGTGCGGGTGACTTGGTCAAGAGATACCAAGTCTCGGTTTGTGCAGAAGAATGTTTTGGTAGAAGGCTTTGGCCCAACACACATAGAGAGTTTCCAGAGAAGAAGATAAGTGTGAGGCAGCTGATAATGCCCCATGGACGTAACTCCCTGGAAATGGTGGCTTACACACCCTTTGGGGCACTGGTATTCTCAGAAAGCACCTAGTGGGCTTCACATTGGAGCTGGGACCCAAGAGGTATGGGAAAGGCCAAGGATGGCAGCACACAGATCAAGAATCGAGGCACACCTGTGGACTTTGGTAAAACATTGGTGGTAGAAGAAACAGAGATACTGAGCGTGAACCATGGTTGTTGCTTTTACGGATAAGTAGACAAGAACAAGATTCAAAGCAGGTCTGAAATTAAAGACCAGTCCATGAAGGCAAGGATAGATGGGATGCAAAACTGAGCCAGGGCAGAGATCCAGGGCGTGTATCCAAGCAGAAGACAAAGCAGAGTAGCCAAAGGGTCCAGTGGCAAGCAAGCAGGCAGGTGGCGGTCAGAGGCCAAGATGCCTAACCACTGAGCAGGCTGAGTACTCTGCAAAATAACTGCTGCACCCCCAAAACGGGCAGAGGACCAGCTACTGCAGGTCTGAAGTACACGGCAGAGGTCAAGCATACTGAAGCAAGGATAAGGAAAAGCAGACTCTACCAGCAATGCCTGGGCCACTGTGTTTGCTATCACATGATCCCACCCCTTGCCCCAGCCATCTTGACCCTCAGAGGTGAACACCTCAGGTAAGGGTGGCTGATCCAGACTGGGCAGGGGCCAGTGACAGTGCCAAGTGAAATAATGAGCTGAGACCCTCAAACTCCCCCTATTTGTCAGTGAGGAAGCATGAAGAACTTGAGCGAGGTTGAAAAGCTGCAGGGGGATGACAGCGGGGCAGAGCAGCCATCAGAGGCACCACTCAAGCTGGAGTCTGATCACTAAGCCACATGGTGGAAAGGAGGATAAAGCTGGCAGATGGCAGAGCAGAAGTGCCACAAGAAAGAGGACCGCATGGTCCCTGAGAGTCATAAGACAGCTGGTCCTTCAAGCCGCCGTCAGTTTCAGATGTGTCCTTACAATAAACATCCCTCTTCATGAGTAACTCAGGGGAATCTGTCTCTGGCAACCCAAATTCCCACTTAAAAGAGATCCTAATGCCAGGAACCTTCTAACCAAGAACTCTTGCTGCCCTGTTATGTGTAGGGTATGTCTGGAGTGGGTGGGAACTTCCAGCCAAAGGCTGAGTGGCCCTAACTTCAAGGTCAATTTAAGAAGAGTGAAACAATAGAACCTCATTATTCACAGATTGCATATTTGCAGATTCACCTACTTACTCAACTTTATTTGTAATCCCCAGATCAATGCTCAAGGTATTTCATGACCATTTGTAGTCACGCTCAGGCAGCAAAATATCTTGAGTCACGCAACATGCACTCCCAGTTAAAGTAAAATGAGGTGCCTGCTTTCCTGTCTCAGCTGGCATACTCTAAACCAGCGTCCTTTTCAGTCTATTCAGTGCCATGTTTTTAACATCTTTGTGCTTTTTCTTGGTGGTTTACCATTTAAAATGGTCCCTAAACATAATGCTGAAGTGCCGTCTAGTGTTCCTAAGAGAAAGAAGCCTGCAATGAAACTTACAGAGAAAATATGCATGAGCTAAGCTTCATACAGACATGAGTGATGGTCTTTAAACAGAAACCCACATAAAACAAGTTAAGTATCTATCAGCTGATGGAAGACAATGTCACAAACAGAAGCTCACAGGAACCTAACCCTGCATTTCCCCTAGGCGCAGTACTTCAGAATTCACTAGCACAGTGTTGGCGATGACTTAGAACACAACTGTATGGATATCAAGAATTGACTGTATGTTTCTTTGAAATCTGATTGGGAAATTACCACATCAGTCGCTTTCACTGTTATATCCTCAGTATCAAGCACAACACCTGGCACACAATATGTGTGCAGTAAATATTTGTTGACTAATGGAATAAATAAATTCACTCACTAAGCAGCCATTAGCTTGTATCAGAAATATTCTTTGCACTTTGAGAACCAGTTTCAAAGCAATGGTAGTGAGGATCTTCGCCAAAAAGCATGACTGTTGCCTGCATAAGGGTGATAGCCCTGGGCTTTGAAAATTATATCCCCTCCATTGCTCCTACTGTTGCAAAAATCAAACCTGTGCTCAGTGCTTTCATTTCCAGAGTTGTTTGACAATGTGTCACAGCCACTGCATAAGCCCCAAAGCTCAGCTTGTTGCTAAGGAGCGTCGCCTCTAGAGGGAGAAACAGGCATGGTGAGTCCGTGTGCTTGTCTGAGGTCGGCAGTAACAGCAGAGAGGATTTGAAGCCCCTGGTGTGTGTGTCGTAACCCTTGCTCAGTGTTCATTTCCTCCAAGGGAAGTCATTTTCCAAGGAGAATTACTTCACATTTCGGTAATTGGAGGTGTCACTGAGCCAGAATTGTAATTTTAGTGCTCCCATTCTTGGGCAATTTGGGGCTTAAATTTTACTTCGTTATGTTTCATTATAAATATTTCCACTGTCAAAATAGAGTTCAGTTGGCAGTCTTTGCCCTGCAGCATCTCAGGACTAATATCGTATGAGGAATTCAAAGCTGTCTTCCCCCAGCCTGGTTTTCTAAGTCGCCCTGGAAGCCACGTAGGAAAGAAAGTTGGAGGGGCGCTGCATGCCCAGCACCCGGCCTTCACTTAAGTCCTTTTCCCAGTGCGATTACCCTACTAGACCCTGAAAAATCTCGTACCTCCATTCATAGTTCTGGAGTTGTAAGAAAGCATAAATTGTTCCCATCTGATTGGGCAAGATAAATTATAATCACTTCAGAAGGAAGCTCCACATTGGAAGCCAGAATGATTTTCACCAGAAAAGGAAGAGAGCTGGTCGCAGAGGATGGCCGAGGAAGGAACACTGCTTCTAAGCGAGCGCGGTTCCTCTTGTAAGTGAGGCTGAATGCGTTCACTTGGGCTGCGAGGAACATCAGCAAATGTGGACTTAGGTTACTAAATGACTCTTTCATTTATTGTATGTCCTGTCCATACTAACCTTGATGAAACAGATTGCCAACACCAAGTAAAGTGATCAGCCCAATATTTGCTATGCCCAGAGAAGCCAGAAATAAAATTATACATCTCAATTTCAGATGTGAGCATTAAGTCAGAGTACATTCTAAAATATTAGCACACATTAGCCTCTTCCAGAACATATGCCTTGTGGGAAGTGGGGAGAACAACTAGATAAGTGTTGAGTGTATACAGTCTTACAGGAAGACAAATTTCAGAGTGAGCAGTGCGGACCACATAGAACAACAAAAGGAGCAATGAATTAAGGGTAAAGAGACTTACGCTGAGTATCTGTCTATCATAAATGGCTACACCACTTGAGATAAGCCACTTCGTTTTTCTGGGTCTCAATTTTGTCTTCAGTGGAGTGGGGACAATTAAAAACATTGCTCTCTATGAAACAGAGTTGTTAGAAAATTCTATAAAAGCAGATGCAAGATTTTCAAGAAGTAAGTATGTTGGTTGCATATGACATTTAAGGGTTGGGGGAAAGTTATCTAACATAAATTTAGATTTTTATAAATGTAAATGTTTGTAAAAGGATCGTTGACTTTGATACCGACCCTGTCCAGAGCCAAGGCAATCGTGCCTGCAGAATACACAGCGGAAAGCACCAGATTCAGAATCAAGACACTCGAATCACTTTCCCAGTCCTGCCATTAGCTACCTGTGACCGGGTCACAGCCATTTTGGATATGGATTGAGTTGTCTGCAAAATGAAGGAACTAGACTAGGTGGTTTCTATGGCCTTTTCCAGTTTTAAAATTTTACAGAGGATTTTTTCCAGCTGCTGTTCTGAGTTACCGATACTTCCAATCCCTTCCCATATTCAGAGACCTTATCCGTTCCAGCATTACTGGAAATGGCACTGCCCTGAATAGTTTTAGGGCCGAGAGGATCCCTGAAAGCAGAAGAATGAACTTCTTTTCTTCTCCTTTTCTGAGGTCCCATTATAAATCGTGGGAACAGGAAATGGGGATAATTAACTCAGGATTCCCAATTTCTTGATAGGAATAGAGTATTTGGGAGGAAAGTTGACTTTCTCAAGCATCAGACTCCTGAACGTGATCATATTTGAGCTGAGTGGTTACATGAACCTTTGTTCAATGAAAACATATCGACTGGGCAAAGTAGTCCTCCACAGCTGAGAAAAGGGGATGCAGTGATCAGAGAATGAAAGCTCCCAGACTTCAATACTGTATCATTAGCTGGCATAATCTTCTGAGAAAGTGCAAGACCTCAAATTAACAGGACTGAATTGAGCCTAATAACTACATTGCACAACATCATATCTATTCCTCAATCAATACTTAATTTTCTCACCCAGTCCTCAGCCTCCTATAAGCTTTTATTGTGTTTAGCAAGGAACAGCATTGACCTGGAGGTGTGCCAGTCACCTTCAACTTTAATATCCCCAAACGGCTAAATGTGTCTAGAAATATTCCCAAGACAAATAGAAGCTGAAGCCCCCACCCAGGAAAAAAATTCTCTATGATATTCGCTTCATTTCATATCGTGCTGGATTTGTTTGTCAGTTCTTCATCAAATGGTAAGCCTAGAGTGATTAAGGTTTGCAAATCAGCCTATGCTTTTAGGAAAAGTAGATTTAAGAGATTTTGCTTGAGGTCACACAAGTCAAATCTGAATATTCATCCTTGGAGGCCACTTTTTGTTGCCTAAATTCCACACTCCACAATCCTGGGGCTCTGGTCACACTGCAGCTCAGCAAGTCTAGAGGGAAAATGACTCTTTTCCATTTCAGTTAACGGAGGTTACTCTAGGGCATAACAGTGGGATTAACTTGAATCTCTGGAGACCTCCTTAATATTTTATTACAGAATCTCAATGTTTTATTTTACACGGTAAAGTTATTTTTTAAGGTAAGAGAAGAATTTCCCAAAATAAATAATCTCTCCTCTATTCACTCATTTACTTAATAAATGAAGAGCTGAGTACTGATTGGTTAACTAAGGCCTCATATTTCACCTCTGGAGCCAGACAGAAAACTCTTTTCTAAAAATAAGCATAAATGGATGTTGGTCAGCAAAACTACTGTGCAACTGTCCATATATCATTATATTTAATACTTTTCATCAGCTTCATTATAAATGGACAAGTTCTTAACTATTAGCCCAGTGTTGGATATTTTAGTTTATTTCTAGTGTCTTACTATTAAAAGGTAGTCATCCAAACAAAAACTTTGCACTGAAATGTTTATTTTCTTAGATAATTTCCCTAAAATATATTTGCAGAGGCAGAACTACTGAGTCAAATCTAATGCACATTTTTAAGACTCTTTATACGCCAGAGTTCCTTCCAGCATACATCGCTTTATGTTTTTGATAACATGCTGTAAGAATTGCAACTTCGATGTCCTCTCCCCAACATGAAACATATGATTCTTCCTCCATCTTTGCCATCTGGATAGGATCAAAGCAGATAGAACTTCATCAAACCAGCAGATGTACTCATGTGACTTCCCTGCATACACGACCTCCCATGGCCCCAAGGACTGAAATCCAAACTCCAGAAAAGAGCAAAGAAGCCCTTCTATGATGGGGTCCTAATGGCCTCTCCACTTCCTCTTCTGTTGCAACCCACCCCTGGCAAACCGACTACTTAGAGTTCCTCCCACCCCACATCGTGGTTCACGTCTCTGTGTTTGCATATACTCACCCCTTCTCTGTTTATCATTCCATTCCCAGGTCAAGAATTCCCTCCACCTTGTACAATCCATCTCATCATAGCCTCAACCACACTATTCCATCAGTCCTTCACATGACCTTTTCCCATGTAGAATATTGTTTTTGCTTTTTTAGGGTAAGAAGAGGGTCTTGTCCATCTTTGCATATCTAGGCCCTAGCCCAGTATCTGACAACAAAAAAAATGTCAAAAAAATAAATAATCATTGAATGAATGGCAGGTGGTAATTAATGAAAGGTACTGACAGAAGAGAGCAGAAAGAAAAACTGACATTGTAAGAAATAAATCTGGATTTGACCTCTGCGATCCTGAAAACAATATTTAACCTCTCTGAGCTTCATGTCACTGTGTGACATGCAGCTAATGTCTACCATAGTCTCTTCTTCACAGAATTATTGTAAAGCTCCTACTGAGTGTATCAAAGTGCTGTATGACTGTCAGATGGTATAATAAATAATAAAATGAAAAATATTCTTTAGAATTTTAGGAAATTGGCTCTGCAACTCTCATTAGAAACCAATCCCGGCGTTTCATCACCTCATTGACCACAGACAGTGATATGAATGAGGGGGGGAAATGACAGGTGGGAAAATAAAAAGGATTTAGGATAAAACTAATCACCTAATTATAAGATCCATCAAAGATCCACTCATTAGGTGTCCATGCTTACTACAAGACAGACAACACTCTGTGGGTTCTAAACTGGGTCCCAGTTACCCAGCAGAGAAGGCTAATCTAGAGGTGTAGTGGGCAGTGATGCTGGGAGCCAGGGCCCTGACTTACTGTTAGGCTCGAAATGGCCAAGAGAATGTTTCACACTCTCAGAATCAAAATTGCACAGAAAAGAGAATCCGTAATAGTCGATCAGTAGAGCTAACGTGGTAATAGTGTCTCCAGGCTTGCAAAAGATAAGACTGAAAGAAACAGAAAAGGGCAATTGACAATAGCAATAAGAAGAGAACAACATCTAAGGCCAGAAAAAAGATCTATTGAGGAAGATGAACTTGATTGGCTGAAAGTCTCTGTAACAGGCCCCACCCGTCCACAGGCTTGGCTGCGGCCAGCAGGGAAGCAACAGGGTGTTCTGCGGAATAATGACTGCAGCTTCTGCACATAGGAGCCGACTGATGGCTTCTGGGCCCGTCGGCTGGCACACACCAGCCCTGGAGAGGCTGTGCTCACAGCTTCAGCAAGGAGGGGCTGGTTTCAGCAGCCACTGTGACTTTCCATAAGGCGATCAAGAAGAATTGACGTTCGTACCTAGCCGGGGCTGCCTGGCTCCCCCAGCAGAGGCGGGCCTGGAGCTCGTGGACATGACAGACAAGCGAGGAGGCTTAATTAGACCATGTCTCCAAAGCACTTTGAGCTGCTTGGAGGGAGGCCTTTTAATTACGGTATTGGCCAGGAGCAAGTAGGGAAAATAGGGAAATAATATCAATTTTGTCAGGGGTAGGAAAGAATAATCTCTGTTTGGATCATTCCCTTGCATCGAGGAGTGCATCTGTACTTTGTTACTCTAGAATCTAGATATTGCTTGACTAAGACATGGTAATCTTTTTTTTTTTTTTTTTTAAATGATTTTTTTATTGAAGGGTAGTTGACGCACAGTATTACATTACATTAGTTTCAAGTGTACAACACAGTGGTAGAACATTTATATACATAATTCGAGGTTCCAGCTATCACCCTACCAAGCTGTTACATTATCTTGACTATATTCCTTATGCTATACATTACATCCCGGTTACTAATTTATTTTACCATTGGAAGTCTGTCCTTCTTTTTTTTTTTTTTTTTTTTTTGTGAGAGCATCTCTCATATTTATTGATCAAATGGTTGTTAACGACAATAAAATTCTGTATAGGGGAGTCAATGCTCAATGCACAATCATTAATCCACCCCAAGCCTACTTTTCGTCAGTCTCCAATCTTCTGAGGCATAACAAACAAGTTCTTACATGGAGAACAAATTCTTACATAATGAATAAGTTACATAGTGAACAGTACAAGGGCAGTCATCACAGAAACTTTCGGTTTTGCTCATGCATTATGAACTATACACAGTCAGTTCAAATATGAATACTCATTTGATTTTTATACTTGATTTATGTGTGGATACTACATTTCTCTCTTTATTATTATTATTTTTAATAAAATGCTGAAGTGGTAGGTAGATACAAGATAAAGGTAGAAAACATAGTTTAGTGTTGTAAGAGAGCAAATGTAGACGATCAGGTGTGTGCCTGTAGACTATGTGTTAATCCAAGCTAGACCAGGGCAATAAAACATCCACGTATGCAGAAGATTTCTCTCAGAACAGGGGGGGTGAGGTTCTAAGCCTCACCTCTGTTGATCCCCAATTTCTCACCTGATGGCCCCCCTGCGACTGTGCCTGTCTTAGGTTGTTCCTCCCTTGAGGAATCTTACCCGTCTCTGGCTAACCAGTCATCTTCCGGGGCCATACAGGGAAATGTGAAGTTGGTAAGTGAGAGAGAAGCCTTATTGTTTGAAAAGGTTAGCTTTTTACTTCTTTGCATATTAATGCCCTGTGGCTTCTATGCCCAGCATTTGTCTTGAGGTATCTTTACCACTTGGAAGAATTATGATACTCGGTAAATTTGATATGAGGCACGAATTCTATTTAAGGGTTGTAATTAGGAAGGAAGAAGAAAAGCTGTAGAAGTAGCAGGCGGAAGAAAACATGGGAAGATTGATTATTTCTTTGGCATATCTTCTTTTAGAGTAACTTCAGCATGTACAGGTTTTAAGCTACTACTTAAATTGCGCACACACATTAACTTAATAGGAGTATAGTTACATAACCAAAGCATATCTGTAGTTACCAGCCATCTCCAGTGAAACCAAGAAAACCAGTTAGGCACCTTAGGCATTTGTGAAAACTTATCTATGACATGGTGGATATTGTCCAACTGAACTTGAACAGTCTGAGAGAAATCAGACAAATTAAAACAACCCATTCCTGGGGACTGTTCACATGCCATATGTTCTTTTAACAGTAAATAGTCTGTAGTTGTAAGACTTTGGAGCGCTACAATTTGCACTTCTCCAAATTCTTGGTTGAGTTCCAACAGTATAGATCCAGTCAAATTTGTTGTTTTACTGTATGCACAGGCCAGCTTAGATATCTCCTTCCTCATTCCCATGGCAAGTCCAGGAACTGGTGGGATGAGTGCATCTACAGCTGTAGCAGTGCGTGGATCTTTGTTGGGGTTTTTTGATGATCATCTTCTGGCATGAGTCTTCCAGAGAGTGCTGATGTTGGAAGTTCTTTTTCATATCGTATCTTAGTTCATTTTTGGGGTAGCCCAATTAGGCTTTGATCCTCTGTATAAACACAAACAGACCCTTTGCCTACACTTTTATATGCCCTTTATACCCTTGTGTAGAACTCGTTGGAGGTTACCACATAGGAACTGCCCTTTTTTTTTTTTTTCTTTGTTTTTGGTATCACTAATCTACACTTACATGACGAATATTATGCTTACTAGGCTCTCCCTATACCAGGTCTCCCCTATAAACCCCTTTACAGTCATTGTCCATCAGCATAGCAAAATGTTGTAGAATCACTACTTGCCTTCTCTGTGTTGTACAGCCCTCCCTTTTCTCCTACCCCCCCATGCATGTTAATCTTAATACCCCCCTACTTCTCCCCCCCTTATCCCTCCCTACCCACCCATCCTCCCCAGTCCCTTTCCCTTTGGTACCTGTTAGTCCATTCTTGAGTTCTGTGATTCTGGTGCTGTTTTGTTCCTTCAGTTTTTCCTTTGTTCTTATATTCCACAGATAAGTGAAATCATTTGGTATTTCTCTTTCTCCACTTGGCTTGTTTCACTGAGCATAATACCCTCCAGCTCCATCCATGTTGCTGCAAATGATTGGATTTTCCCTTTTCTTATGGCTGAGTAGTATTCCATTGTGTATATGTACCAGATCTTCTTTATCCATTCATCTATTGATGGACATTTAGGTTGCTTCCAATTCTTGGCTATTGTAAATAGTGCTGCAATAAACATAGGGGTGCATCTGTCTTTCTCAAACTTGATTGCTGCGTTCTTAGGGTAAATTCCTAGGAGTGGAATTCCTGGGTCAAATGGTAAGTCTGTTTTGAGCATTTTGATATACCTCCATACTGCTTTCCACAATGGTTGAACTAACTTACATTCCCACCAGCAGTGTAGGAGGGTTCCCCTTTCTCCACAGCCTCGCCAACATTTGTTGTTGTTTGTCTTTTGGATGGCAGCCATCCTTACTGGTGTGAGGTGATACCTCATTGTAGTTTTAATTTGCATTTCTCTGATAATTAGCGATGTGGAGCATCTTTTCATGTGTCTGTTGGCCATCTGTATTTCTTTTTTGGAGAACTGTGTGTTCAGTTCCTCTGCCCATTTTTTAATTGGGTTATTTGTTTTTTGTTTGTTGAGGCGTGTGAGCTCCTTATATATTCTGGACGTCAAGCCTTTATCGGATGTGTCATTTTCAAATATATTCTCCCATACTGTAGGGATCCTTCTTGTTCTATTGATGGTGTCTTTTGCTGTACAGAAGCTTTTCAGCTTAATATAGTCCCACTTACTCATTTTTGCTGTTGTTTTCCTTGCCCGGGGAGATATGTTCAAGAAGAGGTCACTCATGTTTATGTCTAAGAGGTTTGTGCCTATGTTTTCTTCCAAGAGTTTAATGGTTTCATGGCTTACATTCAGGTCTTTGATCCATTTTGAGTTTACTTTTGTATATGGGGTTAGACAATGGTCCAGTTTCATTCTCCTACATGTAGCTGTCCAGTTTTGCCAGCACCACCTGTTGAAGAGACTGTCATTTCGCCATTGTATGTCCATGGCTCCTTTATCAAATATTAATTGACCATATATGTCTGGGTTAATGTCTGGATTCTCTAGTCTGTTCCATTGGTCTGTGGCTCTCCTCTTGTGCCAGTACCAAATTGTCTTGATTACTATGGCTTTATAGTAGAGCTTGAAGTTGGGGAATGAGATCCCCCTACTTTATTCTTCTTTCTCAGGATTGCTTTGGCTATTCGGGGTCTTTTGTGTTTCCATATGAATTTTTGAATTATTTGTTCCAGTTCATTGAAGAATGTTGCTGGTAGTTTCATAGGGATTGCATCAAATCTGTATATTGCTTTGGGCAGGATGGCCATTTTGACGATATTAATTCTTCCTAGCCACGAGCATGGGATGAGTTTCCATCTGTTAGTGTCCCCTTTAATTTCTCTTAAGAGTGACTTGTAGTTTTCAGAGTATAAGTCTTTCACTTCCTTGGTTAGGTTTATTCCTAGGTATTTTATTTTTTTTGATGCAATTGTGAATGGAGTTGTTTTCCTGATTTCTCTTTCTGTTGGTTCATTGTTAGTATACAGGAAAGCCACAGATTTCTGTGTGTTGATTTTGTATCCTGCAACTTTGCTGTATTCCGATATCAGTTCTAGTAGTTTTGGGGTGGAGTCTTTAGGGTTTTTTATGTACAGTATCATGTCATCTGCAAATAGTGACAGTTTAACTTCTTCTTTACCAATCTGGATTCCTTGTATTTCTTTGTTTTGTCTGATTGCCGTGGCTAGGACCTCCAGTACTATGTTAAATAAAGGTGGAGAGAGTGGGCATCCCTGTCTAGTTCCTGATCTCAGAGGAAATGCTTTCAGCTTCTCGCTGTTCAATATAATGTTGGCTGTGGGTTTATCATAGATGGCCTTTATTATGTTGAGGTACTTGCCCTCTATTCCCATTTTGCTGAGAGTTTTTAACATGAATGGATGTTGAACTTTGTCAAATGCTTTTTCAGCATCTTTGGAGATGATCATGTGGTTTTTGTCTTTCTTTTTGTTGATGTGGTGGATGATGTTGATGGACTTTCGAATGTTGTACCATCCTTGCATCCCTGGGATGAATCCCACTTGGTCATGGTGTATGATCCTTTTGATGTATTTTTGAATTCGGTTTGCTAATATTTTGTTGAGTATTTTTGCATCTACGTTCATCAGGGATATTGGTCTGTAGTTTTCTTTTTTGGTGGGGTCTTTGCCTGGTTTTGGTATTAGGGTGATGTTAGCTTCATAGAATGAGTTTGGGAGTATCCCCTCCTCCTCTATTTTTTGGAAAACTCTAAGGAGAATGGGTATTATGTCTTCCCTGTATGTCTGATAAAATTCCGAGGTAAATCCATTTGGCCCGGGAGTTTTGTTCTTTGGTAGTTTTTTGATTACCGCTTCAATTTCGTTGCTGGTAATTGGTCTGTTTAGATTTTCTGTTTCTTCCTGCGTCAATCTTGGAAGGTTATATTTTTCTAGGAAGTTGTCCATTTCTCCTAGGTTTCCCAGCTTGTTAGCATATAGGTTTTCATAGTATTCTCCAATAATTCTTTGCATTTCTGTGGGGTCCGTCGTGATTTTTCCTTTCTCGTTTCTGATACTGTTGATTTGTGTTGACTCTCTTTTCTTCTTAATAAGTCTGGCTAGAGGCTTATCTATTTTGTTTATTTTCTCAAAGAACCAGCTCTTGGTTTCATTGATTTTTGCTATTGTTTTATTCTTCTCAATTTTATTTATTTCTTCTCTGATCTTTATTATGTCCCTCCTTCTGCTGACCTTAGGCCTCATCTGTTCTTCTTTTTCCAATTTCGATAATTGTGACATTAGACCATTCATTTGGGATTGCTCTTCCTTTTTTAAATATGCTTGGATTGCTATATACTTTCCTCTTAAGACTGCTTTTGCTGCGTCCCACAGAAGTTGGGGCTTAGTGTTGTTGTTCTCATTTGTTTCCATATATTGCTGGATCTCCATTTTGATTTGGTCATTGATCCATTGATTATTTAGGAGCGTGTTGTTAAGCCTCCATGTGTTTGTGAGCCTCTTTGCTTTCTTTGTACAGTTTATTTCTAGTTTTATGCCTTTGTGGTCTGAAAAGTTGGTTGGTAGGATTTCAATCTTTTGGAATTTTCTGAGGCTCTTTTTGTGGCCTAGTATGTGGTCTATTCTGGAGAATGTTCCATGTGCACTTGAGAAGAATGTATATCCCGCTGCTTTTGGATGTAGAGTTCTATAGATGTCTATTAGGTCCATCTGCTCTACTGTGTTGTTCAGTGCTTCCGTGTCCTTACTTATTTTCTGCCCAGTGGATCTATCCTTTGGGGTGAGTGGTGTGTTGAAGTCTCCTAGAATGAATGCATTGCAGTCTATATCCCCCTTTAGTTCTGTTAGTATTTGTTTCACATATGCTGGTGCTCCTGTGTTGGGTGCATATATATTTAGAATGGTTATATCCTCTTGTTTGACTGAGCCCTTTATCATTATGTAGTGTCCTTCTTTATCTCTTGTTACTTTCTTTGTTTTGAAGTCTATTTTGTCTGATATTAGTACTGCAACCCCTGCTTTCTTCTCACTGTTGTTTGCTTGAAATATGTTTTTCCATCCCTTGACTTTTAGTCTGTACATGTCTTTGGGTTTGAGGTGAGTTTCTTGTAAGCAGCATATGGATGGATCTTGCTTTTTTATCCATTCTGTTACTCTGTGTCTTTTGATTGGTGCATTCAACCCATTAACATTTAGGGTGACTATTGAAAGATATGTACTTATTGCCATTGCAGGCTTTAAATTCGTGGTTACCAAAGGTTCAAGGTTAGCCTCTTTAGTATCTTACTGCCTAACTTAGCTCGCTTATTGAGCTGTTATATACACTGTCTGGAGATTCTTTTCTTCTCTCCCTTCTTGTTCCTCCTCCTCGATTCTTCATATGTTAGGTGTTTTGTGCTGTGCTCTTTCTAGGAGTGCTCCCATCTAGAGCAGTCCCTGTAAGATGTTCTGTAGTGGTGGTTTGTGGAAAGCAAATTCCCTCAGCTTTTGTTTGTCTGGGAATTGTTTAATCCCACCGTCATATTTGAATGATAGTCGTGCTGGATACAGTATCCTTGGTTCAAGGCCCTTCTGTTTCATTGTATTAAATATATCATGCCATTCTCTTCTGGCATGTAAAGTTTCTGTTGAGAAATCTGACGTTAGCCTGATGGGTTTCCCTTTATAGGTGACCTTTTTCTCTCTAGCTGCCTTTAACACTCTTTCCTTGTCCTTGATCTTTGCCATTTTAATTATTATGTGTCTTGGTGTTGTCCTTCTTGGATCCTTTCTGTTGGGGGTTCTGTGTATTTCCGTGGTCTGTTCGATTACTTCCTCCCCCAGTGTGGGGAAGTTTTCAGCAATTATTTCTTCTAAGATACTTTCCATCTCTTTTCCTCTCTCTTCTTCTTCTGGGACCCCTATAATACGGATATTGTTCCTTTTGGATTGGTCACACAGTTCTCTTAACATTGTTTCATTCCTGGAGATCCTTTTGTCTCTCTCTATGTCAGCTTCTATGCGTTCCTGTTCTCTGATTTCAATTCCATCAATGGCCTCTTGCATTCTATCCATTCTGCTTATAAACCCTTCCAGAGTTTGTTTCATTTCTGCGATCTCCTTTCTGGCATCTGTGATCTCCTTCCGGACTTCATCCCGTTTCTCTTGCGTATTTCTCTGCATCTCTGTCAGCATGTTTATGATTCTTATTTTGAATTCTTTGTCAGGAAGACTGGTTAGGTCTGTCTCCTTCTCTGGTGTTGTCTCTGTGATCTTTGTCTGTCTGTAGCTTTGCCTTTTCATGGTGATAGGAATAGTCTGCAGAGCTGGGACGAGTGACGGCTGGAAGGACTTCCCTTCTTGTTGGTTTGTGGCCCTCCTCTCCTGGGAGAACAGCGGCCTCTAGTGGCTTGTGCTGCGCAGCTGCGCGCAGACAGGGTTTCTGCTTCCTGCCCGGCTGCTATGGAGTTAATCTCCGCTGTTGCTGTGGGCGTGGCCTGGCTCGGGCAGCTGCTCCAAAATGGTGGAGTCGCGTTGGAGCAGGAGCAGCTGGGAGGCTATTTATCTCCGTAAGGGGCCTCCCCGCTCCCTGCAGCCCAGGGGTTAGGGTGCCCAGAGATCCCGGATTCCCTACCTCTGGATTAAGTGGCCCGCCCTGCCCCTTTAAGACTTCCAAAAAGCACCCGCCAAAACAAAACAACGACCACAAAAAAAAAAAATAAGAAAAAAAAATTTTTTTAATTAAAAAAAAAAAAAAAAAGTTTTTAATAAAAAAAAAAAAAATAAGGGGGTGGTCGTTCGTTTTTCTTTATTCTCCGGTGCCAGCCTCAGGCCTCTGCTCACCGGTCTTTCTGCCCTGTTTCCCTAGTATTGGGGTCCCTATCCCTTTAAGACTTCCAAAAAGCGCTCGCCAAAACAAAACAGCAAAAAAGCAAAAAAAAAAAAAATGGTCGCGCGCTTTTCCTATGTCCTCTGTCGCCCAGCCTCCAGTGCCTGCTCACTGTTCTTGCTGCCCTGTTTCCCTAGTATTGGGGTCCCTATCCCTTTAAGACTTCCAAAAAGCACTTGCCTAAACAAAACAGCAAAAAAGCAAAAAAAAAATGGTCGCGCGCTTTTCTTATGTCCTCTGTCGCCCAGCCTCCAGTGCCTGCTCACTGCTCTTGCTGTCCTGTTTCCCTAGTATTGGGGTTCCTATCCCTTTAAGACTTCCAAAAAGCGCTCGCCAAAACAAAACAGCAAAAAAGCAAAAAAAAAAATGGTCGCGCGCTTTTCTTATGTCCTCTGTCGCCCAGCCTCCAGTGCCTGCTCACTGTTCTTGCTGTCCTGTTTCCCTAGTATTGGGGTCCCTATCCCTTTAAGACTTCCAAAAAGCGCTCGCCAAAACAAAACAGCAAAAAAGCAAAAAAAAAAAAATGGTCGCGCGCTTTTTTTATGCCCTCTGTCGCCCAGCCTCCAGTGCCTGCTCACTGTTCTTGCTGCCCTGTTTTCCTAGTATCGAGCACCCTGCACTCTGGCCCGGATGGCTGGGGCTGGGTGCTCGGCAGTCCTGGGCTCCGTCTCCCTCCCGCTCTGCCTGCTCTTCTCCCGCCGGGAGCTGGGGGGAGGGGCGCTCGGCTCCCGCGGGGCCGGGGCTTGTATCTTACCCCCTTCGCGAGGCGCTGGGTTCTCTCAGGTGCGGATGTGGTCTGGATGTTGTCCTGTGTCCTCTGGTCTTTATTCTAGGAAGGGTTGTCTTTGTTATATTTTCATAGATATATGTTGTTTTGGGAGGAGATTTCCGCTGCTCTACTCACGCCGCCATCTTCCGCCCCTCATCCTAAGACATGGTAATCTTATGTCTCTATTTATTTATGGGGTGTAATGTGGCTGTTCATTTTATTGATATTATTCAGACATTATTATTCAAATCAACTCATTTTGGAAAACTGCCTTTTAAGAGAGAAAGATGCCTCTTTCCCCTGCCTATTATATTGAACTGTATATGATATGTATAGCAAGAGCATATTCACCCTAGCTTGGTTGCAGGATTTGGTCAGGGATATAATTTGTTAGCTCATAAATTTATTCCACATTGAGAAGTAAATAGCAGCTACTAACCAGCCAGAAAAGGCAGACAGCACTGTTTAAATTTCTAGGAAATTTAGCTGTCCTTTGAAATACAGATGGGAAAGTCAGACAGGGCTTTCTAGTTGTGACACCTTATGCAGGTCCAATTCCATCTGCACGAAACATCAGTTTAAGGAGTTCATATTTATGCACCATCCGCAAAAGATACTCATTTTGACTCCTGCAGTAGTTTGCTGCATTTAGGAGGTAGGAAGCTTGACTTTATTTCCATTGTAATTTTAACATTAGTCAGTTTATTAATGATAATGAAGTAATTAGATTCAGTGAACTAGGAATAGATGAAAGATTCTCTATCATCTATAGATTAACATTTTAATTTTAATAAGTTGCAAAAGAATTTGCATCGTGGTTCTGCTTTAGAATACAAAAACAGCATCGAGTTTCTCTACATCAGTGAAATAAAAGATTAGGGTTAAATGACAGGTGCTCAGTGGACCTGGAGGTTTGCACAATGCTCGGGACAGACATTCACTTCTTTCCTTGTAATCTGTTAAGGCAAGAAAACAAATGTGGGCTTTTCCTACCCTGCCCTCTTCCAAGGCAAGTAGGAGCTCAAAATGGAGTTTGGAGAGAGAGCAAGAGAAGCCCAGGGTGCAGTCAGTTCCTTTAGCTTGCCAGTTCAGAGGCACTTGAATCTGAACACTTGAGTGGAAGATGATCTTCTTGATAATGAATTGTAGCCAGGTACCTTTGGGCATCAAATGCTTTCTCCTATACAGCCCAGAAGGGACTGCCTACCTGTTAATAGCCTTGTAACAAATTATAGATGCCTACTGGGGGCTTACACCCCAGCAGGCATCCCCAAAGCCAGGAAAGGGCATCCCCCCCTCCAACATCTGCAAGGTTCACTCAGTGGGCTATTTCCCAGCAGAGATGTGTTGAAATCTCCTATGATGTTGCTTTTGTCAAATCTTATGTTTAATTCTACAATTTTTGCTTTATATATTTTGAAGATATTATGTACATACACATTTAAAATATTAAATCTTCCTGGCAAATTGAATGTTTGCCATTAAGAAGTAACCCTCTCATTCCTTAATAATACTTTTTGTCTTAAAGTCTACTTTTGTTTGATAGTAATCTGGCTGTCCCAACATTCTTTTTAATTGGATTTAACAAGTATATATCTTTCCATCCTCTTTCAACTTTTCTGCCCTTATATTTCTTGGAAAGATCATAGTGCTGGATTAATTTTGGTTGTTTTACCTGCAATCTATTGTTCTGACAATCTCTTTTAAGTTGTAAATTCAGTTTATTTATTGTCATTTAGACCAATCATATACTTGAACTTGCTTCGACCATTTTATTTTTCAATGTTTACTTGTCTCTCCTTTTCTGTTTCTCTTTTCTTCTTTCTTGGTCTTTCTTAGAAGTGACTGAGAATTTTTGTTTGTTTTCATATAATTTATTCCCTTTACTGCCCAGGAAATTAAAGCATTGAAAACCTGTCATTTCTGTGATTCCTTTGCAATGGCACTATGCATATTTAACCGAAGAAAGTCTAATAACAGATTATGTCTTAATCTTTTTACCAAAAAAATCCAAAGACTTCTGGTAGTTTTACATAACTACTATCCTTTCCCTAATACAGTTAGCAAGCTTACAGTTGAAAAATATTTCATTTTGGGTCTTTTTAAAGAACAAAAATTAATTATTATTCTTTCGTGTACAAACTCTTTGTGTAAATTCATTTGTTTACCATTGACTCTATTGTTTTTTTGCCTTTCAGAACTTCATCTGTGATCATTTTTCTTCTTCCTGAAATAACACTCTTCAGAAGGTTGTTAAATGCTGATTTGGAGGTGGTGAATCCTATCTATTTTTTATCTGAAAATGTCTTTATTTCACTCTCATTCTTAAGAGATAATTTTTGCGAGGTACATAGTTCTAAGATGACACTTGTTTTCTCTCAGGAAGATATTATTCTACTATCTTCCATCTCCTATTGTGGGTATTAAGAAATCTACTCTCTAATTGTCCTTCTTCATTGGTGGTCTATCTTTTTCTTTGACAACTTTAAAATATTCCCTTTGGCTTTTGTATCTGAAGTTTCACAATGCTATATCTAGGTATAGAATATATATTCATCTTTTCAACATTCTGAAAAACTCTCAGTGATTATCTTTTCAAATATTGCTTCACTTGATTTATTCTATCCTCTGTCTAGAATATCTTAATTTTTTAAATATAACTTCTCATTTATGCTCCCTTTTAAATTTTCTGCCATATTTTCCATCTCCCTTCTCTATGTATACCATGTAATTCAAATATGTCTTCCAGTAATCCTCTTTTTGGGTGTGTCTGATTCACTGTTTCTTTTCCTACTGAGATTTTCTTTTTTTTTATTTCAACAATTACAGTATTCATTTTTAGGAATTCTATTTTGTTCTTTTCTGAATCTTCTTGGTTTCTCCTGATGTTTTCTATTGCTTACTTATCTCTGTGATTTCATTCTCTATGAGCAGTAAGGGTTAACCTGTCTAAGACAGATTCCCTGAAGGTTGGCCTCCTAGAAAAGGACTTGGCTTCTTGAAAAGCTCCATGGAAACCAGCCACAGCTTAAGGCAATCAACCCTAGTCAACCTCAAAGCTTGGCCTGCAGCCCTCTGACTATGCCAGGGAATTGGGCTACACTTCCTCATCCATAAACACTGAGTTGACAGACCATCACTGAAGCCAAAGTCCTGCCACATCATATTGCTATTATTTCCCTTCTCAAACCATACAGCTTAAAGCTTCACAACCCAAGGTCAGGGTCCCTCTTTTGATGTCTGGCTCTATTCTACCTTTAATCTATACGTTTTAGCCATAAGCACTGCTCCAATGAGTCAATGCCAAGCCTCCAGGGCCAGCTTCCTTCTGGCTTCTGGACCTCAGTTCAGTACCTACTCATAGATCAAGAGGCTGCTGTTGGCATTTGCTCCAGGACGACCCTTTCCCTTCTGCTAGCTTACTATTCAGTCACTCACAATTTGCTCCTTTGGGAAGGTAGAGGAAAATCCCTCCATGCTTCAGGCTAAGCAATGCATCAAAAGGCATGTTTTACATAGAATCTAGCTGTTTTTCAGAAGGAAGGTTCCCCCAGAGTATCTCAGTCCCATGTTGACAGAAATTTGATCTAGAGAACACCTTAGAAGTCATTCTAATTGTGAGACCGAAGATGCAAAAACAGTCCCAATATAGCACCCATATTACTTTAGTCTCTACTTGGCGACCCACCTTCTCCCCTCACATATTCTGACTTTACAGCAAAACCAAAGCCAGAGGTTAGTTTCAACATCTTCCCCTTCATCACTCACACCTCTTCAGAGCAAGTTCCCCCAAGAGCTTGAGAGAATGCTAGGAAAATGCTGGGACCTAAGAACTGTCATGGGTCATTGAGTTTTTCTCAACCCTGTCTGCAGGTTAGAATCATTTGGGGGAGCTTCGAAATATCTCAGTGCCCAGGAAGCACCCCAGATAAATTATATCAGAATCTGTGGGACTGGGGCCTAAACATCAGTGTTTGGGTACAAAGATAAATAATTCACAATCTTGGTCCTGGCTGAGTTCTGAATGACCAGAGAAGAAAGCAGATAAGCAGACTAGCAAAACCATGTGACCTAGTCCCTATTAAAGAGTTGAAGGGGGTCAGAAAATGCCATCCCAAAATATGCACTTTGACATATGGATTATTTTGAGCTGAGGTCAATGGAGAATTAACAGATATAGGGAGAAGCCTTCTCAGGGCTTTCCTTATCTGACTAAAAGCAGAAACTTCTGAGAAGTGAGGAATGCCATAAATCCCCTCTTCCGGGGAGTTTTATGAGCATGAAGAAAGTCAGTTCTGAGATGGATCTGTCTGACAAACCTTCCTAAAATAGTCTTTATCTTCCATTCATCTCCCTTTATGTTCCCTTCCCACAATCTACAACCCGTAGAAACCCGCATCTCCCTTTCCTTCATACAGTCACTTCTCCACAATTTATTGCCCTTTGTTAAAATGATATATAAGCTTTCATTCTTTCCTGTGAAAACCCTATGCATGTAAAAAAATAACAACATTATTAAAGAAACATATGCCTTTTCTCCTGTTAATCTGTCCTTTGTCAATTTAATTCTCTACTCAGTGAACATAAGAGAGTAGGGGAAAAATTTTTCCTCTCTTACAGAGCTGTCCATTTATATTAGGAGCAGACAGAAAGGAGTGATTATCTCTATAAAGGAATGAGGGGAGAAAGGTCAAGGACAGATTCATAGAGGAAGGAAGGGATACCTGTGCTGTGTCTTGATGATAGAATAGGAGTCTTCCAGATGAAAAGAATTCTAGGCAGAGGGAACAGCAGGTGCAAAGCACAGAGGCATGAGAACAGAATGCCTTCAGGGAGCATCAAGCATTCGATATGGCTAGAGTATGGGATATGTGTTGGAAAGCTCCTTAGCAAGATGTGAAAGTCATGATCAAAGACTTAGACTTTATTTAGAAGGCAATGGTGAAATATAAATGGATCAATTGACTTGATTGGATATGCATTTTAAGAAGATGCCCTGTTACTGTCTGTGTTGCTCTTGTCATGAGGTTGGACTACCATTTTGGGGGGTGGCTTTCATGCTGAGACCACAACCTTCCAGACGAGTTGTGCAGTAGCCCCCAGAGGGAGTGGAGTCCCAGAATCAGACCTCTTGGGAAGACTGAGATGCTAGGGCAGAAGTTGAGGATGTGGGGGTTTGTGGTGAAATCAGAGGGAAAAGAGATCCCTATAGATGCTTGGAAAAGCTCCCTGCCTGGGGGGAAAATGTGGTCTCTGTCCTAGTTCTGGAGTGCAGAAGCCAACAAGGGGTACCCACAGGTGTCTCAAGTTTCCTGAGTATCACTACCAACAAGCACAAAACTCCTTGTATTGTCGTTTCCTGTTTTTCTCATGGAGAGAAAAGCTTTTTAAGTGCTTAAATGTCAGTACTGATCTCAGCTGTGAGATGGAAAATTAAACAGTGTCCATTTCCAGAAGTGGCAGTGGGAAAATAGAAGAGGAGGAGCATGGGGTCCAGGTAACTCTCTCCTCCCCTCTCAGAATCCCCACCACCTTCCTCTAGGTAGACCGAGATGTCACTTAAGTGAGAGATCCCAGGAGTCTTAAAGTATGCGCCACAGACAACAGGCCAACCCGCAGGCAGGAAACTCCATCTGTGCCAGTTAAGAAAGGATAATGACCGCACAGTGGGTGTGGGGCGGAGGGAGGAGAGACATGGAGGGGGTAGACGTGACAGGGCAGAGTGAGATGTGCCAGGTTCTGGGATCAGGGGGAGAGTAACGATCTTGCGAACGAGGATAAAGGAAGCAGACAAGGGAAGCAGGAGGAAAAGCTCCAGAAGAGGGTGTCCGGACACAACTGAAGCTAACTGGGATGCAGCCCTTCCTGGCTTTAGCAGACGGGGCGGTGCAGACTTGGCAGGAAATGCAGGAGCCCACTCCTCTGGGCAACGAGGATGGAAATCATGCTCAGCTTTCTGTCTGCCAGGGGTCTGCTTGCTGCTGAATACGTGTTTAATGAATGAACAATAAAAAAGGGAACTTTATACTTACTGGCTAATGAAAACATAGAAAGCGTGCAGCAGTGAGTCCACGGCAGGGAGAGTCAAGATCCACCCCCAGACGAAGCCTGCTCCAAATCCTGTGTTCTCTCCGCCACAGAGTCCAGGGCACAGGGAGACCTGGTCTGCTGTTTGCCTTTGGTTTTCCCAGTTGGCCTTTTTACTGGGGAGGTGTCTCCATTCTCTCAAGGAGCGCCGTGTGCCCCATGGCAGACACACTGTGCGTAAGGACACTGAAGCTCAGGTGAACCAAGTGTCGCACAACTCAGCAAGATGTGAGCCTGAATTCGCACCCTCTCCTGTCCTGCCCCAAATCCATGCACTTCCCACAGTGACAGGCAGGTTCAAAGCGCCCCAGCTTCTGACGAGTCATTTTCTCAGCTTCGATGTCCTCGTCTGCTCAGTAAAGTCCCCGCAGTGCCCGCCTCGCAGCACCGAGCAGGCGTAGTGAGACAACACCCACAAAGAGCCGGAGCAGCGGCCGGCCCAGAGCAGGTGCTCCGACCCTCCGTCGGTCCACGCGGGGGGCAGCGTGATGACCCCAGAGCCTGTGGTTGTGTCGGACGCTTCGGCAGACGGGACTTGGCCGATGCCATTAAATGAAGGACTTCGGAATGGCCTCCGGTCATCCTGGGTCATCCGGGTGGGCCCAGTGGAATCGCAATTTCCTGAAGAGGAAAAGAGGAAGAAGAAAGCCAGAGAAAAAGATGTGAAAATAAGTGAAGGGTCAGACACAGAGGCCAGGTTGCTGGCACTGAAGATGGAGGAGGGGCCGCGAGCAAAGGGGGACAGGCAGCCCTAGGGGCTGGGACGGAAAAGGAGGCGATTCCCCCCCGGGGTGTGCAGAAGGAGCGCCACCTGCTGACCCGGTGACTTTAAGCCTTGTCAGACCTGGGCCTACAGAGCTCCGAGGGAATACATTTGTATTGCACCACCAGGTTTTTGGCAATCCATTGCGTGGGAATAGAGAACTAATCCACTGCAGCAACAGAAAACTAATACATGAAGAAAACGAAGTGTGTGGTCCTTGTGCTTCCATCTTGCTTCTTAGGCTGTGTCCTTGGGTGCACTGCACGTTAGCTGTTCCGGAGCAGAGACTGCGGCTTGCACTCCTATATTCCCCCCGGCCTTTCCCTTGGAAGAGCTCTAGACACATAATGAATCATCTAAGCTTGATAAGGAACTTTATGAGTGAGTGAGTGAATGGGTTAGGATTAATAACCCCAGTGACAATATCCATAAAGCTCTAGAAGCATAAGTTGGTTCTGTCTGTCTGATGGCCTAGGGAAATTCTGCAAATTCGTTAGTCCCCTTAGAAATGCTTCTTGGGGAAGTACCTGTCCCCTTAGGGACTCTCTTCTGTCATCACCACCTGCAAACACAGGAGACTGGGCTTCTGCATGCTAACTCAGATCAGGTGGCAAGAGAATTGAAGAGTCTGTTAACACTTATTGAATAGCTTTTGAGTGAAAGCTCTTTAAGTACATCCAAGAAGTTGGACACGCAATCCCCGACTTTAAAATAATCAAAATGTACTTAGTGCAACAGAACATTCATGCAAAGCAATAAAGAAAATGTAGAGAAAAGGAGAACGCATCCAAGCAAGGCCAGGCTAAACCCACTAATACGCCCTCCTGTGCAGCTTCCGAGTCTTGCCGCCTCTCTCCATCCCCTCTTCCACTCAGATCTGGACCCACACAGTCTCTCACATAATAGGCCACATCATCTCTCCCACTGGTCTCCCACTGCTAAGCTGGCTCCTCTGCAATCCACAGTCCAGAGGCCACATTCCTGCTTCAGTCCCTTCTCTGGCTCCACCTGCCTTTGGAAAAATTCCCAAGTCCTTAATGGGGTCGCAGGGCCCTGCCTTATCTGGCACCTCCGATCTTCTCAGCCATCATCTTTTACCTCCCCCCTCTATCTCTCTCTACATGCCCCCTGGGGTCAGTGTGTGGCTGAACGGTTGTCACTGCCCAACTCCAGGCAACAGGGGACAATTACAAAGACTATGGTGCAAAAATCACTCCAATGGTTGTTCAGTGCATAACCTACACAACCATACACAGTGGCCCTACAGCATCAACCATCTAAACTTGTTTCATTTCACGATTGCCCCTGGACCTTTACCCAAGCTATGTTTCCTGACTGGATGACTACTGTCTTTGGGAAGTCCTCTCTGAAACCAAGCCTGAGTAACAAGTTTATAAAAATAGTACAGAGACCAAAACAGACCAGAATGCAGTCCCTTCTCATAGACCATTATTAAGATCCCAGCATTCTGGGAACTAGAGCGAAGAAAGACTTACTCTAGGATAAAATAAAATCTTATTTTATTGAAGCTAAGCTGGGGTCCAAATAAGAAATATCCTTTCCACTCTGGAGACCAGAAGGAAGAGGCAGCTATGACAATAAGGCAGACCAAGGCTTGGGATTATGGACAAAAGGCAATGAAGGAAGACTATAAAATGTTTAGGGAAGAGATTGAAGGCTGAAGGACCATATTCTTCTCGTACCCCTGAAACCCCACAGGGTGCCAGGCAGACAGCTTGTCTGCCAGGGGTTGGGGAAGACAGTGTGGGAACCCTGAGACAAAGAGTGAGGAGCCCGGGGCTCCCGCACAGACAGGAGGCTGAGCAAGCCCTCCACATCAGGCTCCGGCCGAGGAGCTGAGGATGCAGGGGAAAGGGTAGTAAAGAAAAGGAGTGGCCCAGGTATGGGTGATAAGGACTTCCCTCCAGTTAGGAAGACGGTCCCTAGCATTGAATTTGCTTTTTGCTGTGCTCTAAGCCTCCTTCCAGGCTGTGCAGAGCTAGTCAGCTTCCCTTGGGCTCATGTGTAGTTTAATTCAGCAGAGGAAGAGTGTAGTAGTCATCAGTGCAGCACACCAAATATTTCCAACTCTCCTCCCGTGGGGACCCTGAAGGGTCACACATCTCAGCCCCTTTGAAGTCAAGCATGACCACGTGACTTGGTGGGAGCAAAGTTTTCTTGCATCACTTCCAGGAGGAAGCACTGAAGAGCCTGAGCACACATCCCCACAGCCCTTTTCCCACCTTGGTGGCCTTGAAGATCCATATGAACGTGGGGTGTCTAAGTAGCACAACAACGTTGAATGGACTTACTGCCATTGAACTGTACACTTAAACATGGTTAAGATGACAAATTTCATCTTATGTGCTCAGATGACAATTAAAACAAAACAAAATGAAACACAATTGAGCCTCCGTTAGCCTGAATAGCCAGCAAAGGCCCCTGGGCATACAGCAGGAGCTAGAACTAAACTTCTCTTGTATTAAGCCACTGAGATTTGGAGATTGTTTGCAGTCTGTTGCATTTTATTGAACACCAGGTAAATTTAGCTTCCATAATCCCTTTTGAAAACCTACTATTTAGCCAGTTAAAACTCCTGCTATTTATTAGAGTTATTAAAACTAACATAATAAAGAATGAGAATAGTGGGGTTTTATTTCATTTCTTTCTGATAGCGTTTTTGTTAGAATTTTAAATAACTCCAACAGTTTAAAAACTGAAGGTAAAACGCTAGTGTAACATCAAACCTTAACCCTACATTGAAGTCTAATGTTTACAGAACTTACCTTCATTTGTAACGTGGCCCCCAAAACCACCCTAAGCTGGGAAGCATTCCTTATAATCCTTGTCTGAGGTCTGAGAACACTGAGGTCCAGAGAGACCAGTACGTAACAGAAGCAGGACTAGAACTCAGGTTCAAGGGGCCAGGATACCCCTCTTCGACACCTTGCTAATAATGAATACTGCACAGACTATGTTTTTGTCTTGTTTCGAAACACCAGTGCCCTATAGTTAAGATAACATAACCAGCATAAGGACTAAAAGTGCTTTAAACCAAATTATAGCAATATATTGCAAAGCTTAGCACAGCATTACAAACAGCTCATTGAACCAAGGCAATTTGTTTGCAGGGTAAGCAAGCAGATTTTCTGCATAATATAGCAGTGCAGCTGGTAATCGCAGCCACTAAAATAAAGGATGAGGTGGGGGGGCCTCATTTATGGACAAGTAGTAGGCCCTAATGAAATTGGATTTTTGCCCTATCATCATCCTCCTGAGAAAATTCCCCTCAAGGTTTTCCATTTGGATCCTGGGCATATTTATGAAGATCAAAGTAATGGCTTTTTAAAATTAATTACGTGAATTTGTAGCTCAACAACATTGAGTGAAAGACGGGTGTCGGACCCCATGCCTCGTTACAGCTGCACATCACGCACATCAAAAGCCCCAGACGCTAGTGAGAGCATGTTCCCCACTGCATCAACCCCCAAGCAGCCAGGACAGACGTGGAAAGAGTACAAAAGATCGGTCCCCAAAGTTGTTGTGACAGCTTAATTGTATTATAGTGCTCGGATAATTCCCATTTATTTGGCTTTTTCCTCAGAGCCAGTGCTGGCCCCCCAAGCATAGCTATTACCAGGAGAATTAAGATTCACAACTTTTCCCTCTAATACTAGCCTTGCTCAAAAGTCCTGGTAATTCTTCCACAGGGATCAGACTTTCTCCTGGCCTTCAGCATGCTGAGACCCGGCAGCAGCTAACTAATTGCAATTAAAATCTGCCACGTGAGTGGAAGAGAATAACATAAATTAATCAGTACATTAGCAGAATTACATTTAAATGTTCAAATGTACGTTCAACATAGTGGGACATTTTAAATTATAAAGCAAAGTACTTCATTAGGGATGCTGATATTTTAATGAGGAAATGTGATGTTTGGTTAAATGGGAGTACAATATAGAGACTTCCTTCAAATTAGCATCAATGATGCATTTTTAATTCAAAAAACAAGTTGTGGTCTGTGTAATTCCTGCATATCAATGTGGAAAAATTGCCTGGAGCTGTGGAAACAGTTGAACATCTCATTCTCTAAAGAATTAATAATTTCAGCTGTACTAACTAGCACTTTATGTAAATTGTCAGATAAATCACAGCAATAAATACAGGTTTTAGAAGAACAGAACAGTATGCTTATCCTTAATTTATTCAATCATCAATTCATGTATACTGAATCTAGGGGATATGAAAGATTAAACATGCCAGACAAAAAAAAGAAAGGAAAAGAGGAAAAATGATGTCTTTCATCGCTACAGAGAAAGTCCAGAATAAAGGTCCCATCCAATTTTACAAAAATCTTGCACATAAAAATCTCTCATGCATGGAAATATAAAAGATGGGTGACAATTTAATTGTTTGTTTTCAAGTACACACAAAGTTTACTAATTGATATATCCCTGGAGTTTTAAAAGTCCTCCTTATAAAGTAATGTTATTGTTGAATTGCATAAAACTTAGCATCTGTGCAGTGTGCATGTATTTGAAGGATTTTGGTTGTCTTTATAATTTGTCTATATCACTTGAAGCTTATTATGTTGGAGGCACAAATCCTAAGAAGACAGAGCTGGCCTACATTTTGTCCGCTGTTTCTGTCCCTGGTTAGAGATGCGGCAAGCCAAAAAGGGACTTTTGTCTTCTTTGGGGCTATACCCTTGATTCTATTAGCTGGGAGATGAATTCCGGCTAGTTTCTACGATATATCAAACCCAGGGCATGGCAGGTTTTAGTAACCCAGAGTACCTACAGGAGTACCACCTTTAGTGTACTTTATGTAAATTGTCAGATAAATCACTCATGAAATAGTGAGTGTTTATTCACAAGGACTTGAGCAAATGCAGACTGGAAAAGGACATCATAAATAAGCAATACTAAACACAGAACATTGCAGTGAAGACAAACCCTGTCTTCCACGATTCGCATTCTCAGCTCTGAATCACCACCCACTCCCCGTCTAATAATTCTCCATTAAATTCCCGCTTAGAATTCTCCACTAAAATTGCCTTCTTGACACGACTCTGCTCTTCTTTAGTAAAGAACAGGGTTTGCTCTGCTCCATCCCTGGGCTTCAGGGGACCTCCTCCCTGTCCAAAGCAGCTTCCTTCTGGAACAGAGCCTTTGCTGAGTGTGGTCACTGCTGCGGTGACTTCCCCTAGGGCGACATCACCCTGCTGCAGCTGATGGGGAGCCCCCTTCTCCCAGGGAAGTGAGGGCACACCTTGGCCACCTGGCGATTACATCACCAGCTCACCTATGCGCATAACCACCAGCAGCGCTGGCTTCTGCCAGAGCCCCGTGGGCCTGGAAAACGTGAAGGTTAGGGAATCTCCTCCCTCTGTGGCTTCCTACAAAGCACCCCTTCCTTATGTGACTCAGGTTCCACCCACGGATACCCCAACTTGTTTCCCTGTGAAGAAGCCAGACACAGACCCGCCAGCCCCCGCTGTTGGCTTCATAAAAGATGCGCTGAACTACTTGTGCCCCATGATGAATAGGAAAATGATTTTTAATCAAACTGTGGGCAAGCTTCCATCCTTGCTGCAGCCCCTGAACTCTGGCCTGTCCTCAGCCTGAGCAGCAGACAGCCCCTCCTGAGAACACGCAGGCTGCGGGGTCAGAAACCCTCTGATCCTGCTCACTTCTCCTCACCTGGGCCTTCTCGGCTCGCTTCCTCCTCCCTGTAAAAGAAAAGCCCTTTTTGCCTAACACTTCAGACCTTATGGTAAGGCAGCCTCCCTCGGCCCCCTTCAGTCCTTTCTGAATAAAGTCTGTCCCTACTATGTCCCTACTGTGTCCCTACTGTGTCCAGATTCGTTTTGGGCTGACTGCTGCAGCTCTAAGCATTCTCCAAATCTATGCTCAGACTTCTCACCCCTCCCCCGGGGAATGAAGAGCACTAAACCCCAGGGCGAGCCCGGCAGCGGAGCTGACTACAGACATCAGGATTTTTCTAGGTTCTCTCAGAGGAAAAGCTGGTTGTTGGCCAGCAAACGCAGCGGCTAGTTACACCGAAGCCAGTCTCCACACTCCCTGGCCTGGGTCTAGTCTGAGCAGAACTGGAGGAGTGAGTGGATCCATCCCTCCACAGCCCCTAAGTGGGTGACAGTAAATCGTGAACGGCTGGAAGGAGATTAGGCACAACTGGGCTTCGGATATTAACATGGCAAAGCTCCGAAGCAGGTGGAGAAACGATGCTGGTTACAAATCTATCACTTCTTTATGGTCTTTTGTCTACCTACTGAAGTGCTCATGATCAAACTTGCATTCACGTTTGTATTCATGGATCTGTCTGTAAATTATATTTCTGTTTATTATATTTTTATATTCCACAAACATACATCAAAGTATGCTCAAAATAAAATGACTGTATTAGTCACATAATTTTCTCAGTCTACTAATTAAAATGGAATATTCCATCTCCTCCAGAAATAGCCCAAGTGAAATCAAAAAGGAATAGAAACCAAAGCTAAGAACACTGTTCATACGGTGACCTAGGAGTTGGCTGTGTCCACTGCTCTGGGCTTGATAATGTTGTATTGTTTCCCACGAGACTGTATTTATTACGAGCTCCATTTCTCAGCAAGAGCAAGAAATGATATTGACCAAGACAAAATAAGTCACAGTGAAATTGAAAACAGATCAATTCTGGTGTAGTTTATTTTTTCTCATCTTTCCAGTGGAATTGTTCGACTGCATACACTATTTTAATAACCCAAAACAAAGCCCGTGAGGTCAAATAAAGAAAAAGAGGGGGAAAAAAACCACTGGATTCCACTTTCAGGGGCCATGGGAATGGTAAAAGAGATAGGACTGGAATGTCTTGTTTAAATCCCATTTAATTGAGGAGGACCAGCCCAGTATCAAGGACCAAGGATGGTACTTCATGTGTGGAAATGATGCCTACAGAATCCCCCAGGGGAACTGCCCTGAGGTCTGCTCTGTGGCTTATGGGGTCCCAGCCTTAAAGGAAGTCAAGACGTGCACCTCCTGGCAGGCCAGGACAACCAGATGTGCTGTGTTTGTTCCCCTCAGATTCATATGTGGAAATCCTAACCTCCACTGTGATGGTATGAGGAGGTAGGGGTCTTTGGGAGGTGATTAGGTCATGAGGGCACAGCCCTGCGGACTGGGATTCACACCCTTATAAAAGAGCCTTCCCAGAGCTCTCTCCTCCCCTCCCCCACGTGAGGACACAGCCAGAAGGCAGCTGTATGACCAGGCGGCGGGCTCTCACCAGACGCTCAGGGTGCAAGCACCTTGATCTCAGATTTCCCAGCCCCCAGAACTGTGAGCAATGGCTGCTGTTTATCAGCCACCCAGTCCACGGTATTGTTCATTGTAGCAGCCTAAGCTGAGGCAGTGGGAATCTTAGAGGAAGAAGATAAACTTGCAGATACAGGTCCTGCAAAGGAAAACTGGTAAGCATTCTCGCTTCCTAGACTAGCAATAGATGAACAAAGAGAGATGACACAGCATATTTCTGGCATAATCAAAGTGATCAGAAATATGACTCCAGGGACCATGTAAAAGAGTCACAGACACAAACTCACCCTTTAATGTGAACATCTTAAGACTAAGCTTAGAACAAGCAGGTCTTTATGTAATCATCATCACTTCTTTTTGCACCAGTGCCAATAAAACTACCCAAATAGAGCAGAACATCAAGTTAATTAGATTACATCAGAAAATCTAGAACTGACATATTTGGTCAAATTCATGCCATCAGGGTAGAATGTGTTCATAAGAGGACCTGAAAAAACGAAACTGACATTCTTATCCTTAGCTCAGCTCTGACTGGTCCAAGAAGATGGTAACTACCACAGCTCAGAAAAGATTTAGACTTCTAAGAGCCACGCATTCCCAGAGATAAGCCTTGAATTACAGGGCCATTCTAAAGCCTTACAGCCAGAGATAAGCCTCAATCCTGTTTCCTATTATCAGAGGCAAGACTGCAGATCAAAACATAACTGTCAACTGCTGTCCAATAATTTGAACTGTAAATACAGCCTTCTCTCCTCATTCCAGGAGCCCAGTTGCTCTGAAAGCTTGCTAGACTCAATGAGGTGGCCAGAAATTGTCTGAGTGGGGTTTTATTATTGGGAGAGAGAGGGTAGATTTCTATAGAAAAGAAAGTGAGAAGCTGAGTTGGGAGGAGAAAAAACAATTAAAAGAAAGGGAAGGGCCCAGCCATCATCATCAACAACTAAACCCCGGTTTGTAGAGCTTTTACTGTAGTGGTTTCAAGAAAGCCAAAGATGGGCAATAAAGCAGAGAACGCAGACTGCATAGGGGAAAGAGGCCTGAAGACAGAACCGGCTCCATCCTGCGCACTGCGTGAGAAAGGGAGCGTTCACAGCCAAGGAGCAGGGAGGGGGACTTCTAGGAGGAAGGGAGGGGAAGTCCAGGACCAGAGGGGTTCGGGTACTTCCGACCTGACAGGACTCACTGAGGCAGCCCGGGGCTGCTCAGACAGCCCGTGGGTGGGGGGCAGGGAGGGGAGACTTGGGCAGACAGCAGGGGTCAGATGGGGAGGGTGCGGGATCCTCGCTGGGCTGACGTAGCGGGATTCTGGCTACTCTGGGCTCCAGAGGGCGAGGTCCAAGCACGGCACCTAGTGGAGAAGAGCTCCGGGGAGCCTGTCTAGTTTGGATCAGGACAGGTTTTGTCAGTCGTCAAACAACTGTGCTGGCGATTTTCTTCAAGGCTTGTAGCATCTGGGCAAGATTCCCCCTGACAACAAAATCTGCCCCATGTAGGGATTTCTGCTGCCTTGGCCGTGAAAGGTCATAAGGAGGTCTGCAGCCTCCCTCCGGGTCTGCCTTGTGGCCAGGCGGGCACCCTGGAGGGAAGCGAGGGTTACCAGAGAGGAAGCAAGACCAGGAGAGGAACAAAGGAAGCCGAGAGGGGGCAGGGAGCTGGGGGGTGACGGGCAGCGGGGAGTCACTTCGGGGTGTTGTCCTTTCTGGGTGCAGGGCTTTCAAGGACCAGAGTTGAGGTTTCAAGGACCAGAGTTGAGGGACGTCCAGTGGAATCTCCTGTAGCCAGCCCTGCACGGAGGCTTGTACTTAAGCCACTTAGGCCAGTGGCGCTGCACTCGGCTTCAGTGTCATGAATCAAGGGGCCGTAGACAGTGGAGGGACTGCCGGCATCCAGTGGGCAGAGGCCAGCCCCTGGGCAGGGAGGGCCGAGGCACCCCTCTGAGGAGTCTCAGAGCCTCTGCACCAACACAGGCATGAGCCCACCTGGGCTCTGGCGATGCGAATGGTGACCCCCGCCCTCCCTGACTGCAAATCCCAGGAGCTCGGGACCAGAGCCACCTTGCTCACCATCGTATCAACAGCGCCTTGCAAAGTGCCCAGCACCAGGTAGCACTTAATGCATATTAGTTAAATGAATAGAAGAATGAAGAAATGAAGGTATCCTGCCTCCTTAGAATTTTCTGAATATCAATTAAGAGAAGATCACAGAAGATTTGTAAACACTTCTGTGCAAATAACAGCTAAAAATAAATTAGCTGTTATTGCTACTCTCAGAGGTCTCTACCACAGGCATAGTTTATCACAAAAATTAAAATGAACCGTATTTACTGTAGAAATCATCCCCTAGAAAGAGCACCTGTTTCTCAAATGGCAAAAATGTCTTGAAATGGATTAAAGACCTGAATGTACGACAAGAAACCATAAAACTCTCAAAAGGAAACATAGGCAAAAATCTCTTGAACATAAGCATGAGCAATTTTTTTTTTCCTGGACACATCTCCTCAGGCAAGGGAAACAAAATCAATGATGAACAAGTGGAACTACATCAAACTAAAAAGCTTCTGTACAGCAAAGGACACCATCAGCAAAACAAAAAGGCAGCCTACAGGATGGAGGGATGTATTTGTAAATATTCATTCAGTAAAGGATTAACATCCAAAATACATTAAGAACTCATATGACTCAACACCAGAAAACCAACTAATCTGATTAAAAATAGACAGAGGACCTGAATAAACATTTTTCCAAAGAATACAGATGGCCAACAGGCACATGAAAAGATGCTCCACATCGCTAGTCATTGGGAAAATGCAAATCAAAACCACAATGAGATATCCCACCAATCAGAATGGCCATTAGCCAAAATATAAGAAATAACAAGTGTTGGCAAGGATGCAGAGAAAAGGGAAGCCTCCTTCAATGTTGGTGGGAATGTTAACTGGTGCAGCCACTGTGGAAAGCAGTATGGAGGTTCCTCAAAAAACTAAAAATAGAAACACCATACAACTCAGTAATTCCACTTCTAGGAATTCACCTGAAGAAAACAAAATCCCTAATTTGAAAATGTATATGCATCCATTTGTCTATCACCGCATTATTTACAATAGCCAAGATATGAAGGCAACCTAAGTGTCCATCAATAGACGAATGGATAAAGAAGATGTGGTACATATATACATGGAATATTATTCAGCCATAAAAAGAAAATAAATCCTGCCATTTGCAACAGCGTGGATGGATCTAGAGGGTATTATATTCAGTGAAATAAGCCAGGCAGAGAAAGACAAATACCACATGACTTCACTTATTTGTGGAATCTAAAAACAAAACAAAACAAAATGAACACAATAGCCGTAGACTCACAGACACTCAGAAGTGACTGGTGGTTAGCAGGGGGGAGGGGTTGGGGTTGGTGGTTGGGAAGGGTGAGGGGAATAAAACAGCACAACAATTCTCAATCATAATATGTTATCATGGGGATGGTAGTACAGCATGGAGAGTATAATCAATGATTCTGTAACATCTTTGTATGCTGACAGATAGTAACAGTACTAATTGAGGTGAGGATTTAATAATATGGGTAACTGTTGAATCACTGTGTTGTATACCTGAAACCAATATAAGATTATATATTAACTATACTTCAATTTAAAAAATGGAAGAAATTTTTTGAAAGGCTCAATATTCAAGTCACTTGTGTACGATAATAGAAAAAATAATTTTACATTAAAGGCATAAATACCATGTGCAAAGAATTAACATTGAAATTAAAGGTATTTTCAATTTGTAGAATCAGTATGGAGAAATACAAATAATAAATGTCTTAATAATAAGAGCCTGGCCATATTTCTTCTCCACTGCCCAAACACAAAGACACCCACACACATCAGAGAGAGAAAGCCTGTAAGCCATTGATGGGTGCTACAAACCGGGAACTCCATTATTATTCCAGAATGGAGGTAGAAATTACTAGAAGCAGCAAATGATGACTAGAATTAGCCATCGCCCAGAACATTCCCAGAAACAAGCCATTGTATGATGTGATGGAGAGAAAATGTATGGATGGCTTGCTGTGTCCAGAAATAGCCATGATAAGATGTAACTGAAGTAAATTAAATTGTCATCATAACTTTGACACATAGAAAGCCAGGGACGCTGAAACAGCAAGCTTCTCAACTCATAAGAAATGTTATCATAACAGGGAGTGTTGGGGCTTAGAATTTGGCAGCATTTAGCTGCCCGGTCCCAGGCGGGAACACTGTGCCTGACGGCCATAGGTAGGTCACTCTAATAAAGTGGAGAAAGGATGCTTCACGCAGCCAACAAAATTCTCCATCGCAGCTCATGCGGCTGTGGGCTCCGCAAGCAACTCTCTGGAGAATGGTTTGCTTCACCAGGTGCCTCAGTATCGGGAGAGTTCCCTGGATTTTTCTTCTTTCGTGTTGTCGAGGGGCTTCTGCTAGGACAATAGGCAACACTATCTTGTCCCCAGTCTCCTCCCCGGACAGACCACGTGGCCACCGTCTGGGAGCCAAGGAGCTGAGGCTGCCCGCTGGCCGACGGCCAGAGCCACTCAGAAGCGGCTCATTCCTCTTCCCCCTCCTTCTGGAAGGAGACTGTGTCCTCTCCACGGTTCGTCCTGTCCCAGATGCTCTAAGGAGTCGGATCTGTGGTTGTTCCCAGATCAAAGGGGCTCCTTGTTGTGGCCGGGGAAGTGGGGGTTGGGGGTGCACTTCCCTCCACTCTGAGTCCTGTGCCCGAGTGCTGACGGGTGTGCCACTCGGCTGCCGTCCTGGGCAGCCAAGCCTGCCTGAGATCACAGCCCCAGGACAGGCACTATCCAAGCAGAAGTACATTTCTCTACTAGACCCTATGTGAGAGGCATTTTTCTTTCATTACAGTATTTTCTGATTTCCAGCATGCATTCTTGAAACCATAGCAGAAGGCGTTTTCAACTTGTAGGAAGTCTCAAACTCAAACAGATTGGGTTCTCAAACTTGGGGAGCCAGTCATTTGAAATTCTTCATAACAATTTAATATAAACTAATAAATGGATGGTATGTAGGAGCAAAAGCATCTTCTATTTCGGAGGTGATCAGCCAGGGAATGGGCTGTCTTAAGAGGTGATGGATTTCTTGTCAGCAGAATTGGCGACCACTCATTCGGCTAGGTATGCTCCCAGATTACTTAAAAAGGTAATTATTATGGATATAGATATTTTATAAATGTATTTAGAATAAAATAATTAAAAGCTCATGTGGCAATTTCAGTCACCAAATAAGTAAACAAAATGGAAAGGGAAACCATTCTCAAATTACCTTGACTGCTTTTACTAGAGGGAAAATGGTTTGCTGAACAGTGGGCAGGGCAGCAGAGAGATCTTCCAGAATCTTCCAGTGAGATTCAGAGAACAGCTTCCAAGGACAAAAGCCTGGCCTTGGGCACATGCCCCACTTGTCTCAGAGCAGAGATCTCAGGATCCTTAGTTCCAAGTCACGGTTGAGGGGTGCTGCAGCCCACACACAGAATGCAAAGGGCAACCACCAGGGCTTGTATTTGCCAGGGAATCCAAGCAACGACTGAGAGACGACCATTAAGAACAGGGGTAAGAAGGACGTGTGCACAGGTGAGAACATCGCATGTCCAGGGGCCATTAGCAGAACATGAAGCCAGACAAGCCAGAAGCAAGGGCAGAAGCCTACTAGGAAAAAAAGCTTTAAGTCCTTCTCTCTGTCCTGGTTCCTAAAGAAGCAGCATTTTTTCTTCTCTGTTTTTAAAAGGAAAGCGCTCGACTTACTAAAACAAAAGCCAAACCTTCTAAGTTAATTCTCAGAACAGAAAAATTAAAACTCACCCGGGGAGGGGTAGCCGACCTGGGGATTGACCTTAATCCCGGCGTCCCCGTACCGTGTGACCTCACTGCCACCAGGAGCATGCTGCTCTCGGAGGGCTGCCTTTGGTGGCTCAGACAGGCTAGACATCAAAGGGAAGCCAGGAGGCACGGGCCCCACCCAGCCTACCCAGCCGCAGGGCTCTCGCTGCCCCCATCTGCCCCAGATCTTGCAGGTCCCTTCCCATTGCACCAAAGGGGCATTGAGCATTCCTTGCCTACCCCTCTCCTGCCAGGTGGGCACTGGCCTATGTCCCTTGTATTATTTTGCTCAGGCTGCTGTGACAAAGTATCGCAGACTTTGGGGGGCTTACACAACAGAAACATGTTCACTGCCCAGCTCTGGAGGCTAGAAATCTGAGATCAAGGTGTCAGCCGGGCTGATTCTTCTGAGGACTCTGAGGGAAGGACTCTCTCCTGTATCTCCACTCCCCCCCCCACCCCCGGGTGTGTCTGTGTCCAAATCGCCGACTCACAAGGACCCCAGTCCTCTTCTCTTGGCTTAGGGCCCACCCCAGTGATTGCGCTTAATCTTAAGCACCTCTATAAAGACTCTGTCTCTAAATATAGTCACATTCTGAGGTGCTGAGGGTTAGGAATTCATCATAAGAATTTGGAAGGAACACATTTTAACCCCTAACAATACTGAACCCGGAAGTCCCACCCTGGATAACTTGACATATTCCCACCCGAGACCAAAAGAGAGTCATTTGCTTCTGCCACCTGTTCCTAGAACAGCAGCTGGTCCTGGGTGAGGACACAGACTTTTTCCATTAAATGGCCATTCCCGGTGCACATGTCAGAGGGCCTTTCCTCCGAGGGCCAACAGCACTGCCATGGCCTACAGAGGACAAGGATGTATCTCTAAGACTTCAGGAAAATGGGCTTCTCTTCTCCCTCAAGTGACTGACTAACCCATATTAGTCACCTAGACACAAGTCCCTGACAACTAAAAATAAGTGAGAACGGAGTATGTGATTCAATGATGGGGCTCAAAAGCTGCAATGTGAATAGCAAATTACCTTTAATACCTAACCTGTTATCAATAACCTTGTCTAGCCCTGTTATTGGGCTGAGAATTGTTGAAAGGAAAGTAGTGACATGTTGCGAACCAAATAGATGTATCACAGAGTCATGGCCATGGGAGGCTCATGCGTCATTCAGTTCCTGTCCTGCATGCCTACCCCACCCTAACCGGCTGTGGTTTAAGCCACTCGTTAGCGCCATTGCTAATGTGAGGTTATTGTTTGCTTAAGGCTCAGCTTTCCCCTGGCAAAAGGAGTGTTCCTCAGTGTTCAGACCAAAAAACAGACACACTAGTATTGGATGCCTGACCTTTGTCATAGCCCCACAGATGTCACTGTTACCTATTCTACACAGCTTGATCCAAGGCTGAATGGTGTATATTTCAGTCAGACAGAATTTGGAAAGAAAAAAATATTCACAAAGATCCTCTCACTCTGGTGATCCAATAACAAGGGAGGAATAAGCGCTTTCTGCCTTCTGAGAATGATGTCGTAAACTAGACAAAATGACATGAAATATGCATTGTGATCCTGTCTCCCAAACAACATTTCACTGAAACGTTTCTGTTAAATATGATCACCCAACCATAGTGAGAAGGGGTTCTGGGCAAAGTGTGACCTGGAGAGTAAAATCCTGCCAGTGGTCTGTTTTTGTACAGCCTGCAAGCTAAGAAATGTGCTTACATATTCAACCAGTTATAAGATAAACAAAGAAGAATATGGGACAGAGACCATACATGCTTCGCTAAACAGATGAGATGAAAGGAATATTAGGCATTCCCAGTGCATGTGTCAGAAGGCATGGTAATTAATCATTTTTGGCCATTGACCCTCTTGCTTCTTATTATATTGACAATGGGTAAAATTATGCAAAAAAAGAGAATCTTTTCTGCTCTGATGGAGGAGCAATCTCCCCCACCAACCCAGCCAACAGCCAGCACACATCCCTTGCTCATTTTGGCAGTAGTGATTCTGGGCTCCCTTCTAAGAAAAAAATGGCCCTATCACCTGACTGGTGACATAAAACATCTCTTATCTACCCAAAGGCCAAACCATTAGATCCTGGAATAGACACCAAAGTTATCTCCAAGGGTATTGGGGGAGACTGGAGCATTATCTTCCTAGGCGGTAAAATCAACTCACGTGGGCTGCCTGGCTGCTGGGAGATTTTGTTTACATGCTGAAAGGCTGGGGCCAGGATTAGACCAGGTGCCTCCTTCTCCTTTATAAGCAGAGATAAATCATTTTTCCTTTCCTCTTACCTATGGAGTACCCACTACTTATGTGGGAAAAATCCCCATTGGCTCTTACACGTCACGCAAAGGTAAGCATTGGTACAAAAGGTTGCCACAGTTATCAATTAATTACAGAAATATCTAAATATACCTTGTGGTCCTCCATAGGGAAAAAGAAATCCTCTGAAACACAAAGCAATAGTTTTTGGGGGGTTATTGTCATCAAAGCAGCAATGAAGGCTTGCCTAGTCTATCCCAAGCAGATGCAGTCTCTGAGTCCCTATTAGTTTTCAGAAGCCACAGGCAGTTAAGATACAGATGCCCACAGTCCTTGTGTTCAGCTATCTCAAACTCCCCAAACAAAACTAATAGAGGAAAGCAACTTCCTTGTCCCAAAGACAACTATATCTTTTTGAAATTGAAATGAATTCTCAAATCCTTCCTTTCTGAACTTTTGCTGTATTAGTAACTGCTATGACTTTTAGGAGGCCAGCAGGGTGGCTGGCCTTGTTAGCTATACTATTTCTAATCCCCATAACTGGATGAGGTCGTTATAATCACTCCAGTTTTATAGATGAGAAAGCTGAGGGTAAGTAGCTTACACAAAGCCATCAATAAGTAAAAGAGTCAGTTAAGATTGGGACAAATGGCCAGAGTCTAGACTCTTTCCTCCATATCTTTCTTGTTTGGAAGCCTCACTGTCAAACATTGTCCAGCAAAATCAGGTGAGGTTTATTGGTTTGCTTTGCTTATTTGTTTTTTAAGATAACTAACTGATGAAGTATCAATAATACAGGCATTCAAAAGCTTTTGAATTTTAACATACAAGGACACCTACCTTATGACAAAGCAACACTGCAGAGCAATAGTGGCAGAACAATAAGTGGCATAAGTCAGTTGGATAGCCACGTGGAAAAAAAGTGAATTGGTTCCCCTTACCTCACACCATATAAAAAAATTTTCCCAGGTAGATCTAAACATGCAAAGTAAATAGTTTGCAAAAGATAAAATAAAGAATGTATTTATTGCAAAATATACTAAATTTAAAAGGAAAGCTAGATTAACAAAAAGACAAAAATCACAAAATACAAACTGTCAAAAGTTGGATAGGCTCTTCACAAGAAAATATTCAAATGACCAATAAACACATTAAAAGGAGTTTAGCTCTAGTAGCCATCAGGGAAAATGCAATGCGATAGCATTGTACATCTGCTGGAAGAGCTGAAATTTAATAGAATCACAGTACTTAAAATTGGCAAGAAAGTGAAGCCACTTGAACATTCATATATTACTAAGAAAAGTGTAAATTGGTACAATCTCTTTGGAAAACTCTTGTTGTCAGTGGCATATGATACAATTCTGCACCTAATATCTATCCCATAGAAATATTCTGTATGTATTTCTACAGAGATATATAGATAAGAGGATTCATAGCAAAGCTGTTCATAAGAGCCCAAAACTGAAAACCCCCCAAGAATCTGCCACAGTAAAAGAGGGAAATACATATGGTATATTCACTCAATGGAATACTACAGAGCAATGAAAATGAGTGAATTACATACAACAATATGATTAAATCTCATAGACATAATCTTAAGCAAAACACAATTTGTGGTATTGGAATTTGGATTTTGGTTACCTTTAGAGAAGAGAATGGGGGTAGACAAGGAAGGGGGCATTGAGAGTTCTTGGGATGTTCAATTTCTTGATTTGGGTGGTAGTTACAAGGATATGTTCACTTTGTGAAACTTTTCAATGCTACACATTGTAATGTACACATTACATTCATGTAATGTACACATACATTCTTATAATTCACACAATGTACACATACATTCTTATAATGTGTGCACTTTTTGATAGGGATATTATTCTCCAAAAAAAGTTTATCAGAAACAAAAGAAAGAAAATAGTGAGCATAAGTCCACATATGATACATAGAAAAGAGATAGGGATTGACCAAACAAAGCCCAAGAAATCATTGTGACCTTGGAGAGAATAACCTCAGAAGAATGACAAAAAGTCAGTATCAGGGAGCTAAAAAAGGAGAAGAATGTAATGAAATAGAGGGGGTGGTGAAGACTGTCCAAGGAGAAAACAAAGCAGAAGGCTCAAGGAAAAGTTCTTTAAGGTGAAAAACAAGTGTGTCTAAAAGCACACAAGATGGAGTTTCCAAAGTATTGGTGAGCAAAGGAGAATGAAGGAACTAAATGTGGGTGAATGGATGAATGAATTGACACTGAGGGCTTACCCTACATCAGACACTACTGTTGGGGAATTTCAAGTGGACAAGAAAAAGAAAGAAAGTCGAAGAGAAGAAAAAAGAAGAGCAGTTTTGCTTTGCTGAAAAGGTCAGGGTGCCGGCTGAACTGATAAAGCCTCACATGTTCATCACATATACACCTAGTGTGTCAGGTAAAGTCAAACTTGTCACCACACATAACACAAAAGTGATCTTATCTGTAAGAAACACGAGAGAGACCAGCTGCCTTTGAGGCAGCTTGATGAACCCTCCTGGGATAGGGTTGTACTAGTTAGCTAGGGCTGCTGTGACAATGTGTCCCAAACTGCATGGTGTAAAACAACGGAAATGGATCCTCAGAGTTCTGGAGGCTAGCTGTCTGAAATCGGGGTGCCAGCAGGGCTCTCTCCGACAGCTCTACAAGAGAATCTTCCCTTGCCTCTTCCAGCTGCCAGTGTTTGCCAGCAATGCTTGGCATTCCTTGGCTTGTAGATGCCACTCTAATCAGACGATCATCTTCTCCTTGAGTGTCTTCACATCAACTTCCCTGCTGTACATGTCTGTCATCACATGGCCACCTCCTTGGAAAGACACTAGTCTTATTGGATTAAGGATCTGTGCTACTTACTCCCATATGACCTCATTTTAATTAATTACACATTCAACTACCCTATTTCCAAATAGGGTTACATAGTGAGGTACTGAAGATTAGGACTTCCACATACCTTTTTTTGTGGATGCAGTTCAGCCCATAACAATGGTACATATAGGATTGCAACAAACCAATAGTCATACCAAACGGTAGGTCACCTGAGCCCAGGTTGTTTTTCTGAGCCATGCTGCTTTGCTTTGCTAGGTCTCTTTCACCCAATGTACAATCTGCAGAGCTAGGACACAGTGGGACAAAGAGGTAGATGAGACAACTCATATGCTAATGCATTTTGATCAATATTTTGATCACAATAGCCTTGTGTTCCAGTTGCTATGGCTGTGTAACAAATAACTCTAAACCTTTGTACTGTGAAATAACTGCCATTATGCTCACAGGTTCTGTGGTCACAAATTCAGACAAGACACGGTGGGGACAGCTTATCTCTGCTCACAATGCCTGGGGCTTTAGCTGGAAGACTCAGAGGCTGGAAGATGGAATCTCCTGAAGACTTACTCACTTAGAGGTCTTGTGGATGATGCTGGCCAAGATCTTGGTGGAGCTCCACGAATGGAAACCCCACAGGGCTTCCTCACCTCTTCCCATGTGAGGTCAGAGCAAGAAAATGGAAGTCTATGAACCAGGAAGAGGGCTCTTACCAGACATCGAATCTGCCAGTGTCTTGATCTCAGCATTCCAGCCTCCAGAACTGTGAAAAATTTCTATTGCTTATAAACCACCTTGTCTGTGGTGCACTGTTAGAGTAGCCCAAACAACTAAGACAACTAGAAAAAGCAGCTTTTGGAGAGGATCTCAGAAATTCAGTTTGAAGAATGTTCTGTTGGTTGGCAGTGCCCATTAGACAGCTAATGGAGAAGCTGATCAGCCGTTGGCTACGTATGTTTGGCACTCAGAAGAGAGGTAGAATCTAGCTGTCAGTGGGGGAATGTAAACTGACAGAGAGCATAACTGAAGCCGTGAGCATGAATAAGGTTGTCTGGGGAGGGAGCAAGAGTGAGACCGAAGAGGTCATAGACCAAATACCCTGTTTCCAAGGAAACCGTGATGGGTTCGGGAGGGAGAGTTGTGCAGAGAGAAATCAGAAGGCTCCATGAAAAACCAAATTGTAAAACTTTTGGTTCTCCTTTTGCTGTTTCTTTTTGGTGGAGGCCATTGTTTCACATAAAACCAACTGTAAATGGGGATCAGAGCAGTACGAATCCTAACGGGTTTGATATGACGATTAAGTGAGATGATGCATGGAGACCACTTAACTCAGTGGCTGACATATAGTAACTGTTCAGTTAATGAGTTATATAGCATAATCACAGCTGACATAGGTAAAAATAAATTTTTCTCCCAGGTCCTCCCAAGATGCATATATGACTGCTTTTCTCAATATTAGGTTCATTCCTATTAGGTTCATTCAGTTTAAAAAATAAAAATATAGCCATGCCAGGTTTTATTACTTGTTTGTTTACATAATGGAAATCTTGTGCAAGTACTTTGTATTATATAGCTTTTGCTTTGAAAATATTTAAAAAACTAAAATTAATCTTGCATGAAATACCATAAACAGAATATCTGTCACAGTGAATACGTCAATTGTGTGTCACAACAATAATTGGTACAATTGCTTTTTCCACTATTTCTCCTCATGCTAACAAGTGCCTATTTTATTCTAGACACACTCAATAAATGCTTCTCTCACAGACTCAGTTACAAAGGCCATGGAACAAAATCAAAAGCAACTTGGATTTTTGTGGTTTTCCTGAGAACTGTCTAACAGAATCCTCTGATATATGTAGACTATACCTTTTTATTTGTAATCAAGATAAACAGAAAACTGAATCTGGAAGACTCCGGCCCTGAGAAGAAATAGGAAGATGTTTGCACTGCTGTAAATGATCCCATAAGGAGCACGATGAAGCCACTTTTTCACGCTATTTCCATACCACAAATCCAACAGGAAACATTCGGAGGAAAATGAGGAATTCATCTCAAAGAATGCATGAGCCTGCACTGATATTTTGTCAGCTAACCCCAAACTGACAGCGCTGCTGTCTCCCAAAGCTCATGTCAGAATGAAAGAGAAGAGGAAACAGGAAATGTCAGAGGGAGGTGAACCCTTCTCCTGTGTCAGGGGTCTTCTCAGCTGAATTCAGAAAGACACAGAAATTTGATTTTAAAAAATGTGACAGCAAAAATCACATAGCTTTTTCTTTAAGAATTTCATTAGATTTTTCATTGGCTTAGACAAGGCCTTTCTTCCTTTGCTCGCTGCTGACCAGAATGGCGAGGCCCGTCCTGGAGTTTACCCTGCCTCTGGGTTCTTCTCATTCAGTTTGCAAACAGGTCACATTCCTTCAATACCACTGCCTTTCTCATAGACTCTAATGCTTCCCATTTGCCTTTTTAATTAAACTGAGGTGTAAATCAAGTCAAATTTCCCAGTAAAATGCATCTAGTCACATTAATGAACGTGAAGCCCTGTCCTCTGAGCAGCCCTCCACGGCCTGTCCAGTCCTCTGGTGCTCGCAGCCTTCCTTCCGGCTCTGGCAAAACAAACTCCGAGCCCATCAGTGGGACCCCTTCCCTCAGTTCCCTTCGCCCCACAACTCCTGGATCACATCTCCACCTTCCAAATGACTCACGCCATCCTCCTGGGGCTTCACAATACTACTGTTGTATAATGAATAGCAAATTCACCAAATTGCTATTCACTAAATTGCAGAGCGTATGTGTCCTGTGATCTCATTTTCATAAAAAACTTTTTTGAAAATATATAATCAGATACATATTCAAAAGCTGCAGGACTCTACTCGACACTATTTTAAGTCACGGTAGTATGGAAGACTTTCACTTTTGTCTCTGATCTATTTGTGCTACTTAAACATCATGTATATTTTATACACCTGTAATCTTTAAAATAAAGATCAAGTATTCTAAGGCTATCTCCTCTGTGAAATTTCATCAGATTACTCCTTTTTAACTCCACTTACTTTTATCATGTTTGTAATGATTTTGGTAGCTGGATATTTTGTCCACTGTTTATATATTTATGCTATGAGATATATGTTCCTTCTTTTCTTTTCTATTTGTTACTGATCTCTTTTCTCCTTTACGTTAAAAATATCCTTAAGAACAAGGTAAGTTTTATATCAGAAAATAGGCAAGACTGCCTACAATCAAAAGCATATTTTTTATTGGATGTCTATTGTAATGGAAAGTCCATTTTACTCTTCTCTAGACCCCACCTCATGGTAGACAGTCTGTTGAATAAGTGAAGAGTGAGCATAGTGTTAGATTAATCACATTAGCCTTGGGAACTATGTGAAACCTGCTATAATAATTCATTTGTTCCTCAGCAGTTGTAAATATTCTCTGAAACATAAATAAAACGTATTAAGTTATATGGGTCCCAGTAATTCCCGGAAAATCTCCTTTTCTTTGTTCAAAGCCCACAGACTCACCAAAGCCAGATTTTCTCACCAACAATTTCAGTCATTCCTGACAACTCTTTGGAAACCCAGGACCCTCCCCAAAAGACCGAAAGGGTGTGATGCCTGAAGAAATGCCGTGCTACTGGAAGTCCGGTCCTGATCAGTAGTAGCACATCCCACTTGGCCTTGTCAGACTGGAGGAGGCAAAATTTTACGGCTTATCATGAACACCCACTTTCCAGCCTCATATTCGTCTGTCAACATGCAACATACAAGATTAATTTTAGTTTTTTTAATGTTTTCAAATTAAAAGCTATATATATAATACAACTTCCAATGCTGGGAGACAAACTAGCTGTCAGTTCTTCTTTCCAAATGAGAATTTGCAAGGGTTTTCTGGTCCTAGTTGCCCCCAGGTGCACATCAGAAGATGAACATCCTGGCAGGAGGTCGAGGATGGCTGAGAGAGAGACCCACCTCCAGGCCCAATGACAGAGCCGGCAGAAGGGCCTCCGCCCACCAGTGTCGCCAGGGCAGACCATCTAATGCAAAGCGCTTCCCTCTGAACTCGTCACTAGAAGGTGATTAGAATATAAACAATGGTGAGATATGCAGGTGATCACATTTTTCTACCAGAAGAAACTGGATGAAAAGCCCATCCCAGCTGGGAAGTCACTTGGCAGTAGGTACAGTTACCGTTCATCACACACTGAAGCCCTGAAGCCTTTTACAAAACCTACCGTTTTCCACTGGATCTTTTTGTAAACTTCCATTCTATGGCATGAAAAACATGCAACAATTAAGGCAATTTAAAATTTAAATGGATTTTGGGCAAGTAGAGCGGTCTGTCATTTTTCTCACTGTGGGGTGTGTGTAGTGTATGGCTTAGCATCTGTTCTCAATATTTCCTCCGATTCAATTACAACACATTTGGAAACTGCAGAGATATGTCAGGCATTATTTCTATCTCTATTTATCTCTGTTTTATTTATTTATTTATTTTAACTAAAATTCAGCCTACAAATCCCTAACTGAAAGTGGCGGTTTTACATTTTCCATTCCCATCTATAAAATGCCCCCAGCATTGGAAACCATATGGCCCATTACTGTGACAAAGCTTTTGTCTTCCAGACTACTCAGACACCCACCACAGGGACCTCTCTCCCACACTGGGAAAAGTGACATGGGAAATTTACTTTGGTGTTGAGATCCGGTGAGCGGAGTGGACAGAGGCATCAGCACGCTTAATATTCCAAAGAGAAAGAGCGCGATGTTTTTCCAGCACTCCTCTGTGCTTAATGCTTGTGTTCATTCAGTTAGTACTGGCTGAGCACTTTCTATCACCGTCCTCTCTACATAGATGATAACTGGATATGTCAATAAAGCTTTCTGTGCACAGCACAAAGTCTATCGCCATTCTCTTTGTCCAAGACAGCACAACAGGTAATCAACTTCATTATATAACTCTGCATGTGTACTGCAATTAATGGTGAAAAATAACTTTTAGTTGTATGGTCTAATTCTACCCAAGACTGCAGCAGTGAGCCATTGCTAGCATCATGTCACATCTGTGAGAGTTACAAAATGGCACCCTCTGAGTGAATAAATTATAAAGCATCCCTTTCTAGGGGGGATTTTGGTCCCGCCTGCCTCTCTACCAGGGTCCGTTGTGCATGTGCTACCTGAACACCACCAAGGGATACGGGTACCCCCCGCAACCTCAGTATCACCCACTAGTCCAGACCTGGCCCCAGGAGCCATTTCCCATTTTTCTTGTATTTTTTGGACAATGTATTTTGGCCACTCTTCCGCAAGACAGCTCTACTCCCAATAGACTGAGCCAGTCCCTGACTATCTGTGGCTACCACACCCTCTTCCTCCATTGTCCAAAAATGTGTCTGGCTTTCCAGGTGATTTTTGAAAAGCATCTTAGTTGAGTCTTACTATTTTCAGTGTGTCCTCCTCCTTATCCAGGATTTGAATAACGTAATCAACAAGAATAATTTAATAAGTATAGAGAACTGTATTTTCTACAAATAGGGAATACAACTTTTTTTGTGTGTGTGCCCATGTTATAAAAAACGATTTTGGGCTTAGCCATGAAGAAAACCTCCCCAAACTAGAAATCATGGTAAACTGTATGCTTGGATCACCTTCTAATAAAGTGAGAAATGACCAAGGAGAAGAGGATCCCCAAATTCACAATATTAAAATTAAGAAGCACTCCCTTCATCAACCCCTTTATCAAAAATACACCAAAATTTCTTTGCAGCTTACCTTGAAATACATCCCGAAAGTAAACTGGATGGATGAATGGACAGTGATGGAGACTTGGATGTGTATGTGATCCCATCAATACAGCAAAGCATTCATTGTAGAATTTGGTGTTGGTGGTCATTGGATGATTCTTTCAACGTTTCTACATGTTTGAAATGTTTTATAATAAGATATGTTTTTATTTATAATTTATTATATTAAATATTATTATTTATTAAATATATTAAATATAAAATATTAAAATAAAATAAAAAATGTTTAAAATAAAATATAATGAAATAAACAATGATCTAGAAAGTACTGAAAGGAAGGTTTCTTACTAAAATCATAGCTGTTTAAAAAAAATGGTTACCTTAGGTCTTACTATTTAAAGGAATTAACTTGTTTTCTTTCTAAACATTTTTATCTAGTAGATGCTATGTATCAGCCATTGTCCTAAAAGTCTACATATGTTAACTCATTTAATCTTCACAACAACCCACGTTTCAGGTGAGGAAACAGGCACAGATCACTTGCCCAAAGTCACACAGCTTGGAAGTGGCAAAGCCAGGCTTTGAACCAAAGCAGCTGGTATTTAGTCTGTGAATTTAATCCCTACATTAGATTGTCCTTAAGTTTTTCAAATTAGGAAAATAGGATAAAAATTGTCCAAAATAGAGGAAAAAGACTGATTTTAAAGATAAAGTAATGAATCAATTAAATAGAAAAGAAAAGGATTATGGAAAGAATGATAAAAACTAAAACTTGTTTAAAAAGTCCTAAAATAGAAATCCCTGGAAAGCATAATTATCAAAAAAAAAAAGAAAGCTAACACAAAATTCTCAAGAATGAATAAGACTTTACTACAGGTATTTCCTGTATTAAAATATCAGAAAATATTAGGTATACTTTATAATAATAAATTTGAATATCTAAAAGCAAATTAGTGTTACAAAAACCAATCCATGAAGTCAAAAGACCAATACTGAGAGAAGAGATTGGAATATTAAGGAGCTACTATTTTAAAAGGCAGTTGATCCATTTGGTTTTATTGCTGCTCTCAGACTTTTGAATAAGAGAAAATTCTTATCTCTTTGCCTTTTCTAGACCTTAGAAAAAGATGGAAGACATCCATAATACAGCCTTAATATGAGTTTCAGAGACCTGTGCAAGTGTGTTCCATTTTCATAAAAGTGAACAAAAAATTTAAACCTTACATTTGTGTATATAGGTTGTTCAAGCAAAAACAGAGTTGTGAAAAGTTATAAACTAGGTTGCTAGTGTTGTTGTGGAGGGTGGAGACTTAACAATGGGCTTTGAGTCAGTCAAAGCCAAGTTGGGGCCCCAGCTGTGCCAGCTATTCCTGTGTGACCTTGGGCAGAGGTAAGATTATATAACCTCTGTCTTCATAATAGGCGATGGTGGTTATCAACACAGTGCATTTAAAATACCCAATACATATATGATGGTAAAGAAATACTGCTCACAGAACTAGGATTCCCTTTTCCTCTCCATGTACTTTCTTAGCAATAAGAAATGAATATATGTCATCCAGGTTCACTTCTCTAAATGCCAGCTCTGTCCTGAAATTAATATTCTGTGTACTTCAAGTGGCACATAGGCTTTCCAAAGTTTCCTGCATGGTGTCATTAACTTGCAAATTTCCAATGTCACTAAAATCCACAACAATTATGGGGGATTTTCTGCAAGCTCTACATGAGACTTAAGAAGGAGGGTTGCCAACAAACAGAATATACCTGTTTGCAGTTATGCAAAAATCCAAGAATCCAACCCCATGAATCTGCAAATAGAGATTATCTGGTTAACTGTCCCCTTCCACTGGCTTTAGAGCTGTAGGTACAAGTCCAGCCACCACAATCATTGGTTCCCTGTTTCTGAGTGACCCAATGCTGGAGTGGGACACTGAAAATTCAGTGTATCTTGGGGTGAAAGCTGTTACTGGGTGTGGTTTGTCTCCCAGTAATGACTGGGAAAAATTAACTGGACAGGTGACCTTGGTGTGGTCTCATTCAATTGAGCCCCTCTCCTTGTTTACACAGAATTATTATTGACTTGCTCCTTACCTAAGAGTCGCAGGATGATGGTCTGATGATGGAAATGTGTGGAAAGGCTTGTGGAGCCCAGATATATTTTCTATATGTCTTGTTCTGTTCAGTCCTTCTCTCCCTTGTAGAAAAACACTCCATCTGCTCTAATAAGAGCCACTCCACACAAAGCAAGCCTGATTGCTCTATGTCACCTTTTGCTTATCAGGGTGATCACAAATTGATTGTGGGGTGAGGCCACCTCCAAGTACAGCAAATAAAGAGAGGGGGTCTATAATTACTCAGCTCATCCTTTGTCCTTTGGAAAGATGGGACAGTTGCTGTCATTCTCTGTATAAAGGAAAGTTCCCACTCTTACCATGAATTCTCATGGTTAGGGGCTTTTACAATAAAACCCACCAATTCCTTTAGATGAATTCATTCATTCTTAGAAGAATAGACCCCTAATCATGTCAGTCAAAGGTGGAGGAAACTAGAACATGCACAACGACAGATCAGAGGGCACTTGGAAAATAAACCCACTGTGCCAATGTAAGTGCCCACGGTGTGTGTTTGTGTTAAATGCAATCCAGCATGTTCACTGAGTGTTTACAAAGCTCCTGGCATATTACCATAGAGAAAACTGTTCTTCTGCCATAACGTTCCCAGAATTGCTTAAATTCGAGATAGTAAGAAAAACATAGTTCTGGTCTAACAGTGGATGTGAGATTGGGAAATACCCACATAAAAAATGCAAGTAGTTTGAGGAACTGCGTGGTGGTACTGAGACCACCATCTAGCCCTCAGACGGATGTCAGGGTGAAGAGAAAGAAAATCTGTTCTCTCACCCACCTTGGTATATGACTACAGACTTTAAGCAACTCAGTTTCTAACCTCATAACATGATCATAAGCTCTATTTAGGTATACTTCTTCACCTGCAGTGGACTGAATTTTTGACCTCAAAATCCATTAGCTGAAGCTACCCCTCCAGGTGATGGTATTGGGCAGGTGGCGGTGGGGTGGGGGGAACCTCTGGGAGGTGAGCAGGTCATGAGGTCAGAGCCCACAGGATGGGATTAGCAGCACCCTTATAGGACTCCAGGGTTCTCTCACCCCTACCATACGCTGTGAGGTCACAGTGGAAAGATGGCTGTATAGGAAGTGAGTTCTCGCCACACACTGAATCTGCCAGCACCTTGATCTTGGAATTCTCAACCCCCAGAACTGAGAAATAGATGTTTGTTGTTTATAAACCACCTAGTCTGTGGGATTTAGCAGCCCAGAGTGAGGGAGACATTTACCACTCAGATACCAAAGGCCAGCCACAGGCTCCACAAACCACTGAGAAAAATCAAAAGTGAAGCACAATTAAATTTTTGGTAGGATGCAAATACCTTGCACACACCCATATTTATAGAACACCATATCTTTGAACCTATATGTGTAAAACAACTGGAGAGAATGGGGACAAACACTAATGTCATATCTTTTGGGTGAAGTGACTTTGGAAACAGTTTTGCTCTGGAAATACAAGCCATAACTCCAAATGCCAATTAACTGAGGAGATTAGCCATATAACTCAAGGTTCCCAATTACTTTCCTTAGAGAGAAATGTTCTGCTGATTGGGAAAAAAGTGTTTTCTGTGAATTGAATGATATGGGGAATTTCCTTAATTCTCTATTGTATTTTGACTATCTCAATGCCATCCAGCCAGCAAGGTGTGAACTAACTAAAGCTGTAAGTGTGTCGGCAATGCAAAGCTTGTCTTCTTTCCATACCAATCAACTTCAGAGGCTGCACGAATACCTCCCCGTCTGCTTCAGGGAGCCTGCAGTGCTGGAAAACAGCCAGCAGCTGTCACGGACGCACCGGTAGCTTGTGGTTCTCGGTGCAGTGCGTGCCACACAGGCCCTAACTTTGGGGACGTGCCATTCACCCCAACACTGCTGGCACATCGACAGTCCTGTGTGTGGCAGGGTCTTCACTAGGCATCCTTTTTGGCAGGGTTTCCAGATGATGGATCTGCAGATACTCATCTTTCACTTCCAGGCATGTCAACCTGCTAAATGAAGAAGACAGACAACCTTTGGGGTCCCCTCAGTCTCCAGGGCAGAGGAGCACAGGTACTCCCACCTTACACCGCGGGACCCAGGCATCTGAGCAGCTGCCATCCAGCAGCAGGGACAGCCGGAATGCCTGGCCACCCGAGGAGCAGCAGGTGCAGACCAGTTGCCCCCACCCAACACAGTGAAACGTTTGGCAGCCTGTACAAGCCTGAGACCACCAGCAGAGGCGGCAAGGAGGTGAACACCCAGACAGTGAGGAAGCCAAGGGCGCCGCACCGACGTTAACTCGGAGGAAGACCAAGGGCCACGTTGCACTGACCCAAGCCCACCCCTCCCCCCTGGTCTTGGAGAAGCTCCAGGCTTCCAGCCTTGACGGGAGGCTCTGGCAGAACCCAAATGTGCTCTGTGTGCATCAGAAGTTTACCAAAGTCTTTCTCTCCTTGCAGCCCCAGGCGCCCTGGGGGAGAGATGGGGTGCAGGGAGGCGTAAGGGGGATGGATGGGGGCACCCGGGAGCGAGCAGAGCAGACAACAGGAAGTGCAGTGACAGCTGCGGATGCATTTCTTTCACTGAGTGTTTAGGGGGTGATACGCAGGATTGTGGGGAGCCTGACCAGACTAAGAAAACATGATCTTGTTATTTATTTTCGCCCAAGTTCCAGCTGCACAGCAGCCAAGAAGCTCACAGAGGCCTGTGGACTTGCTCCTTTGCATCAAAATCCAGTGGGGACATTTTGATTTATGATTGAAAAGGTAGCAGAAGAAAGGAATTACCTTTTGTAAAAAAGGAAGTTTTCTAAATCTCTGTTCAAAGCAAAGAGCCTGAGGCAGAGAACGAGGAATATATTGATCTGAAATCAAACCGCCGTGATTGCCATCTTTGTGGCAGCTCCATGTGAGAGTGTGTGTATTTGTGTGTGTGTGTGCATATGTGTCAAGAGATTTAAGGTAAGTGGGCAGGATGCTTTCTGTGTTAAATAAATATTCTTAGAAGGGATAGAAGGGAACCTTCATTTTATATTTGAGTGGTTTTCTTGCTTTTACTATTGTGAAATAGCAGCTTGCTACCCAGACCCCATACATGGCCACACCTCATTGACCTATGAGGGCAGCTGCTTCCGTGGGCTTGCACCCCAGTGTACCCAGACCCTGACAGGGTAGTTACCAAACCCTGGCCCTTACAGAGAGTATATTCTCTAACATTGCAAAATGGGTCTTAACAGTGTACTATGCACTTTTCAATAAAAATACTGATTAAGTAACTTCTATATCGGACACTCTGCTAGGTTCCAGATTTATAACAATAAACAAAAGTGACAAGGTGCCTCCCCTCATGTAGTTGGGAAGACTTTATACAAGTGAATATGTAATTTAAAAGATGGGTAAATGCTATGAAGAAAACTTTGAGAAAGAATTCCACAAGGACATAGCTTAAGGAATGCAAAGGAGGCAGTTAGGCAAAGGGAGTGGGGAGAGAGGACCTGGCGAAAGTTACAGCATGAACAAAGGTCCTGAGGTGGGAAAGAGATCGGCATATTTGAGGAACTGAAAGAAAGAAAGAGTGGCAGGAATTAGAGCTGTAAAGGTAAATAGGGGCTAGATCATGTCTGGTCTCTTGGTCATGGTACCAGTTTTGTATTTTGAAAATAGTAGTTTTAAGTGAAAAGGCCTGACAGACACCTCGTTAGCCAAATAATCAAAGTTAATATGAGTAAAGCCATCTATAGTCATCACGTGCCCCTTGATAGAACGCACTGAGAAGCACACATCATTTCTCCAGTATTCTTGCCAAAAACTACATAATCATAAAAAAACATCAAAGTCAAAATGAGGGACATCCCACAAAACAAGTGGCCCATGCTTTTCAAAAATGCCAAGCTTATAAAAGACAAAAATTGAGAAACTCTTCCAGATGAAAGGAGATTGAGCAACAAGACAACCAACTATGTGACCCTAAACCCAAAAAAATGGTGTTAGTAGGACAACTGGTGACATTTGACTAACATCCACATGTTCCAGACTACTGCTGCATCAATGTTAATTTTCTGATTTTGATCATTGGACTGCAGTTTTGTAAAGCATTAATATTTGGGAAGCTAGGAGAAGAACATACCGAAATCAGTTGTACTATTTTTGAAACTTTTTAAAATCTAAAATGATTTCAAAATGAAGTTAAAAAATAATGGTGGTGTCTCAGTCAACTACAGCTGCTGTAACAAAATGTATCAGACCGTGGTAGGGGTGAAGGTGGGGTAAATAACAGACATTTATTTCTCACAAGTCTGATGCTGAGAAGTCCCAAATCGAGGTGCCAGTTGATAAGGGTCCTGCTGAGAGTCCTCTTCTTGGCTTGCAGATGGCCACTGTCTCTGTGTGTCCTCAGTGGTGGAGAGAAGGAGAGAGCCACTCTGGTGTCTCTTCCTCTTCTTGCTATCAACTCAATGCTCCACCCTCATGATCTCATTTAACCTTAATTACCTCCTTCAAGGCCCTGCTTCCAAACAGTCACAACACTGGGGTTAGGACTTCAATGTATGAATTGGTGGGGAGAGGAGGGACATAATTCAGTACATAGTACATGAAATCCAGGAGTTTTCATCTGGCGTTAATTAGAAACTCTCCTGGAAAATTCCAACATCATTCAGGCTTGGCACCTGGTGGCCCTGGGCTGGGGAGTTCTGTAATTCCTCACCTTCATCTGCACTGAGTACCACGTGCTCCCTGTGGGCTGCTCTGCCTCATACCCCATCTTGCTCACTGTGGCTTGTCAGAGCTGCCATGTGGCTTCGGGGGTTGTTGCTACCCTACTGCTTATCAGCATGAGAACCTGGGCAGGATGCTCCCCCCATCTTGGCCTCAGTTTCCCCAACTTAATAGTGAAGAGATTGCATGGAACATTCACTGCAAGATCCCTAAGCACTGTAAAGCTCCAGTCCTTGGCAGTGATGTTCTAGGGGCTTCCATCGGGGCCAATCTAGGGTTTAGCACAGAGTTGAAAAGGCCCTCAGGATCCTTCTTCCCCAGGCCAACTAAGACTATTCCTCCTCGCAGACAAAATTCTCAATAAGAAAAGCATCTGGCATATTACCTACCTTCTTGTGAAATCTATGCATTAGAGAAACCACAAAAGAGGGGTTTTCCTCTTATTTTGAAGCCCTAGATGTCAGCTTTCCTGATCATGAGTTAAAACTCAGTTGTTCAGCTCAGGTCCTGGCTTCTCTCTGGCTTCCCACGTCTCATGGGTTTGCTGCCCTGGACAAGAATGGTGCTTCTCCACGACCCGCCAGAGGCCTCATGGTAGGGATGGAACTTTGGGAAGGATAGTTAACCATTTTAAATGAGTGAGAGGTACCTAAGGTGCACAACAGCACCCATGTCAGAATGTGAGGAGGGGCTGGGGAGGGAGGGCAGCTCCTCTGCGTTCACCGCTCTGGTTAGGCTTGTCCAGCTTGCAGGTTGCTCTTCCAGGAAAGCCTTCTCTGAGCCACTCCAGGCTACATGAGCTTCCCCTTCTGTAAGTAATTTTAACATACATGGTCCCTGACCATTGTCCATCCCCTCTTCTAAGCCCAGAGAGGCAAAGACCCTGTGGGTTTTGCACAGCTCTGACTCCTAGGTCTCAAGTGGCAGGCCCAGAGTGAGGGCTCAGTAAGTATCTGAGGTCTGTGAGGGAGCCGTTTCACCTGCGGGACCCTGCCCCCCACTGCGGTCTGGCCCAGGGACCACGTCTTCATGTCTGGGTTCTCACACAAACGCCGTGCCTACCCCAGCACCGGATTAAGAGCTGTGACTGAACTGGCATCTAGCTCTGCAGGGCGATTCTCGGGGGGCGGAAGGGGGAAAGGAAAAGAGAAAGGGTGACAAAATGAGAAGGGACGTAAACGCACCTCTGGCCACCCAGATGTCGTGGGGCACTGAGGCTCGCTGGAGCAGCTGAGATGCGGCTTCCTCCAGTTTATCGGAGGACGCCACAGGTGTGTCTGTGCCCCCTCCCCTGGGACCCCTGCTTTGGCTGTGGGCAGCAGGTCCAAGATGCTTTCGATCCATTTACTGTTGGCCAGAGTCGTCGTCTCCAGCCAGCTCCTCTCAGAGGCCAGGGAAGGAGCCCGCTTGGTCCACGCCCGTGCACCCCGGGGGTCCTGGGAGAAGCTACCCCACACGACCCAGCGTGGGAGCCACAGGAGAGCTGCTTCTCCAGGACCAGCCTTGAATGGACGGCTCAGCTACAGTTCCTCAAAGGCCCGGGGCGCTGGGTCCAGCTGCCCACATCAGCGACCAGCCAATGACCTTCCCTTCTCCAGGCTCTTCCTCCCCCTAATGCACGCTCCCGGGTCCTCGCTTCTACTCTCTGACTTTGAAAAATGTGTAGGATTTGAAAGACTGAGAGAAGGGAGGGCATTCTGAGCAGAAAGGAAAGCAGAAGGGAGACAAAAAGGAAGGGAGGCTAGAAAGACAAAAGGACAAGGGAGATCATTGTTCACTGCAGTTGCCTGAGTGCTTCACGGAGCGTGTGACCCGAATGGGTGGACGGATCGTGGAACACGTGAACGCAGACCCACCCTGGTTACCAGATGCCGTCGGGAGAGCACGAGATCGCTGGGGGGCGCATGTGTGTGTGTGGGCGGCAGCCGTCCCAGCAGAGGGCACCTACGTGGGTCCCCCCTGTTTCAGAACGTGAAGCTGCATGGCCAAAGCCGTCCACTGAAAGCCAGAACCCATTGCTTTCCTACCAGCTGAAACTGGCTGGATCCGTCCTCGGTAAAAGAGGCGTTGTGCCACCTTCACGATGCATGTACTAAGATATAAATATGTAAGCAGTTCTTTATTAGCATTAATTAGCAGCACTAGCCTGGAAACGCTTAGCCTGACACTGGCAAGTGCTAATGGGACTGTGTATCTTCCTCCAGTAAGAGCAGTCGAGGATCATGCATAATGGAAAAGCTTAGAGCGGCAGCTGGCAGCAGCAGGCCTGAGCACAGGAGACGATTTCAACTTGTTTTTATGATCATGAAGAACCACCTTTCAGTCAGGCCCTGAAAGCAAATCCTGTCCTACAGCCCCCCAGGGGGAGAGGGAGCCCAGGATCATTACACATAACAGTCAATAACAATCCTGCTGAATCCTTGTTGAAGTTCAATCCATATTTATAAAGTCTACAGGTGTGCATGGTGCCACCTGACCTGTGTGGGCTGGCGTGAGCCAGTCTCCATGGGGCAGGGGCTGCTCACCCAGGAGCGGTCACTGGGCATGGTGCCTCCCGCTCTCAAAATCATTCAGACTCTGGCAGGAAAACTCACGGAGGGAAGCCCCATCTACTGTTTCAACTCATCTCCTGGTCCGGCGCCGAGGCCATAATATTTTCTCGTGTAATAAACACCATAACCCATGTGGTAGGTGTTATTAACTCCTTTCCACAGATGAGGAAATAGGGCTCAGAGGAGTCAAGGGGCTTGCCCAAGTTCACACAGCAAGTAGCAGGAGGAAAATACGGACTTGGATGGAACTCACTCTTCTTTCCCACTGTACTCTGATTCCTTTCTCCCTGAAGGTGAAAGTGAAGGATTACTATTAATTAACATTAATATTTCACTTACATATATGTATAAATATAACTGTAATCTTACTGTAAGTAAGGAGCATTCACTCTAATGAGATTTCTGAGGGAGCTGAGCTCATCTCCAAGAGGAAAATGTTTACCAAAGGCATCATTTTCTGTCTCCATGAAAGATTTTTCTTCCTTTCTTTACTTCCTAACTTTTTATTTTAGGCCTTGCAAAATCAAGAGAGAGTGTGTATCTAGGTTAGGCTTTGCTACCAAAGCTCAACAAAGCAGTGGGTCCAGGGTGAAGTTGTGCAATGTAGTAACAACATGTATTTTTTTACCTCTCCTGTCTTCAGTGGTAAAATAACTGTGTAATCAGGTCAAATCTCTCCATATCACTTTAATTTTACACATTCACTGATGACGATCCTCTTAGTATTGAGAGTATAAACTAAAATCATTTTTTGAACTAAGGCTTTTTAATATCAATCATAAAGGAATAGTGTTTTAATTTCTTATGTGCTTATGAATTAAATAGATATTATATTAATAGACAAGGCGCACAAAGATTCTCAATCATTAATAGACAAGAGCTCAAGTTCCATCAATGTGCTCCATTCATGGTAGTCATAATAATGACAGGACTTTTTAAAAATCAAAAATGATGGGATAGGGGCAAAGGTCATAATGAAAGTTTCAATTAACCAAGAGATTGAAAACAGTCAATATTTATCGTACTTTTTAAAAATTCTCCATCTAAGACAATAACATTCGCACGTTATCCACACTGGTTTCAGCCCTCTGCTGGTGAGATGAATTTCGCTGTTTTTTTCAAACATCCATGCAGGCCTGGACTCTTCCTTCAGGCCCATCCCAGCCCAGAGCCCCAGCACTATCAGACAGCGGCTTCACAAACGAGAGGGGTCAGGTGTCTGGCTGTTTTTTTCTCTGTGGTGGTAACCTGTGCATGGTGAATGCAATCACGTCTCTCTTACCTCATTTGAGGAGGTTTAATGGGCAGCCTTCTGCCAATGGGTCAATGAACCATCAGTCACCAAAACTGTTAGATAAAGAAAAAACTTTGTCTAAGGAATTTTGCAAATATTACAAGTTCTGTGATTACATACTGATCTGTGGAGGAAGGGTATACAGAACCTTCTGGTGACTTATTTAATAATTAGAGTTTGTTCATTTCACCTTTTTTTCCTCCAAGGGGAAAAAAATAACTAGATGTATAGCATGTGTCAGTGAAGTCCCTGGTTCATAAGGAGAATCTAACCAAGGACGCCCCAGAACACCCTTTTATGTCTGTATGTGATTTTATTTTGTTGTGTCTGATTGCCCAGTCCAAAACCATTTTGTAAGATCGCTCTAGATTCTCCATCCTTAGAAGCCCATATGCAAAGCCAGACTTTGAATTTAGCACTGTGAGCAATTGTCCAACCTGATCAGAGAAGTAAACCTCAACCCCTGGTTACTGAACCTACCCAAATTATCCCTGTGACTTTGCATTGTATTACTTCAGGTTCTCAGCATGCTGGTTCTCCATGAGGCATAGCCCACTAGAGCACACAGTGGGGTCTGCTGGGAAGGCGTATTACACTCCGAGTGCCGGAAGGAACTCTCAGTGACACACTCCCAACCTGAATGATTAGGGTCAGATACTTTGGACAGTTTTATAGTCACATCACAGATGCTATATCAGAATAATCTGGTTCATAGTTTCTACAGTTCTGGTGAGGGATGATTTGGGTAGGTTCAGTAACCAGGGGTGGAGGTTAACTTCTCTGATCAGGTTGGACAATTGCTCACAGTGCTAGATTCAAAGTCTGGCTTCACATATGGGCTTCTAAGAATGGAGAATCTAGAGCAATCTTACAAAATGGTTTTGGACTGGGCAATCAGACAAATCCCCTGTTCTTATTAATTTTCTTACCTTCCTTTCTCCTGATCCCACCCAACTAGTGGTGTGCTGGTAAACGTTCAATTAAAAAACATGCAAGTGAATATTTACAAAATTGTATTGTCATTTAAACATTTTATCTGCTTTAAACAATGTATATCACACAGTTTACAAATGATAAAGTATAAATATTCTTCACTGTAAATTCTGTTTAGTCGATTGAGTCTCAGAATGTTTTCCTTGATCTTTTGCCAAACCCTATATCTGTAGTCAACCCATGGTGACAATTGATAAATGAGTATAGTTTTGCCAGGAGATGTTGGTTGATATTTTTGTTTACATTAATAAGTAAGGTGAAATAATCAAGATACATCTGGAAGTTTCAGTGATCACCAATGATATGATCAACTTTGTTGCTGAATCAGATAATTTTCTAATACTGAAAGAGTATTTCCTCAACTTTTGGGGCTATTAATAATGTAATGGCTACAGATGTGACAATCTTAAATTTAATTTGCATTATTAATATTTCACCATCTCTTCTTAAGTCTAAACAGTCATTAAACCAATAAATCAAGTCCTAACTTGTAGCGGTTGTCAACTGACATGGCACTAATACTCCCACCATGGCAGATTTCAAGCTATTGAAGTGATATTGAACGTGGACTTGGAAAAAGATGCCCAGAAGCATACCATTATATGCGATTTGCTTCATAGATACAAAAGATGTAAATACCTCAAAAGATAAGGTAGTAAAATAAGTGGAAAGGAATGAGTTTGTTTTTTAACATAATTGATTTAATTATATATGTATGTAGGCAATGTAATTTTTAATAATAGTTGTGTTTAACAAGTGGTTCTCAAAATTTCTGAATTTAACAATCAGCTCTTGCAAGGCGGTAGAGGCCAGCTCCAGCACAGAACTGCACCCAACCCACAAAAGATTAGTTTACACACCCGACATTAGGGAATGCTTTAAACTGCAGGGTACAGCATCTGGCTAAGGGTGGCTAGAATGTAGCTCCTTGACTACAAGGATTTTGTTCATTAATGTCTTTACAGTACACAGAAAAGCACTGAACACATTATAGATGCTCAATAAACACTATTGAATTGAATTTATTGAAATAATAGAGGCATTTAGTTATCACACATAGTGAGAAGTCTACATGCAGGTCATTCCAGAGCTAATCCACGCAGAGGACAGGGTCAACCATTCTGAGAGGTTCTGGCCTTTTCCTCATGGCTGGCAAGGTGGCTGCCACAGCCTCTCATCATATCCTCAGCACAACATCGAAGGAAGGAAACAGCAATAACCAGGTTATGAGAGATGCCCTCAAGTGCTCCCCTGTTTTCTCAAGTAGGTACAACAACAGCTGCAAGAAGGCTGGGAAAGCTAGAAGCCCTCTTTTTTAGACCCTGTGATGGAAGATCTGTAAAGAAAAGGAAGACCTGAACAAGGGCTGCATCAGATTATCCCAAGTCAGATTTCTGGTATAATGAACATAACTATAAAAACTTCAAAAATTCTCTAGTTTATAGAACATTCAAATAAAATACACTAAATGCAATACAATTTCACAGGGCATTTGAACAGTTCTAGGGAATATATCTTCCTGAGTTTTTGATCCACATTAGTATCATTAACAAAGAAACAATTGAAAGCCATTCACACACAAAGGTATGTATTCAAGCAAGCCTCAAATATTTTGAGGATCCTCCTTCCACCCAACAGCCAGAAGCCTAAGGATATAAACACAGCTTACTTGTGCTCCCACAGCTCTGGGCACAAGATAGTGGCCACAGAAGGCAGGCGGACCTCAGGGACAAAGGCTGACGTCAAGCACAGGGGGACTGGACCCTTGGCACAGGGCACAGCATTGACAAAGATTTCTGTATCCATGGTGATCGAGAAGTAGCAGAACGAGCATGGGTCTTGGCAACCGGCTTCTCAGGGGTAACCAGGAGACCAAAGATCAGCTCCTAGGGTAACCATCCCTGCATGTGATACCACCAGGACCCAACCATACAACAAGGGTACCCCAAAATGACTGAATGAATTTTTTGCCAGACAAATAACATGGTGGCTTGGGGCTTAATTTAATTTGATATAGAAAAAATAAATGTTCCATGACAGATTGTCCACCCTTCCTATGAGGTTCATAGAAATCATTAGAGAGACACAAAAAGTAAACAAATACATAGTCATGATTGAAAAAGGAACCTCTGGATCAACCAGAAGCTGTAAAAAATCTCTGCAAGTTAGAAAGTAGGCAAGAGTAGGTTAAAGACAGAAAATGGCCTGCCAGGGTGAAGGCAGGAGAACTCTGCTCAAAGCCTCAAGGGTGCACCTGACCAAGACCGGTAGAAGCCAGAAGGAGGGAGCAGCTCAGAGCCACCTAGGTGAGAACAGCAGGCAGGGTCCTCAGGCACCCGCCCCCCTCCACGTGCTCTCGATGGGCTGCAGGGAGCGGGAGCTGGCCTGGCAGAAGGCAGGCACAGGCACTCTGGAGCAGGAGGTGGAGGGCAGCGTCCTGGTTGGCCGTGCACACCAGCTGTGAGATGAGCCCGTCCGACCCCCCGGAAGCCTCTGCCACCTTGGCTAAACACAGTGGGTATGAGCCTCAGTGGCAGCGCCCACGCCCCTCCACCAGCCTGCATGAATGGTCGCAGCAGATCTGACTGGGAAGCTTAACATCAAGGTATATAATCAAGAATCAAATATTTGAGGAGAGCCGACACCATAAGATGGAGGAGGGGGGATGAAAGGGAAAAAGAAAACTTAGAACTGAAGAAGCGGGTTGAATAAGGCAATCATAGAAGGCTTTTTTTTTAAAGGACACATAACTATATTCAAGGTTTTTAGGAAATAATACAGGCAATCAAAAACTAGACAGGAAGAACCAATAACAGCTATTGGGCATTAAAATTAGAGCTATTGAAATTGAAAATTTATGACGGTGGGTGAAAAACAAAATGGGCACATCTGGGAGCAAGTCAGTTAGAAAATGGAGTCACAGAATTTGCTCAAAAGACACAAAATTAAGAGACTTGTAGACTTAAGTCTAGTTCTAGCATCTGTAGGAATTACAAATAAGCCTAGAGAAAATGAAAATAAAATTTAAAGAAATAATTGATTAGAAATTTATAGAACTAAAGAAAGCTATGAGGTCTCTGAAAGAACTCACTACCCAGCAGAATAGGTTGTTTTTTTAATTATTCAGACACAACTGAGAATAGAGAACAGTGTTTTCATAGAGCTTAACGATTGGGACCAGGAACTAAGACCACCCATTCCAACATGACTTAATTATTTGTTCCAGGAAATCCTTGCCCAGAAAGATAAGACTGTAAATCAATAAACAGTTGTTGTTTACCTCAGGAAATTCCTGGAAACCAATTTGTCTGGGCAAATAGTTTGTACATCTGGGCAGTTTTCTTTTCTGAACAATAGTGTTTACACCTGAGCAAACAGCTCATTTATCAAAGAGTTTACATATCAATTTTGCTTTGAGCTTCACTGTGTCCACCAAACCTAATCTGTTAGGAACTTCACCCAATCCCAATCAGTTCCCCACCTTGAAAGACTGCTTTAAATCACATGAGCCCTGACTCCAAAGCCCTATGACTACCTTCCCCTGATTTTCCCCTTCTGAGACACTGCTAAGATCCTCTCAAGGTGACAGTGTCCCTGAGTTTAATAAACTCAGCTTTATTAAAGTTATATCCCATAGGCATTTTGGGAACTTGGCATCAAAAATCCATAGAATAGAATCTCAGATACAGGTGCTACTTTAAAAAGAAAAAAAAGCCTGGAGAATAATGTAAGTCAGTCATGTTACAGGCTACTGCATTAATCTGGGCAAGATGTGACAGGGCTCGGATTAGGGTGGTATTTACAGAAGCAGTGGCAAATGATAGAATTTGGGGGGATTTAAAGAGAGAGATGACAGGATTTGCTGATGGAGTCTGAGAAGTGGAGGAATCTGCTTAAACTGGTGGATTTCAAGGGACATTCAGTTTTATGCTAAACACATACAGATAAGAGCACAGTTGACCTACACCCAGTTTACAAGTGGAATACTGTAGACATGGAGGGGGTGTGTAGACATGGGGGCGGGTGTGTAGACACAGGGGGGAGGCCCATCCACACCCTTTTGGGCTAGTGCATCTACCCCCGGCTGCGTGTGTGTGTGGTTCTCCTTCGCTGGGGACTGCTGATGGCAACTGCCTCATTTGGGTGGTTAGCCAACCAAAAAATCCTCCAGGGGCCAGTAAGAGGAGACCCCTGTAATGACTGATCGGGTGCCATAGCCCACATCAACCCCTACACACACATACCTCATAGGGTTCCCTGGCTTTCCTGTTTTGTACACATTTCTGTTAACTGTTACCTTGTAAGAAAGTAAGACCTTTAAGCCCTCTTGAGATGTTCTGAATTTAGATCTAGAGTGGCATGGCACAGTGGGAGAAAAACATTTTTTATCTACGTTGCCTCTGACATCCCTGACCACTGTCAAAGAAAGGAGGTTTCAATCTTGATGAAGAGCTCTCAGGAGAGCAAAGCAAAGAGTTTTTGTAAGAAATATTGAACAGGGAAAAGAATGGCTTTTTCCATATTGTTAAACAACTCTTTTCAGTGTCTCTCATGACTTGTGTCTAAGATACTTTAGTAGCTAGAAAGAAAAACATTCAACAAGTGAAAGTTGTAAGTGATGTGATTTTTTTTTTAATGTCATTGGAACTTTTCTGGAAATACTCATTTTTCAAGGTATATCTAGCAAAACCCACAGATGAAGTTTTATGTGATTTCTTGCAGACTGAGGCAGTTACAAAATTATTTCATTAAATCACACTGTGAAATTTTATCCCAACTCTCATCATGCCTCGTACTGGTTTCTTATAAAATATTTAAAGTTTTCCACTTCCTATGAAAAGAATTAAAAACAAAATTGATGCATCTCATTTTAGCAATAGATACATTCAACAGTCAGATTAGCTTCCTATTGCTGTTACCGAGTCCAAGCCCGTGCCATCCGCTGTATGACAGGCCAGTAAGCCGAGACAAGGTGTTAGGTGAGGAAAGTGACTATATTCAGAAAGCCAGAAGATGAGAAAATGGCAGACTCATGTTCTGAAGTCCCATCTTAGCTCAGAATTGATTGCAAGTTTCACTTATAGTGGGAAATGCAGAACAGATTAGGGGGTGACTGAAGGCTGCAGACACCTGGGCACCAGCAAGGGTCTGAGGTGAGCTGAGAAATTCCATGTCCTTGGTTAGGTGACTTTTGATGACTCAGGTGTGGTCACAAGGTTCCTAAAACTTTTTGATAGGACAATCATTATTTTCATATATATTTCCCTATCTTCCGGAGGAAGCAAGCTTCCGGTAAGGAGCTATTTGCAGAAATCTCAAACTGTACCCAAAATTCCTTTTGAGGATCAACAAGCCTGCAGGCAGGGCTGCAGAGCTGAGTGGAAGCTCTTTTCCTTTTTTTTTTTCCTTTTAGTCCAAAGGTTAAGGCAGCAGAAGAGTCAAACATCGAATGCGGGTAGAAAATCCAAGCTTTTTCTATCTGTTACCTGGCTGCTATACCACATTACCACAAATCAGTATTTAGAGAAATATTTTAAAGCAAAGTAAATTTATCATCTCATAGTCCCAGAGTTCAGCAGTCTGAAATGGGTCTCACTGGATTAGAAGCATGTTACCTGCAGAGCTGAGTTCCTTCTGGAGGCTCCAGGAGAGAATCCGTTCCCTTGCTTATTGCAGCGTCTAAGAGCTGTCGCTAGTCTTGACTCATGACCCAATTCCTTTATCTTCAAAGCCAAAGTTGCCAGATGGAGTACTGCCTGCCACCTCCCATGGCCAGCTCTCTGCTTCTCTCTCTTCTGCCTCCTTTTTCCACTTATAATGACCTTCATGATTACAGTGGGGCTACGGGGGTCATCCACGCTAAACTCCGCATCTCATCTCCAAGTCAGCCGATGACAGATTTAATTCCTTTTGACACCTTAATCCCCCTTCACCATGTAACCTAGCATATTCACAGATGAAGAGGTGGCCATCTCTGCATAGCCCTTATTCTGCCTATCCTAACGAATAAAATGTAGTTATATGCTAAACTAATTACATATCTAAATTGGTAACATATTGTTACTTTCATCAGTTATGTTCTAATTTAAATTATAACTACATATAAACTGCTTATCACTAAGAGCCTGAGAGTCATAGGAAGCCATATTTTTAATCAGTAACATAATTTTATTACAAACATGTCTAATGGTGAACAATAAACTTCGAAGCATAAAATTGTATTATATCAGGATAAAATTTGGTGGAAGAAGGTGGAATGAAAATTCAAGTCAAGGGAAAAGAGGAACTATAGATTTTTCCCAATGTTTAAGAAGGATTTGGTTGTCTATATACTTGTAAAGAATGATAGTGTATACTATATCATTGTGACATTTGCAATCCTTTGGATAAATTTAAAAGTGTGATTAATAGGTGTCCTTGAAGGTGCTGATACAGTTGAATCTCACAAACTGATGTTCAGCAAAAGAAGCCAGGCTATATTATTGTGTTCATATAAAATTCAGAAACAAGTGCCCTAATCAATGGGGTGAGCAGTCAGGAGAGGGGGTGCTCGGGGAGGAGTGGGGGAGTGACCAGAAGTGGGTGCAGGGACCTCTGCCATCTGGCGGGGCTTTGTTTCTTGACCTGCATGCTGGTTACAGGTCTGTTCACTTTGTAGAAACTCGTGGATCATACAGTTAAGCTTTGTTTACTTTTCTGTATTTCATTTTTAATTTAGTTACATCATTGTTAGCAATGTCAGTATAGATAGCTGCTACAGCCAAACTCACACCAATCTGAACTTCAGGGGCCAGATTCAGATTTGGGATAAATCTCTCATTCTCTGAACTCTTACTACTCAGCATCCAAAACCTGGGAATTGAATAGATTTGGATAGGGCAAAGCATTCATAGTTATCTTTCGTCAAAAATTACATTCTTTGGGACCATTTCAACTTACAGTGAATTTTTTAAACTGCCAGCTTAAAAATGTGCAACGGGAAGAGAAAATTTTTTTAAGTTCTTTTAGAGCAAAAGTCTTTGAACAGTCTTAATATACCTCTTTTGAAATATATTCGAGCAGACTAAAAAAATAAATAAATGAGCATGTAAGAATACGTAGGTTTTAATTACCCAGTTGAAAAGACTGCACAATTAAAGTTTGGTATGTATCCTCAAAGCAGAAAATATGTGCATCCTTTTCAAATGACCATTTCATATTTTGAAAAACTAGCTCTAAAACAAGCGACACAGAGCTCAAAACGTTTCAAAAAAATTGATATCATACTGTGCCCACGGATTGCCAACGTTATAGTTTTTTAATCTCAAAATATTTTTGCCTTGGAATTTTAAAATACACATCTGGAAAGCTCTTGAACTGAGTAGCTCCTGCCCCCGCCCCCCTCACCCAGCAACTGCCCTACCCCTGCCGAGAAGCTCAGAGTTCATTTTGTTCTTGGTTTTCGTATTTTTCCTCAGTGCAAATTTTCTGATTAAAAGAAAAGAATCCTCTTTTTCATTCTTCAGTTATGATATTTTGGCTTTGACTCCTACTTATATGCTTTGAATGTGTACAAGTCTCCAATCCTTTTTCAAAGTAGATAGGGTATACACATATAAACAAACAAACAAATAAAACCTTAAGGATGGAGTTTTCAGGATAGGCCAAATTTGTCAGAGGTGACATTTTCAGGCAGGTGAGATCTTGAAGTGCCCTAGAATCCTATCTAGGAAGTCTCTGCATAGCAATTTCAAATATTGCAAATAACTGTCATTTCCCTCCTCCTCCCCATGTGCAAATTAGACTGAAAAAAAATGCCAATAAAACTTTGAACATAGCATTTCACATCCTAAAGATGGCTCAAAATTGCAAAGGAAGAAACGCTCCTTTAGAATAACGGAGAGGTCTTAGAAGCTATTCTAAGGACTGCCCCAGTTGGAGACCTCAGAGCAACATCTTGTTCTAATTAATAGCTCTTGAGACACCACAACCTTCATTCTGTGCAGGTGTGACTGAAGAAAAGATGCAAGAGTTGCTTGGGGAGCATAGTGATTGATTCATGCTTGGAGGTAAAAGAACCAGTGATCATGGCTGCATTGCAAACAATTCCACAGGAAGTGGAGAAGGGCTGGATTCAGTGCAAAGCGTCCCATCTATTAACAATCCTTACCACCCTTCCGTTGAGTTTCCATCAGGCAGCCACTACAATTACACACAGACCCTTTAAACCTTAAATATCTCAGTGACATCACAAGAAGTTGGTTTTAGGCTTTGTCTTTTTTTATAAATCACAAAATAAAAGCAATATAAATCATAATACTTCTGTCCTTGGGAAAACTGGCTTTTCTGACCAAATTTCCCAGCAGTTTTCACATGGGGTGTAGATGAGACATCTCTTATTTTCTAAAATGCTTTCTCAAGGAAAGTAGATAGTGGCTGAATGAACCCTTCCCTTCTCAACCCAATGTTTTGTTTTACTAACTGGTTTCCTGGAAGGATCTTAACTAACTGCCAGAGAATCGGACACAGGACAAGAATGAGGAGCGGCCAAAAGTGTGACTGATCCCTTTGCCATTGGGTGCAAATGCTGTTTCCATTATTATCCTGCTGCCCACCAGGATCAAGGCAGCTGAGTCAGACGCCCCTGAGTCCTCAGAGAATTCCGGCATCCTGCGTCACTGTCCTCTCTTGCTCTTTCTGGTGTCCCCGCCTTCTGGCACTGGTTTCAGAGATACCCCAAAGATTCAGTCCTGCACTCCAGCATTGGCCAAACCACCCCACCATCAAGCGAGACTGGATCCGCCACCCTGTGCTATGGACTGGCAGTGTCCCCTCCACCCCAGTTCATCTGTTGAAGCCTGAAGCCCTCATGCGATGTGCAGGATCACAAATCACAAATCACCATTTGGAGGTGAGACTCTTGGGAAGTGATTGGGCCTTGAAGGTAGAGCCCCCAGAAGGGATGAGTGCCCTAAGAAGGAGATGAAGAGACCCGAGCTCACTCCCCCTACCAAGGGAGAACACAGCACGAAACAGCCATCTGCAAACCGGAAGAGGATCCGCACCAGAGCCCACCCGCCCTGGCAGCCTGACCTTGGCCTCCCAGCCTCCAGAACAGTGGGGAACAGATGTCTGTTCTTTAAGCCTTCCAGTCTATGGTATTTTTGTCATAGCAGCCTGAATTGACTAAGCCACCTCTAGCCCTGTAATCGTCTTCTATTGCTGCTGTGACAGACTAATAAGAACTTAGCAGCTTAACACTGCACAAATGTATCGGCTTTCTGAATTCTGGGTGGTCTCAGCTATTTCTCTGCTCTCAGTCTCACAGGCCAAAGTCCAGCTGCTCGCCTGCCTGGGCTCCCTCTCATCTGGAGGCCCGGTGGGAGACCGCCTCCTAGCTCACGCAGGTCGTTTGCAGAACTCACTTCCTTGCAGTCACAGGACTAAGGTCTGTTTCCAGAAACATTTCTCAGCTACCTGAGGCCACCTGCCTTCCTCGTTACGTTTCCCCCTCCATCTTCAACCGGCCAATGACCCTTGGAGTTCTGATCACACCTGGAATTGCTCAGACTTCTGCCCTTTCTCCTGGGTTCTGCTTTAAGACCTCACGTGACCACATTGCTTCCCTCCTCCCCACCTTCCTTGATCCAGGATAATCTCCCTATTTTCTGTCAACTGATAATTAATTAGATACTTTATTACAAGTTTTTGCCATGTAATGCAACATATTCACAGCCTCCAGAAATTAAGGTGTGGATAGCTTTGGTCAGCCAGGGGGTGGCGGGTGGGGGGCAATCTGTCTACCACCACCTCCAAGTTTCCTTTGCTGCCAAGCGGATCCAGAACCTACTGTGCCTATGACAAGCCCTCTGCACATAGGAAAGCCTTCCTGTGCTGGACGAAGCCATGGATTTCACCTCCTGCTGTGGCTCCTTAATCTGACCCCTTGTCCTGTCCTGCTCTCAGGTCTCCTCACAGCCTGAGCACCCATCTGAGAAGCTTGTTCTTGACCTACAGGTCTGGGACCTATAGCCTGTTGCTTCCTTCCCCGGGAGCTTACTCACAGGCTGGTGCTGGGCTATGGTTTTACAGACCTCCAGGAACTGACTGCCCCCCACCAGAAATCTCCTAGTGGTGAATTGGCCTCTACTGTGCCCTGCCCCAGACTCATACTTCGGTCTCCACTGTCTCCCCACTATGGCCTCCAAAGAGACTCTCCTTGCTACAGATTTGGGTTCATAGTTTTATTTTCATAAATAAATTTTATAACATAGGTCTGGCCATTGTCCATTTTATACTCAGTCTCTTATCTATTACCATTGGCTATTGATGTTCATGATTATAAGCTCCTTGAGGACAGAGACCAAATCTTTGTATTTGTGTTTCTAATGCCCAGAGTGTAAGAAAAACAAATTTTGAAAATGAAATTGAATCAATTTCACATGCATGTTTGTGGAACTAAACTGAATACATTTCATTTTTCCTATTACAGCTACTGAGTTTGTTTTTCCCTTTGGCACGAAATTCTAAATGGACAGAACCGTAGTCTCCCACTTTAAGCAAGGCTTCCCCCCACATGTGAACAACTCCCCAAACTCCACTTATGGCTAGTTTGCCCTCAATTACACATCTATCCTTTCACCCTTTTCTTATATCTTCACTTACCTGGATTTTGTCTAATTAAGGTGACAGGCTATGTGATATGGAATAGCACCTGACTAGGTTCATTAGCAACCTATAAATTGTTATAAATTTGAACTGTCTACCTTCCCCAAGCTGGTTTAAAAACAAGACACATTTTATTGGACCAAAAGTTTCCTGATATAATTTCTTTCTGGAGCAAGTTTTCACTGAGCAACACATTTTTGGGACTTGATTGTGGATGTTTGTATGGGCCTCACATACCTCCCTAAGCAAACTAAGGTAGAATAGTTTCAGGGAAAGAAGAGATGTTTCAATGCTTTTTAAATTTTTTCTTTTTCTTTTTCCATATAGGTATCCACACCAGAAACCTGCATGTAATCCTCTTCTCTCTCTCTCTTTCCTCATTGCCCATATCCAGGCAGCAAATCATCATTTTTACCTGAAGATTTCAAACAGTTCCCATCTCTTCCCTCCCACTGCCACCACCTTAGTGTGACAGGCAACCCTCGTGCCCATCCTGGATGGTTGTAAGTGCATCCTGCCTACTGCCCTGACTCCTATCTACTTCTCACATTGGCTAAGAAATATTCTACAATGAAAATCTAGGCACATCATTACTCTGTTTATATCCTATGTGTTTCCCCACCACCTGCCAAACAAACTAACATTGTGACCATGGTTTTGGTGATTAGACACCCCCTGACCCTCTTTGGTCTTATCTCCACCCCCAGACCCACCCAACTTCAGCCACTGACTAAGTGCCATTCTCCAAAAGGAACCAGTTTATCTTGCTTGCTTGCCTTTGCATTCTTTTCTACTTCATGATTCAGATTAGTAGTCTTCTCTGACTCCCTTTCCCTAGGACGAAGTTCTGTTTGGTTTTAGTTCCCAGTGCTCAGCCAAGTACCTGAGGCAGGATATCCAGATCTTCGATGTGAGGGGCAGGGCTGCAGGAGCCAAGGAGCCCGGAGTTTGTGTTCAGGGAGGGGTGGAAGAAAAGGAAAAGGAAAGGAACCTGGACAATTCGGGTGGAGGAGTGCCAGTGTCTGCCACAGCCGCCTGCCACCCAGTCTTACTCGTGTCCCTAGGAGAGGCCTTCTCATAGCCACTGGCCCAAACCCAGATCAGTTTCACAGCCCAGCTCAAAAACTTCAACAGGCCTTCCTTAACTGACACACACACACACACACACAAACACACATACACACATACGCGCACACATGAAGAAGTGGACTCTGCCAATAGTGACACATTATCCCAATGTGCAAGGCTCAGATCCTTCCCAGTCCCAGCCCTGGAGGATGGTGGGCATCTGAAGTATTAGAGGGAGGGGAGTAGCCCCAGGCCACTGTGAGTGGGTGACACCTGGGAGTCCATGTGGGTAGGCAAGCGAGACTTAGGCCTTTTTGTAGGTAGCAAAATTTCACTGAGTTTGGGGCAGGCTTACCAGTCTTCTTGGAGGGCAGTACAGTTCTAGGAGGCAGGAATAAAACCAGGAATGGAAACCAAACACAGAAGGAACAGTCTGTGAACTGGAACCAACAGTAGGGATGAAAAGACAAGAGAGATAAAAGATTCAGTTTGGGAGGTGAGCAGGATCTTGCAAGGTGGCACGCCCCAGATCACGCGGCCAGGCAGGTCGCCAGAGACCGACCTCCATCCATGGGCAGGAGGGGCTGAGAAAGCTGCTTAAACTCAAACTGGGCCTCTCGGGGATCAAACAGGTAGCTTTTGAGGTTCTTGAGACGAAATGCCAAAAAAGAAGACAGTCCCTACTTGCTAATACTCAACATGAAGTTCCTCTCTAGTAGAAGTCGGCACACACAATGCTCAAATTTCCACCCTTCTCTGCAGCTACAAGTAGTCACATGCCACAAACCTGGTCATCAAAAAGCAGAAAAAAGTCCTGGGGAAGACTTCCTCTCTGACTCCTCCCTTGTCCCCTTTTATCTGCCTAGAATGCAGACATTGGCAGCTGGTGAGGTAGCAGCCGTAAACAAGGAAGATGGGAAAATTCAGGTCTCCTGATGTAGTCTTCACCAGTGAAGATAACAATAGATGCTATAACAGGCAAGCCCTAAAGTTTCACACAATGCTAGTTTATTTATTATGCATAAGGTTCAAATGGCTGGGGGTGCAAGGGGTGCCCTTTTTCATGTCATCACTCAGGGATCCAGGCTGATGGAGACCCTACCATCTTCAGCATGTGGTTTCTCCCCTCATTCAACCCTCAGAGAGAGGAGGAGAGGGAATGGAGAGTTCTCCCAGTGAAGTTTTATGAACTAGAAGTCAAAGGGATGTATATCACTTCTACTTTCCCTTGGCCAGAATTCAATTGTATGGCCATGCTAACTGCAAAGAAGTCTGGGAAATGTAGTCCATCCCAGGAAAGAAGAGAAAAGGATTTGGCATCTGTCATGAAATTCTCCTGCAGCCACACTAGTCCTGAACTGTCTCCCTCTAACCTACTGGTTATAAGAGAAAAGAGACTTTCTCCTCCTTGTTTAAGACTGTTTGTTGAGGATCCTTGTCACTGTCTGCCAAGTGCAATCCTATCTGACACCCAAAATAACAAATATTGTTGTATACTTCAAATACTTACATGTAGAAAATTAATGTTTTTAACATATACACAATTAATATAAATTGCTTATCACAAGATAATTACAGCATTTATTTTAACTATTAATTTATAATGCTTCAGAGGTGTGACATAGTAATGAGACACAAGGTTAAATTTGTATATCTTTTTCTTTCAGTCTTGCCAGTGATTTCTGTTACTGTATGTTTAACTTCAGTATCAGAAATCTAATGTTTGAGTTCTTCATGGATCTGTGACCTGGGCCAAAATACCACCCTCCCCTACCATTTGGCAGGAAGAAACAAGGAAGAGAGAAAAAAAAACTTATCTACTTCTGTCCCTACCACTGGATTAAAGATTCTTGAGAATACAATATTGCCAGATTCATCTTTAGCTCCAACACCTAAAATAAATAATGGATGGATGAGACTGTCAGAATTCTTGCTACAATGCCAAATATTAGTAGCTACACTTTGCTACACAAAAGAAAGTATGGAGAGAATAACTTCAGACACAGACATAAAAATGAAGACTGTATTTAGTAGAAGACTGTGCACTTAGGTATTTTTTAAATAAAGTACTTATGTGGCTTTGTGAACTCATGAGTCAATGTCCATCTCATGAATCTTAGGACGGGAAGGGATTTGGGTCCAGCTCCCATCTTTTGCAGAAGGGGAAAGGAGGTATGGAGGGTCCACTTACTTGCCCACATCATAAGTGATGGAGCCAAGACTAGAACCTGGGCTTTCTGACTCCCTGTCTGGCACTGATGTCTACCTACTGTGTGTGATAAAAAGTAGTGCAGCAAGAGTTAAACATAGAATCACCGTATGAACCTGCAATCCCACTCTGGATATATACTGAATTTAAAGCAGGGACTCAAACAGATATTTATATATCTGTGCTCATAGCAGCATTATTCACAATCACCAAAAGGTGGAAACAACCCAAGTGTCTACAAACAGGTGAATGGATAGACAAAATGTGGTCTATCCATACCATGGAACACTATTCAGCCTCCAAAAAGGATGAAATTCTGACACATGCTATGACATCAATGAATCTTGAAAATGTCATACTAAGTAAAATAGGCCAGACACAGATGGAAAGATATGGTCTGATTCTGCTGGTATGAGGTAGCTAGAACAGGCAAATCTGTAGGAACAGGAAGTAGAATAGCAGTTTCCAGGGGCCGGGGGATGGGGAGGAATGGAGAGTTGATTTTTCAGGGCACAGAGTTTCCATTGAGGAGGATGAAAACGTTCTGGAGATGAATGGCGGTGATGGTTGCACAATAATGTGAATGTACTTAATGCCACTGAATTATGTACTTAAAAATGGGTAGAATAGTAAATTTTGTTATATGTATTTTACCACAATAATAGTAATTTTTTTTAAGTGGTACAAGAACCTTAAAAAAAATATGCTCCTAACAAGTAGAGGAGACAGTTCTGCCTAATAATTTTCCTCATCTAAGTACAAGAAAATTTCAGGCTCTTAAGTTTCAACCTGTTTTTCATTCTGAAGGTGGGTGTTATCCTCAAATAGCAGAACATCTTCAGCAGTTCCTCAGGCTCCCAGAACAGTGCCTCCTGCTTGGGTTTGGTAAATATGTGTGGAACGGTTTTGTTTGTTTGTTTGTTTGTTTCTTTGTTTGTTTCAATTCAAAGGAAGACCCAGACCCCACTGTGGGATGACGGTAGAGAGCTAAATGGCTGTACATAATTCAGTAACATAATTTTTTTAGTCTTGCTCAAGTTGTTGAAGGAAAATGTTTGGTGTGCATATTAGAATGGAGGAAAGAAGTAGGGGAGGTGATTTAAGGGAGAGAGAGACGGAGAGAGAAAGAAAGGCCAAGCAACATGCGGGAAAGCCAAAAAGTAGGAAGAAAGTTGACCTGTAAGCTACCCTCTGTGCTGAGTCTGAGCAAAGAACTTCAAGATGGAAATGTTTCATACTGGAATACAAAACTAGGAAAAGTATAAGATCAGAAACTCCCAGGAAATCCTCAGAAGTCTGGGGCCAGGGTGCTTGACATCCTGTATGTGGAATATGCATGGTGTGTGCACACCAGGATGCACATACATACATATGTACATACATATTATATATATTTCATACATATTTTATATATACCCATATATACATGCATATTATATATATATATAAATCTCACTGGTTTTAGAAAGGTTGTCTAGAGCCATCATACTCTGATTTCTCTCTGAAGAATTGCACGATGCATGAAATTCTCCCGTTCAACACATGCTCAAAGCACTTCTGGCATTTAGATGACAATAATTTGTAATGACAACCTTTTATCAGTGCTTCAGCAGTGGTCCATCCCTATCGTCACCACATCAGTAAAATAGTGTGGGCTACACACAGTTTACCCACGGCCACTTGCTCTCTCTCGGCAACTGTTTTAATCAAAAGGCAAGTCAGCATATAAAAAAACTAGAGACCAATCGTTGGTTTTGTAAGTTACCTATTGATATTTAAGAATAATCTCCATCTAATAGTGACACAACAACTCCACAGTGTTGTGTCCTTGGGAATTTCCTGGGGAGGTCGTTCTTGTGAAAAAGCAGGTTCCTAGGCTCCAACTCTTAACAGATTCATATTTATATTTACGAGGCTTCTGGCAGCCCAGGAATCTGCATGTTAGCAGGTCCTCTAGGCGAGAGGAAGCTGCTGGGCATTGGGCCATATTTGGGAAAACTTACCCTAAAGAAATCGTTTTTAATTCAGTGTCCGGAGGAGCCTCGTAGCAGTACCCAGCAAGCCTCTGGCTCTGAGTGGTGGGGGTAAAGACAGGAAGAAGGAAGCAAAGCCATGCTGGGAGTCATATGCTCCTTCCAGAACCAACCGGTCTCGGCAAACTCACCTGGTAGGGGCTGAACTGTGTCCCTCCCAAATACGTATATTGAAGACCTAGCCCCCAGTACCTCAGAATGTGACCGTATTTGGAAACAGGGCCTTCAAAGAAATGACTGAGTTAAAATGAGGCCATTGGGGTGGACCCTAATCCAATCATACATGTATCCCGAAAAGCAGAAAGAATATGGACGCAGAGGGGCCCCAGAGGCGAAGGCAGGGAAGGGACGTCAGGAGGACACAGCAAGACGGTGGGCATCTGCCAGCCGAGGGGACCAGTCCCGAAGAAACCAAACTGACACCTTAACCTCAGTCTCCCCGCCTCCAGGATTGGGGGAAAATAAATGCCTGTTGCTCAGGCCCCCCAAGCTGTGGTGTTCTGTTATGGCAGCCCAAGAACCGAGGAGACCGGTCCTCCTTACCCGGCTCAGAGTCGGCTCACAGCCCACAGGAGTTGGTTTGAAATGGGTCGCCCCATCCAGTCTCTTCATTTTCCCTCCTAGGAGGACAGAACCAAGGTGATGCGGCCCGCTGACGTCCCTTCACGCGGAGGAGGCACAGGAGGATAGGCCGAAACACCTGGGCTAACAGAGCTGGGTCCGTGGAGCTCCGACCGTGAGCCCTCAGCCCTCACTCTCGTGTGACTGGGGGAAGAGGGCAGGCACCATGGCTGTGGCTCTTCACTATCAGAAGCTGGCCCAGCTGGATAAAGGGAACTGACCAGCAGTCAATGTGCATCAGCTCTGTGGTCAGTGTAACTGGAATCAGTCAAGCAGCAGTGATGTCTACCCAATTGCAAACCCCATTTGTCAACAAAGGCAGGACCCACGAGAGGAAATACAAAATGGGTGAGATGGAGTTGATGGGCTTATTTAAAGTTTTATTGCCAAAGTTAAGAGCTTGAATCCATTTCTACTTATTTAGAAACATACGGCTTTACTTTATCGAAATCTGACAACATTCTGGCAGGTATTATGAGAGTGGTTAAATAAGATTCACTTAATAAGATTAATTGCCTGCTACAATTATCTAGAGAATTTCTTCCTTATCTCCCTTGGTTTTTCTTAGCCTCTTGCTTCCAGAGTATTTACCCCTGGGTGGGTGGTGTATTCAAGATGGCAGGACACCAGCAGAGTAGGAGAAAGAAAGCAGTGGCTGAGATGTCTGTCACTGTGAAGACAGTCACCTATGCTTCTTTCCCTCCTTTACACACCCCTGGGGGGCTGTGACCTCCTCCGGGGGAGCCGGCGTCAGCCCTGGGAGAGACACAGGGTTTGATCTGCAGCTGAAAAGAAGAGGAGGCCATGCGGGGTGGAGGTGCATGAGGATGGTGGGCACAGATGTGTGGAGAAGGGGGAAGAGGTTGTAGAATGGGGAGGAGAAGCTTAGTCAGAAGGGAGGAGAAGGATAAAAGAGGGGTGTTGTGGGTTGCATTGTGTCCCCTCAAAAATGCACTGAAGTACTAACACCCCTGACCCTGTACCTGTGAATGTGACCTTTTTTGAAGATATGGTCTTTGCACATGTAATCAAGCTAAGGCAAGGCCGTACCAGAGTAGGGTGGGCCCTGGTCCAACATGACTGGGGTCCTGACAAGAAGGGGAACATTTGCACACAGACACACGCAGGACGACGGCCCTGGGAGGACGGAGGCAGAGACTGAGCGATGCTGCCACCAGCAAGGAGCGTCCTGAAGAGACAAGGAAGGATCCTCCCCTAGAGGCTTTGGAGGGAAAATGATCCTGCCAACACCTTGAGTTCAGACTTCTGGCCTCCATAACTATGAGAGAATACATTTCTACCGTTCTAAGCCAGCCAGTTTGTGGCGCTTTGTTACGCAGCCATAGGGGACTCATACAGGAGAGAGCGTAAAGAGCAGAAGGAAGCCTCCCACACGGCTTCCTTCTGAAGTGCCTGGTACACTGGGATCTCTGTAAACACGCACAAATCGGTGGACTACAGGAGAGTTCCTGCTATGTTCACGAGGGCCTGAGAACAGAAACGGGAGAGGAAATGAAGTGCGAACGAGGCTGTGTAGCTTTTATTTCTCCCCTGTTGGCTAGTTCACTGCCTTCCAGAGGACAGATGCTTAACAAATCTGTTGATGAACTGATTCATTCATTCCCATCTTCATCTAACACTTACTTATGGACACTGGGTGTGCGGTTCTGCAGTGAGATCATTCGTTTTTTGGAACTGGAACAGTGATTGGTCTGAAAAGGCACCTGGGCGTGTCATCATGGACAGTTTTACCTCCTCGTGGCATTCAAAGGAATGGCAAGGAGGAGGACAAAGAGCAGAAGAGAAAAGGGAGGAGGGCAGAGGAAGGGAGGGAGGCGAAAGGAGAAGAGAAGTGGTTTCATCTGTGAATGCAGGAGAAGCGGAAAGTGTAGCTTCTACACGGCTCGTCAGTAGAGACAGTTTCACTCGCCACGGTTCTCCTTTGAGAGAACCGACGACACTTGGAACAGTGCCCGGTTAAGTGGCTGCCCACTGAGAACCTCGCTCAGCAGGCACAGAGTTGTCCAGGGGGAGAAAGATATTTCAAATGAGAGCAGAGGAGGAGTTTGGCTAGTTCACCTCTTCAAAGGTGGTGGCGGGGAGGGGGACTAGGACCGGGGAGAGGGTGGGCAAAGAGCCAGCAGGGGAGGTGACGCTGGGGTGGGGTGGAGGATAAATGCAGTGGGGGGCACTGCTCCAGGCCCGGATTTCTCTCTCCCAGTGCACCCTAAGTCTGAACTCGTGTAGGAGGTTGCCCTGCATCACGTGAGCTGGGGCTAAAGAGCTCAGCTGGAATCTCATTACCCATATCCGTAAGTTCATTAGATATATTTTCCACTTGCACATTATCACAGGCAGCTGGACCTCAAATATCTGGGGACTCCATGAGACTGGGATGTCCAAGATGGCTCATCACAGGGAGGCAGTGATGCTGGCAGTTGGCTGGCAACTCAAGGACACGTATCATCGGTGGCGTCTCACGTCATGGTGGCCTGGAGTCAAGACGGGACATCCCAAAGACAAACAGCCTCAGTGAGAGGAAGCATCAGCGGCCGGTCCTCAAAGAAATTGACACCAGTTAATTTCCACTGCCGTCCACTGGTTAGCAGTCCCCAGGCCAGACCAGATTCAGAGGGAGGGGAAATAAACTCCATTTTCCAGTGGGGAGAATGAAAAGAATTGGTTGCCATCTTTAATTAACTACAGGCAGCTGATGGAGGTTCTAAAAATGGAAATGTCTTTGGTGCCCATTAAAATTGTTTTGCTTCAATATAACCTTATCTCCAGTCTCTTTGGGGAATGTACATTGTTTACAGAAATTTTGTGTGAGTGGATTTTGTTTTTTTGGAAAATCCAAATGCTGAATTTTACCTCTAGATTAATGTGGGATAAAATAAATACAGTAGGAGTAGATGCAGATAAACAGAAGCTGAAAGGAACATGCGAACACGTGTCCTTGACAGTCAGTGGAAGTTACTGTTCTCTAACATTGATAAGTAAATACATATAGATATAAGGGTGTTGTGTTAAGTTACAGAAGTAGTCATTATGGAAAATAAAAATGGAAATATTTAAAATAGGGGATCTTAGGGAGTAGAAATAGATGCTGGGCAGTACAGAAAACATGAACTTAAAATTTTTAAGTATTTTATTTGTAATATTTTTGAAACAAAATTAAAATTTTCTTGCCTATCAGATTGGCAAAGATTAAATCTTGACAAAACCTGTTTGGGCAAGGTATTGAGAAATAGACTTTTATGGGCTGTTGCAGGAAACATAAATGGGTATAACGTTTCTAGAAATGTTTTTGAAAAATGTTTGCATGTTACTAGCAATCCCACTTCAAGGAATTTACCTTAAGAAGATAATTACAAAAAATGTGAAAGAACAAGGCACAAAGATGTTTGCCATTGTTTATGATGATGAAAAATTGGCAGCAACCTAAGTGGCCCTCAACAGGGAACTAGTTAAGTAAATTGTGGCACAATGTGATCATCTCCGACAATCACAAGTGATTTCTAGATCTAGATTTATGGAGATGGAAAGGTGTCCGTAACAAATTATTGAGTGATGATGTTGGCTGCAGAACATATATAGTATATAGTATATGTTTTTATAAAGCTGTATATGTGCATGTATATACATACTTACATGTGTCTACATGCACCAATGTGGTCATCATTGTGATGTAGAATTTCTAGTGTTTTCTCTCTTTTTCTGCATTATTTAAGTATTTTGCGCTCAGTACCATCTTATAATAGAAAGATAACTTTGAAAAGAGCTACCGCCACAACAATAACAACATTTACAACAGCTCCAGAGTATACCTAGGCCTTTTGCATACCAACTACTTTGGAGAGATGACAGCATCTCTGCATTTTATAAAGTAAATACTACAAAGAATAACACAGAGTGCACTTTGGGAAATGCCAGAAGAAAACAAACAGAATGTGTGTCATCGTCTGTTTTGAATGAGATCACGCTACCCAGTTCTAGGCAGAAAGCCAGAGTTTTCACATCAAGAAGAGAAAAAGAAAAGATTCACTGGGAGTGACCTGTAGCAAAGAAGAACATCAGGCAAAAAATGTTGCTGAATGCCTTGTAACTAGTAGAGCTGTTTTACCAACCTGGGAAAAAAATCAATGTCATTATTGCGTGCATTTTTCTAACTTCTTGCTTGAGCCCTTACCAGTCTATTTATCAAAAATTCCATTATCTTCTTCTGGAAAGCTTTCTTATGCCTGCCGTCTCAGTGCCAAGAATTCAAAATTCAATTACTTAACCCCAGAGGACCAGACAGAGGAAAACCTGAGTTTGCAGATCAAACCCATCACCATGCCCAGTGGATGCCCAATGAGCAGTTATGGCTTCTTGGTTTCATACACAGTTGTGTCCTACACCTGGACCTTAAGGTTATTTCACCTTTGTTCAACCACGTGCTCAGCCATTTTTTTTCCAGTATGACACTCTGCCAGAACAGTTAGATTTAGGAAGTCCACAAATATTTAAGACTCATGCTGAGCCCAGATACCTCCCACCTAGATACATACATACATGTATACATACATACATAATGGATAGATGGATAGAAAGACAAATAGATTAATAGATAAATAATTTCCCGTTTGAGTCCTTGGTGACCTTTCCCATCAGCTGACTTTAACTAGGTCAGAGCCACGTTGATTTACCAGAAAAAGCCTCAAGAACATGACATCTCAGTAGTGAAAGAGTGGGAGATGACTGTCAATGCCTTTCCTCTCAAATCCACCCACCTTCTAATTTAGTAACCATTTCTGCCACCCAGGGTTTTCAGAATAAAGTCTAGCCCCCCAAAAATAACACTCCATGGAATCTTCCTCTAGGCTAATGGGATCTCTACTCACCTAACATGTAGGATGAAGAGGGACTGTTGAAGTGACTCCCTTCCCCACCCCACCTCACCCCCAAAACAACGTACTTTAAAGAGATTTGCTACAGAGGCTCACCTAGACAAGTGCTAGTAACTTCTCTGTTACAAAATCTCAATTCTGCCTAACTGGATATCCTATTCAAAAGCTTCCACTGAAACAAAAAAGGAAATCAGAAAATCTGCCTGTGTAACTTAAAATTCCCTCTTCTGTTTTTAATGTGTGTCAAGAACTGCTCTCCTGAATCAGCCTTAATAATTCCAGGGTCAAGTTATGCACCAAAACAGTTCATGAGAATGATTTCTCCCAAATGGTAACTGAGTGACCTGAGACTTGCGCTGGATGGAGGTGAAGCCTCGTCTATTAATACATTCCAGCACTCCTATGTTATCTATATTTTGCTTTTTCTATTAGATACTTACTTAGTATCTTTGTTTAGTATTATATCAATAAATATAGAGTTAGCATCATCTGGAAAATTAATGCTGAAATACATGAGATATTCAATGGAGAGACTGAGAAGTGAGGGACTGCTGCTGATAAGAAAAAGTGGTTAAAGCTTGCAAATAAGAGGGGGAAGTAGGCGGTGTGTCCTTTTACTGGGTGCACTAGGTTGAATAGTGGCCCTCTCTATTCATGTCCTTCCCAGAACCTCAGAATGTGGCCTTATTTGGAAATACGGTCTTTGCAAGTGTAATTAGCTAAGATGAGGTCACACTGGAGTAGGGCAGGCCCTAAACCCAATACAGCTGGTGGTACCCTTGTAAGAGAGGAAGCTCAGGGAAACAGACAGCACACAGGGAAGAAACATCACATGACAACGGAGGCAGAGAGTGGAGTGATGAGTCTACAAGCCAAGGAACACCAAGGATTGCCAGCAACTATCAGAAGTTGGGGAGGAATGTAGAAGAGATCCTCCCTCACAGCCTCCAGAAGGAATCAACACTGGTGACACCTTGACTGCAGACTTCTAGCCTCTTGAACACAAGAGAATAAATGTCTGTTGTTTTAAGGCATAAAGTATAATCATGGAAATGTAGCTGGTTATTAAAAATGTAGGAAGAAGGGTGGCGGTCTGACAAAGACCATAAAACTTAAGCCAAAGAGCAAGAATTTGATAACCCAAAGAAAGGAGAGCATATTGGGAAGATTCCTTTTTTTTTTTTAGAGGAGAAAAGCAAAAAAATGAAGAAACAGTAATCAAATGGGAGGTGATCTTGTGTAATGACTCAAAACATGGATCTGGGTCATGTTGTCTGGTGCAAATCCCAGCTCTACGCCTTGCTTTCTGCATGCCCTTGAGGGAACTACTTCACATCTCTTAAGATCAAATTTCCTCCCCATCTGTAAAATCAGTGACAGTAGCGCACTCTGAGGGGTTATTAGGTTCATACAAAAAAGAAAATACATGAACACACGTATCATGTGCCTGACATATTCTAAACTCTCAGTGAAGATTAACTATTATTATTGTTCATTATTATATTATTGTGATATTTATTTTAAATAGAGATTTAAGGTGAGATAGCTGGGCTAAGGAGAAGAGAGGACACCGAGCAGGCAAAGGAAGATTGAAAAGAAGAAAGGCAGGTTTTGAGAGGGAGCTTGCATAATTCTTGGTGGATGTGCACCCCAGGCCAAGCAGGCACCAGAGAGTAAACTGGTTAAAGCATAACCCTTTCCTGGCCAGCTGCCCTTAAATCCCAGCTCTCCCACATAACAGCCGTTGCTATGCCTTAATTGTGAAAAGGGGAACAACGGTAGGGCTCCTTCTAAGGTGTGGTATGGACCAAATGAACTGATATACACAGCATGGGTTGGATAGTACTGGCCCAGAGCAACCATTCTGTGTTACTTTTTTATTTATTCTTTTGACATCACACTGTGTCCTCCAGTTATTTTAGGACTTAAAGTTTAGATTCAAATATAACTACAAAGGCTCTACAAGCTTGTTTGCTTAATTTATTATTACACACCTCGTGTTGAAGATGCACATTAAAAATGAAAATTTATGGAAATACTATGTAAAATAGGATGCTCTAAGATTAAGTAAATAAAACCATTTAGCATTTCTCCCTGAGGCCTTTTTAATATTTACACCAAAAAAATATCTGCACTTGGCAAATACTGATTGACTTACAGAAGTTTTCACCAACTGTTGTGAAGTTTGAGAATTTTAAAAATAGAAATGATCATGGGCCTCTCACAAAGAGGAAAATGTAGAATAAATGAAAGAAGGTAGGTAGTTAATTTAAAGAGAGAGTAGAGAGCTCATTTGTTGAACTTGGGTGAAAAGGTGAAAAGATAAGATGTTGCTAAAAAATTAGTACATGAATGGGAGGTTTACATTATTTAGCATTCTTAAATATTCTTTACCTCAAGAGGAAAGAAGTATCTATTCCAACCCATACTCTTGATTAGTTTCTCACCCCTGTCCAAATTAAACCCATTAAACTAAAATCTTTTCTTCTCAACACTAAGTACAACACATTTTTAAGTTTAATTTGCATTATTAACATTTTCTCCATCACTTTTTTAAGTTGAGAAAACCAGCAAAACAACAAATCAAGCCCCGATTCGTAATGCTTGCCAATTTCTATGGTGTAAATACCCCCACACTGGCCAATTGCAATCTACCAATGGGACATCACATTTAGCAAACAGAATCTTAAGGATTTGTTAGATGTCAAGGAAGAAGGAAGTTTGGGAAATACTGGACAGGTGGTGATGTCGTCACTACCACAGGGACCCCCTTGCGGAGGAGACAGCAGTGAAAGCACACATTCCATTTTGGATGGCTTCCCTCTGAGATGCAGGCCAAACCACCAGGCCGAGAAGGTGAACGAGAAGCTTAATAAATGAGTGTGGGGCTCAGAGAAGAACCCGAGTTGTAAATTTGGGATACATCGATTGAAATATTGGCAGTGGATTAAACCATACAGGGAAAGACGTGGCGTGAAAGGGCTGAGACCTTGAAATATGTCATTTGAAGTCATCCAGCAGGTAATCAAGTCAAGAAAACTAGGAGAAAATAGGAGAGCAGAGCACAGCCTATCATCAAAAAGCAGCACAGGTTTTAAAGAGGAAGAATGAATTTTGCAAAAAGATCAGGTAAAAAGAAGAAGGAGAGTGTCCTTTGCATTAGTGATTGCGGGTGTTATTGACAGCCAGAGCAAAGGCAGTTTCAGGAGAGAACGAGAACCAAGACGCGAGTGGGTGCGGAAAGACTAGAAAAGCAAGGCCGGCAGTCGCTTCAGCTCAGCCGTGCAGAGTGGGAGGCGGGGTGCTGTGCAGTACAGGGAGGCCTGGGACTGGGGAAACGCGGTGGATGCCGACCTGGTCAGGAGGGAAAGGCTGACCTTACTTAGATCGGACTCAGTGATACCGAAGAAAAAGGTAGGGGAGAGGGATGGAGCCCGTGCTTTTACGGCTAAGTTTGTAGGTTTGGGGCAGAAACTGGTGTTTCTCTTTCTTGAAGCAAGAGACAAAGTAACCTACGAGAAAGGGGGTAACGACGGACGGAATGCAACCCGGCTGGTCGTGGGAGTTCAGGACAAAGTGACTTGCAGGCGAGGGGCGAGGGGCGGCGGATCCGTCCGGTGACGCGCCCCGGCGGTTCGTGGGTCAGCAGGGGCAGGACGAGCAGGGCCGGAGGAGAGTCCGCTACAAACAGAAGCCCAGGCAGCACGGCCCGGGAAGCGAGCACGCAGTTCCTGGTCTGCTCCGAGAGACGGAAAGTGGACACACACACATTCGAAACCACTCCTCCCAAGCAGGAAGACATCTAGAGTTCTGGCTGTTCCGATACGGCTCCTTTTCCCGCGGACACGCCGCAGTCTCTCCGCCGAGCGCGGCGCCAGCGCAATGCAGGCCTGGAGTCTGCGCCGCGCCCGGAAGGCAGCCAGGAGACTCGGCACCCCGCACCCCGCCCGCCGGGCCGCGCCGGCCGCCCCTTCCCGCGCGGCCCAGCCGGGTCCCGCGCCCACAGCTCCACACCCTCCTCGCCGGCTGGGTCCGTGTGGCCCAGCACCGCCTTCGCCGCCCTACTAGCACCTCCTGGCCTGACGTCATCGCCGTGTCCGCCAGTGGGCTCAAAAGAGACCAGCGGCCGCGTGAAAGTGGCGGTAGAAGCAGCCAATGGGCGCGAGGAGGGGGCGGGCCGACGCGGGAGAGTGAGTGTGAGCGCGGCGCGCGTGGCGAGCTGCGGGCGGCGCGCGGCTCGGGCGGGGGCGCGGCGCGGGGTCCCTCCCGCTGCCCTGCTCTGGGCGGGCCCGACAGCCGCCGGAGTTTCCGCCCCCGGGTGGGAGATGCGGCCGCCGCTCGGGCTCCTTGCAGGTAATGCGCGGGGCGGCCCCTGCAGGGCCAAGCGCGGCTGAGCGCGCCGCGGGACGAGCGGAGTGGGGCGCGGAGTGGGCGCGGGATCCCCGTTGCCACCGGGGGTCAGCCCGGGCCCCTCGGCAGCGCTGCAGGAGGAGTTGGCTCCAGGATCCAGAGGGGCCGAGCCGGGTCACGGAGGACGCGGGCCCCTGACGCCCCGCTGTAAGCAGCACGCGGGACAAAGGAGGCGGCGTGGAGTGTGCGCGCCCCGCCTGCCCGCGCCCGGCTCCTGTGCTTCCTTCTCCCGGGGCACGGTCACCGCCGCAGCCCTGCCCTTCCCCGCTGCGCGGGCGCTCCGTCGACCCGGGGCGCACCAAGCGCCTGCAGCGCGTCGCGGGAGCGGCCACCTGGCCGCGGGGCCCCGCGCCACCCCGCGCCTGGCCGCCAGCTGGCCGGGGCGCCCGAGATGGCTGGGCACCGCCGGGCCGCTTGGCCGCCTGCCCTGAGTTAAAGGCGTCTCCCCTGCCGCGCCGCGAGTGCCAGCGACTCCGTGCTGACTGCCGAGCAGAGCGGCGGGAGGGCCGCGTGTCACCGGCCCAGGCGCCCTGGGCCGCGAGCTGCCCCTTCCCTGCGCGGGCTTGGAGTTTGGGAAAGCCGAGCAGGTGGCGCAGCCGCCAGTGCCTCACCTCCGGCGAACTCCGCGGGGCTTCTGGCCTTGTTGATGTTGTGACTGTGGGCTGTGTGTTTTCTTTCTTTTTTTATCCACACACAAAAGAAGGGAGGAGTTAAGGGGAAAGATCTAGCCGGCCTGTTGTGAATCAGCCCACACTGTCTTTTCCCTAGGAGAGCAGATGGATGGGGAGAATTCCTTGAGAAATAGTTACAGTAACGAGTGGGCCCTGCCTGTCCCCTCTCGCTGCAGTCCCCACCGCACCTGGCGCACCCCAGATGGACGTGGGGTGCAGTGACTGGCTAACTTGGATGGAAAAATGACTGCAAGCTAGCAAGCTGGAAACTTTCTAGGATAACACAACTGTGAATGTTGAGCTACACACAAGTCATTCTTGCTTTTGGCAGGAATGGCCCTCGCATGTCAGTAAATTAAAAACCAGGATGGCGATCACAGGAGAAAGATGCTTTGAGTACATTTTGTTGAGCCCTGCGTGGTGGAGGGCTGAGGAGGTGACACCCTCCCGTGCCTGAGGGCCTCAAGGAGGTGCAGCAGCTCACGTCTCCGGAGGCTGGGTCAGAAATGACTGTGTAGAGGTTTAATCTGATTTCCAGAGGCCCTGTCTCATCTCAGCCTGGCAGGGCAGCAGGCTGGGTGGATTATTACTGATGAGGTAGAAAGGCCAGCCAGAGGCCAGCAGGCCCTTCAGTGCATGTGGAAGAATATTCCATAGTAGGTGTGGTGCTCTTTTAAGGGTGAATCATTTAGACTTGGTCTCCCCATTCCCGTTCGCTGCAGGCCAGGCTGCTGTGTCCGTTGTCATTGGGTCCCCAGCAATCACAGCTCACTGACTTGTTTTATTTGTTGGGGGTGGGATTTTTTTACCTTTCCACTGACGATTGATTACTTTGTTTTGGCCCTGTGAAAATAGAGGCTTGATGTTAGAAGTTTGAGAAATTGAGAATATAGAGACTTCTGCTTCTTTCCAAATTCAACTAGTGCTAGGGCCACTTAATTCTGAACACAGTGCAAAATCAGTACATAAGTGTGATAGGGATCAGAGCAGAGCTTTATCTCTGGTAAAACTGGCTGGAGTGCTGCTTAGACTGAGCCCAAGGCCTCAGCGAGGCTCCCTTCTAATACTGCATGAATTTACCAACCAGGGATGCCCAGGAGCCTGGACTGCCCAGAAGGACATGGGCATCGCCTGGAGTTGAGGATAGGGCCATGCAGCCCTATTCAAGGGCTTATCAAGAGAAACAGAATGTGCGCCTTCCTGTTTCATGACCTGGGTATCAAAAAAAGTAGATTCTGTACCACCTCAAGCTCACAAGGCTTCTTTTACTCCTGTGCCAAGCCAGGATCGTTGCAGAACAAAGACGATTTACTGCTGGAGAAAGGGGAGTTGGGAATGGTATCTCTCTGTCACGCTGTGCAGTGTATGCAGGACATGGAGACGCCTGGCCAGGGAGCAGTGCCCTGGGTCCTCCCAAAACAAGGGTGCCCTTCTCTCAGGTGCATCAGGTCACCTGATGGGCTGCTGCTGCCCTTGGTCAGCCCAGCCATGGGAATTAACAACCGATGACAACATCCTGTTCCCAAGACAGGCAGTCAGGGTCTAGGTACCAGGAACTAGTTTCTCCAAAATAATAACAGGAACTGATTGTTCCCATCCATTCTCTCCTTCAGTCCTTACCACACCCCCTGACGTAAGTAGTATACCCTATGCTGCTGATGAGGCACTCGTCCTTAGACTGAATAGCTCAAGGTCATGCAGGTGACAGATCAAAATCTGTCTCCAGAGCCTGTTCTTTTAACTCCTGGGCTGGACACTGAGAGCTTTGCATGGGTTCCTAACACATTGTAGCTGTTACTGCATTTGCTCATGTGCAGTATTTTCTGAACTATCCCACTGTACACAGTAACCATAACGCCTTACATGAACAGGGCAATTGTGAGCGTTTTCAGGGACAGCGAAGAAGTGAGAACCTTGGAGACTCAGAGGGAAGCTGCGATGAGGAGGTGGGAGCCAGCCAGCCGGAAGCAGTAAGGTGGAGGGCAGGGCACGGGGCGGCTCCAGGTTCACTACTGTCCCTGCTGTGGAAGAGAGGAAGGCAATTATTCTGAGATGGGCTCAAACGTCCTGGTGACTCCCTGAGTCTGGGCCAGGCCAACCGGGGCGCCTCAGAGGTTCAGGTCCATGGTCGGCCTTCTGTACATCTGGGCTGCGGGCCTGAGTACTGAAATTATTAATTGTGTTATAAACAGTCTGTGATCGAAGGGAGGCAGGACAACTAATTTAGGACCACAGATGATTCAATATTCTTCCTTAAGGCCATGACAACCTTTTCTAAAATAATATTCAGATATTTGGGCCTACAGCAGATAACATCAACATCAGTCATGAGACCATTCGTCAGCTCACAGCTCAATTATGCATTTTAAATTGGTATAAAATACCTGCTTTCCTCCACATTAATTTTCTAAATCAAAAAACACTTATTTCTTCCATTTAAGTCATAGGATCTTCCCAACTCTACAGTCTTATTTATTTATTTTGGTTTTGTGTTTTGTTTTAGTAGCAAGAGAAATTTCTGTAGCTGAAACATAGACAGAGGGGTTGGGGTATGCATGGTGACCTGTTGTGTTTGAAGCTATAATTTTGATTCAACCAAGGGTGTATCGTTTCAGTGGAAAAGAAACAAAGGCAGCACATAGTAGCTGTGATATTCCCTCAGGTGGAGAAGCTCAGGGGACCAGCAGTGAGAGTTGCAAAGCCTTTCCTCTAAAGCATTGTAAATCAGGACCTCTTTTCAGCACCTGTAGAGAGACAATGTTATCATGGGATATTGTGTTCTGTTGACTGTTGGGTCCGTCTCCACAGTCACTCAGATAGAAGCCTACAGAAAAGATGCCTGTGACCTCAGATGGCCTGTGTGGCTCACTTACTGATTCCATGATCTGGGTTATTCCCTTGGAGACCTCAAAACAAATACATCTAAACTGCCTTCCAATCAAGGGACTGGGATTCTTTTTTTTTCCATGTCAGCATGAAAGAACTGGGGGCCAGGTCCCTTAGGAGGGAAGACAAGAGCCTCAGTACCAATACACCAAATATGAAAGAGAATTTTCAAAAGTAAACAGTTCTGTGCCTCTGCCTTTACCATCCGTTAAGAAAGTACTCATGACAGTAGCCACCTCGCTGAGCATTCATAATTGGCGGAGGTGGTTCTCAGCGCTTGAGGTGGCTATCTTGTTCAGCCCTTTGGCAACCATGTTCTGTAGGCACTGTTATCATCCCTGTTTTAGAGGTGAGGAAACTGAGGCCCAGAGAGGTTAAGTAACTTTTCCAAAATTACACAGGATTGGAACCTGAGCAGTTTGACCCAAACATAATCCTGATAAATCCAAAGAAAATACCTACTGAGGAGTGGTGGGAATGGAGACAGATAAAATGTTATTTGTGGAGTCATTTGATATTTATATGAGTCCCAAGGCAGAAAGCTCTTAGACAAGTCTCACTCTAGGAAGTTCTTACGCTTTGCAGAGTGGCACAGAAAGTGGACTCCGAGAAGGCAGGTCACATGACTATGGCCACAGAACTGATACGTGGCAAGGCTGAGAGACAGATGTTTCTGGCTTTCACATTTTGCCTGCTTAAAAGAAAAGTTAGAAATAAGTGCATGTTTTTAACTTACCTCTTTCACCAGTATTGAAGGTCCTGTCCTCATGTGGAATAGCTTCCTCTCTTCTCCTTTAGGAAACAGCTCTGCCCTTTCTGGAAAAAGATACTGTCCCAAAGCAGTCAGTCCAGTGGTCTAATGTTCTCTCCTTCCTCTGCCTGTGTGTACGTGAACCTCTCAGCTGGCCGTCAGCTCTGCCCCCGGCCTTTCACCTCTGTTAAACTCCTCCCTGCCAGCTTTTCATCTAATTAGCATGAGTGTGTAGTCCACCAGGCAGACCAAAAGCTCTTTCAGCATCAGGACTGCGTTTCATACCCACCTCCCCACATGCAGGATGCTGAGTGCCGACAATGAATTCCAGTTTTTCTCGATTGGATGAAGCAAGATGATAACTTTTTTTTTTTTACTTTGTAAGTGGGTTCAAGGACTATAAAGAACTATTTGCCTTACAGGTTGATAACTGTAGCACCCCTTTGAATCAGTATTTCTCAAGATAATCCAGTATCAGAAACCCAAAGGCATCTGACTTAATAAGTCGCATTTGGGCCCAGGAGAGCCTCCATGTGTCCCAGGTGATGTTTCTGCCCACTAGAGTTTGAAAAACACAACTTAAAGTTTTGAATGATCACATTCTGTAAACTCGAAACATAAGTGACTGGCTCTTATTCACTTAAGTTAAATATGCCTGCTGCAGAAACTTGCTAACAACTTGTGGATGAGTATTTCTATCATGTCATTTTTCTTGCAGATTTCTAACCAGCATAATGCTGGAGCCAGAGGCTGGCAGGCTGCAGCTTTCAAAATGGCCGAGTTGGACGCCAGTTTGGATCACATCATTCCGTCTTCTGTCCTTCCTCCTTCCTGGGCTAAGCTGGTAGTGGGGTTTGTTTCCCTCTTGTGTTTCGCACGGAGCTACGATGGAGATTTCGTCTTTGATGACTCTGAAGCTATTATTAACAATAAGGTTTGTATCTCGGTTCCTTTTTGGTAAACTTATGTTAACCACTTGCCAGCATCTCAAAAACAATCTAAGTTGATGTTAAATTATTCTCCGTGAACCTTTGGTTGACCATTTGCCTGGGCCCCAGTTGTGTTTTAGAGGTCCCGTCTCTTTTAAGGGCCATCTCCTTGATATCCCATCTCCTTGATTTGGGGCCCCTTTTATTATTGGAAGCAGGGTCTCCAACCTCTGCATTGCCTCAAGCTTTACCCTCAATTGCACATCCTGTATGAGGCCCCAGGCCACACTCTCAGAGATGGGTACCCTAGGATTACACAGCAAGGGTACTGCAGGGCATTGCAGACTAAGTCTTTCAGTCTTGTTACAAATTTCCAGAGCTCTAGGCCAGAATTATTTTTTTAAAATTGAAAAAAGCATGCATTGGCTGCAGTGATGGTCAAGTCTGATCGCCTGCCAAAAGGCGCATCCTAGGCAGCAGGCAGTGAGCCGGCTTCTTCTTTGCCCTTTGCTGATGGCAGCAGGACAGCCTGCCCACAACTGCTGCAAGGGCTGTGGTGCCCGTGGATGCTGCGCTTCCTGCTCAGTGTGTGTTTGGAGATTCAAATTTGCCGAATTTGCAAAATGCCAGCCAGTGTTGCTCACCAGTGGGTGCTGTACCGGTGCAGGGAAAATGAGACCCTCTTCCACTCACTAACTGAGATGGGGAAGAAGAAATAGGTTCATGGGACGGGAAGAAAGAGGTTTAAGCAAACTAAAAGGAAGTCTGAAGGAGAAACCAGGAGACAGGGAGGGCCCAGAGGAAAAAGAGGGCTGAATGGCACAGGTCGGAGCTTTTGTTCGGAACAATCCGGTTACTCTGCAGATCCTCTGTGTGTGCCTGAACGTGAAGGGAGCCTGGAGGAGAGCAGTCATTCCTCTAGAAGAAGCAATTGTACCAACTCTTTGTAACACTGTTGCTGAACACTCTTAAAATTTTGAAGTCATGGATTCTGTCAAATGTGGAAAAAGTCATTTTCATATTGACAATGTTGAGAAAAATTTTCTATGTGACAAATGTATTCTGTGGGGCAGGGGTCGGGGGCATGACTTGGATACATACTTTATTTGTAACATACTGTAATTGATTTTCTCTGTTTTGAGGGCATAGACCACAGCATGGTTGGGATTTGTTTTCAGTTCAAGTTCTCCAACTTGTCATTTTCCTCCAGTTCACCCAGCAGTTACTGCAGATGTTTGTTTCATTTCTTTTTTAAGCTATGCTTAAAAGAAGATGAAGTCTGGAGCTCTAAGCAAAGATGTCACATTGGTGGCTTACTAGCGACAGAATTGCTTTTCTAACAAGGATATGAGGATATGACTGTTTTTCTTAATTCTGTTCTTCATTTCGGTGAGAGTTTCTTGACCCTTCCACCTTTATGACATGAGAGATGTATAACGTCGTTAACTCAGAACCTACCTCGAAGAACTTGGTGAGCAAGGCTGGAGACAACATGAGCTCTCTCGTATATGGGATGGCCTGGTTGTAATTTTCCTTCCTTCTGTGTGGAGTAAAGCAGACGAAGCCGTTCAGTGGCTCTCCTGCACGTGCTCTTGGCAGTGTTTTCTGGAGCATCACACTGGACCCCTTTGTTAACTTGCTAGCCCTCCTTTTTTCCTTTCCTGTTTAATGAAAGGCACTCCTCTGCTCATTGGCACTGAGCCTACGGTAATGTGAAACAGGCTGTTATTGGGTTTTATTGGTGTTAAAGACTGTTTTCCAGATGCTTCCTTGTATTGTGGAGTTGCCTTCTTCCATTGAGATGATGGTTTTCTTTGAGCCAGTGAAGCTAGCAGGAATATCAGACACAACATCTTTTCCATAAATTATTATGAGGAAACATTGACCTTTCTACCTGTGGCGCACCCTGCTGTGTGTAGGCTACACTGAATCAAATATTTAAAGCTTCCTTGGTGTTCATTTTCTGCTCAAACGGAGGGAAGGATCCTCCAGCCAACACCTTTGCAGCTGAGCAGGTCCTTGGACAATGCAAAACAAGATGGACTTCCAGTTTTGCAGCTGAGGAGACTGAGTTAGTGGTGGTTCACCTGACCTCCCCAAAATATCCTGCTGAGTCTTAGAGGGGGGCCGGTAGGCTCCAGGCCTCTGCAGCTGATACCCACTGGAAGGGGGTTCGCCTCAGCGTGGCTCCCCGGCTACGCGCTGTGCGTCCCTCACCTGTCCTCGAGCCTGTCCCTTTGAGTCAGCAGGGACTTAGGGAGTGACAACTAACGAGCTCCCCGTGGGCCTGGACCCCGCCTGCTCTTTCAGGCCATCCAGGGGTGGACACGCTGCTTCCGTTGGAGCTCCCCGTCACCTTCTGGTTGCCCTCAGCTGTGAAGAGCGTCCAGTCTGGGTGCAGACCAAGGCACATGCTCACCGGCAGGTGCACCCACTGTGGGAGTCAGGAGCTAGTCAGGCAAAGAGGATGGGGTTTGGAGGCAGCCGGGCAGCCTCAGCAAGGTGGCTGAGGGGGTGATTTGTGCATGTGCTGGTGGCTGCACAGCCCCAAACCTGGTTTTCCAGCCCCCCAGGGGTCAGGGATGCTTGCAGCCTCATTAAGCATTCCTTTTCTGCTTACGTTAATCAGGGTTGGTTTTCATTACTGCCACAAAGAGTCTTGGCCAATACACATGTGGTACTTAGCATATTATAATTTCCAGTCCCTAAAATATTCCTGTTTAATTATGCCTTGAAGAGAAACTTAATATTCAGTTTTGTTACTTACTCCATAGTGCCTTATATCTGCCTTTCTGATTAGACACAGTTTTAGCAATCTAATTTCACATTTAAATGTAAAAAAAAAATGCATTTTTAAGCATCTGTAATACAGTACCAAAATAAATTACCTATCCAGTTTTATCTTTTAACTTGGATATTTTTGGGAAATCGCCTTATGTATTGGATGTGAGAGAGGGTAATAATGATCTCATTTAGGTATATGGTCCACTCATTCATTCAACATGGATTAAGCACCTTCTGTGTACTGCCAGCAAACAAGACGTGGCCCGGACCTCGTGGAGCCCCTGTCCAGGGGACAGGCAGATAATAGTTCCAAATTACACATCACCAGTGTGCCAGACACTGTGATGCCCCAAGACCCACAGAAGGGGACTTGCATCAACTCAGAAAGGTCGTAGCTGTATGGCCAAGATGTGATGTGAACAATGGGAGGAGCTGAGCTGTGAACAGTCGCGGGGTGGCCGTCTGGGTGGAGGCCTGCCCGTGCGAAGTCTCTGGGAGGGGGCCGGCAGGAGCTGTGGGTACCCGACCCAGGCCAGCAGCAGGAGCACAGAGTCTGTGAACTGAGCCTGTAGCGCCTGTGAGCTGTGGCATCCACCTCAGGACCTCAGCTTTGTTCTGAGGTGGGGGAGCTACTACAGTGTTTTAAGCAAGGAAGGGTGGGGTGACCCAATTTGCATTTTGGAGAGAGCAACACAGAGAACATGTAAGAAGGTGCAGTGGACCCCCTAGGAGGCCTGGCTGTCCTTTGTGAGTGATGCCAGCAGCTGGGCCCGGGCTTGGTGCGAGAGACGGAGAAGGGCGGTGTGAGGGACCTTACACAAGAGCCCCCAGTGAGGGCCTAGGTGCAGGCAGAGGAAGGAGCCCTGCCTCCTTTGTCCAGAATGTGCTCCGGTGTGTTCCTGCAGGACCTCCGAGCAGAAACGCCCCTTGGGGACCTGTGGCATCATGACTTCTGGGGAAGCAGGCTGAGCAGCAACACCAGCCACAAATCCTACCGACCTCTCACCGTGCTGACCTTCAGGTGAGGTGTGACAGCACGGCTGTACAGTAGGGTCACCCAAGGCTTGTGCGTGATATTGTTCCAGGTTGTATGTGACAAGGTTCCCAGTGTCAAGGAGTCACATCAGTGGTTCCTAGGGAAGAGTAAACACTCAGTCATGTGGATCTCCAAGAAGTGCATGCTAATTCCAGCTATTAGGAGTTAGGTCACAGGAAGTCAGAATGTGCATAAGGACATGTCACCTCAGGGCCTGCCTTGTCAGTGCAGGTACTAAAAGTGTAACACTACAGAGAAGATTAGCATGGCCCCTGCACAAAGGGTGACATGCAAACTGGTGGAAAACAGCCTGTATCTTGTACAGTTCTTGGAGGTTAGACCTTTTGCTGGTTAACACCGAGGAAACAAAATGAGTTAAGGCAACATGTGACATCTAATAAAATTGTGTTTTTTTTCCCCACTACAAAAAAATAATAAGGTAAAAACTTTCTACTGTTCCCAAGTCAATATGTAAAAACAAAATGAAGCTAAAAATAGTCTCACCTTCCATTTGCATTATAACAAAGATACTCATCTCAGAAAAGTTCCCATCACAGCTGTTTCTTGCATGCATTAAATACTTATGTATAGATCTCCCAGGTCATGGCAGTGATGAATTGGAACCCCTAGTAGTTGAAAAGCAGTCAGAAATAAAATTCCCTGACATGAGAAAGTTTCATTAGATAAAGCCTGGTGGGCAAACTCTCAAGGAATACTCTTTTTGAATAAGCAAGTTATGAGATTATCTTAAATCCAGGTCCCAGTAGGGTAGCCAGGAGTAACGTGTGGTGTGTTATATCTTCTTGGAATGCAGTCTTGCCTTATTCGCACTTAAAAAATTGTCTAGCCTACCTATTGCTTTTCCTCTCAAGTATTTTCTGTCTCACTCCCCTGAGATGCCCTCATCTTCCATTTTTCCCTCTGCTGTTAATTATCTTCTTACCTTCTTAGCTTGAGAGGGATTGTTTATCTTGACACTGTTTTTACCCAATTTGCACACAGCCTTCCTCTTTAATAGTTTCACTCCCCAGCCTTTTCCTTGTGACAGTTTGCACTTTAGGTCACATGCATCAGCGCATCTGGTGTGCGTGCCCTCCCTTAATTGCAGGATTAACTACTATCTGTCTGGAGGCTTCCACCCCACGAGTTTCCATGTGGTCAACATCCTCCTGCATGGTGGCATCTCTGTCCTCATGGTGGACGTCTTCTCTGTGCTGTTCGGGGGCCTGCAGTATACCAGTAAAGGCCGGAGATTAAACCTGGCTCCCAGATCGTCTCTGCTGGCTGCGCTGCTGTTCGCCGTGCATCCCGTGCACACCGAGTGTGTAAGTACCGTCTGCCCATGGCATCCACACTCTGTAAGGACAAGAAGCTGTCTCTGTGTTGGCTCGTTCCCTAAACAGGCTTCCCTCGAATTCTCACACTGCTGTACCCTGCCGCGCATTTGAAACAATTGTTTGTAGATCCAGCAGGTCTCTCTTAAAAAAAATGTAGAGTCCTATGTTGGTGAAGACTGTACATTGCCTAAAGACTTGGAATGTCTTTACCATTTAGCCAAAGGAAGGATGTTTATTTTAAAAATAAATTTATGATGTTGAAAGTTCATTTTAGTGCAGGTCTTTAAATGTTCCTTAGCTACCCAGATAGCAGGCGGTGGAGGCTGGATGTTTGGGCCCCATCTCTGGTGTATATCAGGAGCACTTCCCTCCCCTTCACTCATTTCAAGAAACCTGTCCTCTGACCCCCAGATCCCTACTCCCTGCTTCATCTGACGCCCTTGCTCTAGGGACCCCCTTGGATAAGCTGCTCTGGGTTGGCTGCAGTTACTGTGTCCCCCGTAAAGGTTTGGGGTTCCGGCCACCCTCAGGCCCCGTAGATGGCCGCAGCTGGAAGGCGCGCCTCCTTCCCTCTCATCGCCCCACGCGAGGCCCACAGGACCCGCTGCCCCAGCTGCTCGTCTGTTACTGCCTGCCCTGCTGCAGTGTCCGCTGTCCCTGCCCGTCTGTCCCAGCTCGTAGATGCACCCTCGGGGGCGCATGCAGGGATCTCCCAGCGAGCCGCACCTCCTGTGTGCCGGGCTCTGTTCGGTTCTGCGGCCGCCCTGATATTACGGTGACTGAGTCACAGGCCAGAGGATTATGAACTCTCATTACGCAGTCACTTCGTTCATGGAGTAATTGTACCGTCTGACCCTTCAGCACTCTGGCATACTTGTTCCAGATCTGTTGAACCTTTGTCCTTAGCTTCCTTCCTGGAAGGTTTTTCGTGCAGGTGGTATTCACAGGTTGTATTCACCAGCTTGTTGAGTCTTAGTGATGGTGTGACACTGGGTTGCCACGTGCCCCTCTGTCAGGAGTTCACAGTACAAAGAGATAATCACCCTCAGCGTTGCTTATCTACCCAGTGTAGAGGGAAATGACTCCTACAAGGCATTCTTTTTAGCTATTGTTAAATACATACTTGGCAGCTGTACAGAAATACAGTGATTTTCATACCAGTATGCATTCTCTTATCTTCACTTACAGAAGAGTCTTTATTCCATCTCAGTATCATATATCTAGATGCTCTTTAAGAAGAGAGAAACTTACCAGCCATTAAAGTGACATCTAGAGAACCGCAGTAAAGCTTTGATATATGTGACACTCAGGTGCTAGTTAGTAAAGAATGCCGCATAAACTAGACCATAACGCATGAGTGGAATTCCGTGTCTTTCATGCCATGAAACATTTGGAGAACAATTACTAGAGTGATCAGTCTGAAGGAAATAAAACAAAAATTTTCTAGTGCTTCATCGTCACTAAGGTAAAGTAGGGAAGGGTAGTCATCAGCTATAGAAAGTACGGGGAAGGAAGTGGTAGGTTCTCATCTTACCTGTCAATCACTTTTAAAGCATTCGGCTTTCCAGGGTAACCCACTGAATCGGTTTTGGTCAGAAAGGAGGAAAAGGTGGCAGACGGAGCTTCGAACGCTTATTCCTGTGTCTTTCTCTACCTGCCTGATGGCTTCTACCACTTATTTCCTGCCTTTCCCTCATCTTTCCGATCATAGTTTCTTTTCTAAGTGTCGTGCCCTGTGAGCTGATCACATTTTCCAGTTGACAGTCCACTGTGGGGACGTGAGAAGCTCCGGTGCCTGGAGCTGAAGGGCCCAGCGTGCAGGGTAACAGCGCCGTCCCGGCACACGTGCGTCGCTGACTGTCTGGCTCACAGAATAGCCGTCAGTAGGTTCAGACCGACTCGGCTTTCTCTCCGAAGTAGTTAACTCCAGTCCTAAACCAAAACTTGACAAGAAAACTGAGTGTAAGACAAGACCGTGTGGGGATAGTTCCACAGATTATTTTAACTGATGGCTGAGTCTAGTAAGTTTTTGCTTCCCAGTTACCAGGAAGTTTTTGTATTTCTGAAGTTAGGATTTGTTTAAGTGTTTTTTTACTGAAATCTTTTTTTTTTCCTTCCCTTTCTTTTAAGGTTGCTGGTGTGGTCGGCCGTGCAGACCTCCTAGGCGCCCTGTTCTTCTTGCTCTCCTTCCTTGGCTACTGTAAAGCCTTTAGAGAAAGTAAGCATGACGTTGGCCTTTTGTAATTTTGAGACGGGAAATTATCTATTTGTATAAGTTTCTCCCTTTAAGGGAATGTGAATCAAAAGATCTCTCTTTAGATATGTGTGTTCATTCCATTGCTTTCCTTAATAATACAAAGTTCATGCATCAGTTTTCACATGGGAGCATTCGTCGGGTAGTGAAGCCAAGAGCTTCCTTCATTCTTGGTAGTAAAAGAACTGTGATTGATTTATGTGACTTTATATATAGCAAAACTGTAGAGGAAAAGAAATGTTTGGTTATTTTTTATTAAAGTCTCATGGAGAAAAGAAAAACACTGCAACGTGTAGCTGTGAATATGCACCTGGACCATGCGGTTCTTGTGTTTCCATTGTTCGAAAGTCGTTGTTGGGGTTGAAATGACCAGTTTGGGGGTGGGGGGCAGGGTAGAGGGATTGCCTGCTTATTAGAAGCAGTGCAGCATTGATTAACTGAGATACAACACAATCTGCGTATTAATTCTACTCATTATATGAATTCTGATCATTTCCAAGTCAAGTCACGCCTCCAAATTGTTTTATCAGAGAAGTGTAGAAGATACATTTATTTAGCTTATGTAGCAATGACACACACTAGCTGCAGGAACAGATACAGCTTCGGTGTCTGAAGAAGTTGAAAGTTTATGGGCTGCATTGCTCTACATACGTCACAATCTAAATGCAGTTGACTCCTGAACAACACAAGTTTGAACTGCTTGGGGCCACTTACATGCAGATTTTTTTCAATACATGTATTGGGAAATTCTTCTGAGATTTGTGACAATTTTTAAAAACATTTTCTCTAGCCAACTTTATTAGAATACAGTATGTGATACATAATACACACAATGTGTGTTGATCCGCTGTTTATGTTATTGGTAAGTTTTCCAGGTAACAGTAGGTCATTAGGAGTTAAGTTTTAAGGATTTTCAACTGTACCGGGCGTGGGGCAGCTGGGGTCGGGGCGTGGGTCAGCACCCCACCCCGTGGGGAGGTGAGGGGGGTGATTTCCTGTGGGATGCCAGGGCAGAGCGATTTGAGCACAGGCTGTAGGTAGGCTTCCTTGAGACTTTGCCGCAGTGTTTCTCAAAGCTTAGGTACGGTCCAGGGCTGCCAGGCCTTAATATTACTGTCATATACTAATGCTTGTACTTTTATTTCTCTTGTGAATTAAACTCTTCTCAGTAATGAAAGCAGAGCACCCACTCAGGATTTTGTGCGTGTGTTGGGGCTGGTGACATGGAATAGCTCAGGCCTGATAAACAGGGCTCGTGGGCCAAATCCATACCACTCTCTTGTCTCAGGGCCCACAGGCTAAGAGTGATTTTCTTTTTGCCAACTACGCACTGGTCTGTTACTATCTAATTTAATGGGCACTGTAGCAAATACTAAGAATGATTTACAATTTTTAAACAGTTAGGGAAAAAACAAGAATAGTATTTCATGACACGCACAAAGTTACGTGAAATTCAGATTTCAGTGGCCATGTGTAAAGTTTTATTGGAACGCAGGCACACCCCAGTGTTTTCTTTTTGTCTGTGGCTGCTTTTGCCGCTAGTCTCAACCTGCAAAGCCTTACAGCCTGGTCCTTTACGAACTTGCCGACCTCTGGTGATTCACTGGGATGCTGTCACCGTCCGAGTGGTTCCAAACAGTTTTTTGAACAATGATTCATAGTTTCCAGCAGGAAGTTTTTTACTTATGAACATAGATGAATTAGCTGTTAATATAATAGCTGGCATCTATGGAGTATCTGCTGCCACCCGTGTGTGTGTGTATTTTTTTCCTCATTTAATTATGTAACACTCTTTTAAGGTGGGTGGAATTATTTTTCCCACTTCCCAGATGTAAGACTCAGAGTTGAAGTAACTTTCCCAGGTCACCCAGCTATTTATGGCAGAACTGGGTTCATACTGGGGTCTAAGTCAGTTCAAAGCCAACAGCAACTGCACTGTGCTCTTCGGCTGCCCCATATTCTTGGGACGAACGAGGCAAGCTTATCAAAACAATCATAAAACTATCCAAGCGGTACCATTCACTTCTGTGAACGAATTGTTAAACTATTCAGTGTGATAATGTCATTGCAGGTATGTTTTAAAAACAATCCTTTTCTTTTAGAGACACATGCTGAAATATTTATGGATAAAATGGTATAATGTCTGGGATTTGCTTCGAAGTAACGTAAGAGGAGGCAGGAGGTGTGCAGCACAGACAAAGCCAGCTTGCCCAGAAGTTAATGTTCAAAAAGCTGAGTGATGGGGACCTAAGGATAGGATCTCTACTCTTACATGTTTGTTTTTTTAAATAGCTGTTTTATTGTTGTTGTTTTATAATGGCCAGGTGAATCACCAGATTGAGAATCAGCAGATTTTGATGACATACATTTTTAATCTTTAAAACATTCAAGATACCAGATGATATATTTTTAAGGACTTTTTCCCTTCTAACATTACATATAAGTGAATAGTTAATGATTTAATAATTTTGTTATGGAATCAGGAGGGAAATTTTAAATGTAATCATATCATTTAGCAATTAAACACAATTTAAAAAATTAGAATAATTTGCATCTACCTACCACTTCAGCATTTTATTAAAAATAATAATAATAATAATAATAAGGGAGAAATGTGAGATTCACATATAAATCAAGTATAAAAACCAAACGAATAATCATATTTGACCTGATTGTTTATAGTTCATGATGCGTGATCAAAACCGAAAGTTTCTGTGATGACTGCCCTTGCACTGTTCACCATGTAAGAACTTATTCACTATGTAAGAACTTGTTCACCATGTAAGAACTTGTTCGTTATACTTCAGAAGATTGGAGACTGTTGAGAATTAGGCTTGGCGTTGATTAATGATTGTGCATTGAGTCCCCTATACAGAATTTTATTCTTGTTAACAACCATATGATCAATAAATATGAGAGATGCCCTCTCAAAAAAAAAAAAAATGGAAAGCAGGTTTAGAGAGGGTCACCCAGTTCAGTAAGAGGCAGGACTGAAATGTGACTTCATTATACTATGAGATCTATTCATGCTGAAAAATATAAGTCTAAATTTTCCTTTTAACTACTTCACATTTTGTTTATTCACTTCAGCATTAAGTCATTTTCACAACTTTATTGTTACAACTATTCTTGAATAGTATCTGATTGGAACTGTATCAAATGTATAGATTTAACTTGGAGAATTAAAAACCAAAACAAAAAAAAAATTAGAATAAGCAACTGGAATAAATTTACAAAATATTTGATAGAAAGGAACACAGGGGATATAGAAGTTTAAAGTCAGACAATAAAATGAATGCCTGTGAACTCATCTCCCAATTTTTTAAATGTCACCCTTTCTGAAATGAGAATAAAAATACCTGTTCCCTTCCCATCCCCCACACATGATCTCTGGCCCTTTGCCCCCATGGACCATCCCTGAGGCTAAGTTTCTGCCTCTCCCTGAGGTCTCTGTTGGCTTGGGAGACAACTATTTAGAAGGTGGAATACCATCTCCTTCCTTCTGTCCCTCCCTGCAGCTCCCAGGTGGTGTCAGTCCCTGAAATACATGTTGGTGGGCCACTTACCTTACTGTCTGCTCTCAAAGATCCTGAAAGAGCTTCTAGCACAAGTTTACCTTTCAAGAAATGCTATCCTAGGTGGAAATAGCACACAGACCAGATGGTTCTCTTGTGATTTTTTTAATGTCTCATAAATTAGTGGGTATTCAATAGCAGACACAAAACAATGAATTAGTTATACTATTTAAATTCCAATCATCTTTTTTCCCCTTGTATTTATTGTAGCAAAATATACATAACATAAAACTGACCATTTTATCCATTTTTTAATGTGCCACTTCAGTAGCAATAAATGCACTCACATTGTTCTGTAACCATCACCACCAACCTTGTCCAGAACTTTTTCACCTTTTTTTTTTGCAAAACTGAAACTCTGTCCCCATTGAATGCTAACTCCCCGTTCCTCTTCCCTCGGTCCCTGGCAACCACCATTCTATTTTCTGTCCGTGAATTTGACTATTCTAGGTACCTCATGGAAGACGAGTCATACAACATTGGTCTTTTTGTGACTGGCTTATTTCACTTAGCATAATGTCCTCAAGGTTCATCCATGTTGTAGCATGTGACAGAATTTTCTTCCTTTTTAAGGCTGAGTACTATTCATTGTGTGTATAGACCACAGTTGTGTTTGTCCATTCATCTGCCATGGATCATATGGACTGTTACCACTTTTTGGCTATTCTGCATAATGCTGCTTTGATCACTGTTGTACCCAATAGATTTAAAAAAAAAAAAAACAGACTTCTTTAACCCTTATTTTTTTCTACAAAAAGACTTAGGACAGGATTGCAAACTCTACTAGGTCATGCTGTATTGTTTTGCTTTCTAGGTATTTTTTGTTATATGCTCAGAACATCCATAGTGAAACTATCCATCATTTCCAACAGTGGATTGGAAAAAGCCCATGAGATTTTTTGCTCCCCTCCCCTCCTCCATCTTGTCCTGTCCAGGCTGCACATGGGGCTCAGGTTGTCTTGGGGCACCTGTTCTCTCACACCCGTGACTCCGCTAAGTCACAGCAGAAGGGTGGCCCCAGTGCCCCAGAATGTGCCATGCTCATTCAGGTCTTAGCTATACCTGACCACTCCCCATCCTCTTTTATTACTGTTATTTTATCATACAGAGATAAAACCACCAGCTTTTCCTATGAATCATCATTTTCTCATATGGCAGAGAATTTAGGGACAGCTGAATAGAATGCCTTCAAGTACAGAACATAGTGGCGGGCGCTTTCTTCCCCACACTGATAGTTAACTTAGCAGTAAGTCATGTCCAGCTCTTCCTGGGCTTGGGATCTCCCCACCTGTGAGGATCCTAAGGAAACAAGTGGCCTGGAGATTTGGAGAAGGGTTTGCACTGCCCCAACCTCAGCACATTGAGCACCACCCCATGGCTTTTCCATCAGACTGTGAATCAGCCCTGTGAGTGGAAGAGAGGGAGGGCTTCCATTTACTGCCTCACTGTTATGTTTATTAAGACAGTGGCATTTCCTGTTCTTAAGTTGGCAAATAAATCTGAATTTACAGTTATGGAGGATAATAATTTACCAGTGGTCATATTTTTCCTGAAGAAAATTAAAAAGTCTGTTAACTTTTCCCAAAGACAACTCAGAAGTTTCATGAAGTATCATTACTGTAACATATCTTCTCTTAAGAGTATCTATCTACTCCCTAGTCTGAATATATGTCAGAGTCATCAGAAATTCTTTTTGAAGAAAATACTAAATGCTGATAGATTTAACATCATTTAAAGGATAAAATAACACCTCTCAGTACTTCCAAAGATTGCTCTTGTGAAATAATGGAAAAACTATCAGGAGACTAAAAAAACATTCTTCTGTCAAGTGAATAGCCATTCATTAGCCTCCTTTAATAAGTATCCTCACAGAATAGAGGATAATATAAAACTAGAGACATTTTATATTCTTTTCCTGGATCCTTTACTAACCTTTTCTCTGTTCCATTTCACAAATGTACATACCCTATGTATGTATCTGGTTTTAACTCATTGCAAATTATAAAATTATTTCCAAGAGCCATCCATAAAAAAGATAAATTTTTAAATAAAGCCTTTGATAACTAATACCAAAGGTAAAAGTGCTTCATATCTGATGGCCTTTCAATTAATACTTTGATTCCTGAGAAATCAGGGAAGGATATTCCAGTATTAATGGAACTATGTTAACTGTACATAGCAATAGGACCTTCCTTTTTTGGCCCAGTAGCATTTAACATTTATAGCATGTTTACTTTAAAACTGAAAAGAGAATGTTAGGCCTTTCATGGGACATCTGAAGATGTTTATGAGAAATTAACCTGGAAATAGTTCATGTTTGCACAGCGATAGCAGTGGGTGGTGTGGCTTCTGTGGAAAGCCTTTTAAGATTAGGAATAGATTTTCATTTTCATTTGGTTGCAGTTACTTAGTTATTTAGAAGATAATTGGATTGATGAGGAAGCCTTTCTGTTGACCTTTGTTCTACAGGCCGCCCCATCTTCTCAAGAGGTTTGCCTCTTCCCTTGAACCTGTTTAGGAAAAGGAAAGAGTAGATTAAAACAGAACACTCACTCTGGGATGGTCCTTTGCAGCCACCAACAGCATATTTATTCCTTGGAAAATTCAAAGCTACAGAAGGTTGCCGCTTCGTATTCATGCAGGCTTGGTGTGTTGACTCTTTTGAAAGTTACCATTGGCCGAGGACTTCTGTGTCCCTTCTGTCCTCTGACTGTATCCACCGGCTTTGAGATCATAACGGTTTTCTCTTGGGAGACACACCAAGCTGCACTCTTCAGCAATCTGAGTTGGTTTTCCCTGCAATTTTCAGTTTTCATTCACTGTTTCACATCACAGGCAGCCAAAGGCATGAGAATCCTGCCTCCCAAGTCCCTTGTAGGTTTGGAAGCACAGAGCAACCTGGATTCTTAAGAGAGGGGCTTATAATCAGTTATTAGGTACTTGGGGGAAGTCCTGTGTCCCACACGTACTGCGCTTCTCCGACCCCAGCAGCAAGGTTCTGTGCCCTGAGCCCCGCCCGCTGTGACCTCAGGCGCGAGCGCCGTCTCCCTTACTTTGCTCCAGCTGCCAGGAGACCAGTCCCATTGCTCTGCCAGCCATTCCCCTCCCCCAGGCCCCCTTTGTCTCATTATCCCCCAAACTGGGGCCAATGAGGCTGGTAGAGCCTTTCCTAGTCTGTTCACAGGTGTGCTGTTTCCAGCTGTTTTTCTGTTCCAGATTTTTCCATACTCCTTTTTAAATGTGCTAAGAATAGAAACTACTTATTTGTTTATAGATGAGAATTCTGGAATAATCCTTAAACATCATGTTAACATTCAATTTCATACCTATCGTGGCTAAGAGACTTTTTTAAGAGGAACTAGGCTTTCGTAAGACTAATACCATTACCTAGAAGCAGAAAGAACCCTACATAAAAATAATTCTGGTTAAAGCATTCATGATTAGACACTGTTGCTGATTCTATTCTAAAATCGCATAGAGGCTTATCAATTTTGGTCATTCATGCTTTCACCAATAATTAATCAAACGTTAAGGATATCCTTTGTACCAGGCCCTATGTCCAGTGGGGGGGATACAAACGCTAGAAAAACACAGTCCATGTCCTTGAAGGGCTTACAGTCCAGTATATTTGGATTGAAATACAGCTGCAGGATTCAGACGCTCCAGGGGAGGAAGGTTCTGGTCTCCATATTCCACTGCTGGCTCTTCCTCCCTGGACCCATCTCACTTGGTAAGCTCTCTCCTTCTTCTCATGGTGCATTTATGCAGAACTGATGTTATGGCTTTTGTACTGCTAATTTCTTTTTCTGTGTGTTTGCCCTGAAATGCACATTTTGAAATTTTTTTTAATAGATATAATTGATATATAATACTGTATTAGTTTTCAGTGTACAGCATAATTACATGTGTGTATGTGTAGTGAAATGATTCTCACAATAAGTTTAATTAATATCTATCACCACATACGTTTTTTTCTCTTTATGATAACTTTAAAGATTTACTCTCTTAAAACTTCCAGATGTACAATGCAATATTGGTAACTATAGTTGCCCTGCTGTGCGTTGCATCCCCTGGACTTATAACTGGAAATTTTTACCTTTTGACCACCTTCATCCATTTTACCCGCCCTGCATCCTCTGCTTCTAGCAGCTACCAACCTGTTCCATCTGTGAGTTTGGTTTTTTAGATTCCAAATTTAAGTGAGATCATACAGTATTTGTCTCTCTCTGATTTATTTCACTTATCAAAAGGTCCATCCATGTTTGTTGCAGATGGCAAGATTTCCTTCTATTTTATGCCTAAATAATATCTGTGTATGTGTGTGTGTGCGCACGCGCATTTATGAAACACATTTCTGTATCCATTCACCTGTTGATGGATTTATAGGTTGTTTCTATGTCTTGGCTCCTGTAAATAATGCTGCAGTGAACATGGGGATGTAATAGTCTTTCAAGATGATGATTTTGTTCCTTGAGATAAAAACTCAGAAGTGGGTAGTTCCATTTTATACTGCTGATTTCTCTATTTAATTTCCTTCAGTCCAAAAGAGCAGAGCCCTTGATTTTAATGGACACTCAGGTATATATATTTTCCTTTGGTTTTTGAGATATTTTAAGAAATAGTCACACATTTTTAATTTTTCCCTATCTAGTCGGTGTGGATTATACAAAAAGTCAAGCAGTAAACACGTGTGTTTATTGTCATGGTGATGATGATGCTTTGCTCCAGTCACTCCTGTTATCCGCGTGTTTGTAACTGTTCAACCAAGAATCAGTTCTTTTGTGGTAGAAGTTCAGTCCAGTATTTATTGGATACAAACAATAATGCTATGTACTGGATAAATTTCATGTTTAAAGTGACGTGCTCTTTGTTCTTTTTTGGATCTGAACATAAATTCAAAGAAAGGTCTAGCATTAGTTATACAGAAACTTCAAGTTCAACAGAAGGTTTTACAGAGGAGGAGATTTAACATTTTTATAAGGAAACAAAGCATTGAGTACTCTGATTTCACGATTTAACTGGTGCAGAGCTCTTGCAGATGAGGCATTTCATTTTGAAAACCTTATTCGCTTTCATTTTAACCACCTGAGTTTCTTAACAAGCAATTCTTTGCTAACCTCTGGAATCCTGGCATTTTGAGAACATTTTTAAAAACCTGTTCATGTAACATTTCTCCCCACTTGGTTTTTAGTTTGTTTGTTTGGTTAGTTGGTTGATTTTGTTTTTTTGTGCTTAGACAGAATATCTGCAAGCAAGATCTTTTGCAACAGAATCCTTTTTTCAAAAGGAAAATGTCCTTGTAAAGGAAGCATACTTTTTCTTAAACAAAAACTCTAAGTCAGATGAAGTCAGTGGTGCACTGGGTATTATTTCTAATGCCCAGAATGAAAAGTGTTATTCTTATGATGAAACTTCATGTCAATATTTAGGTCTCTCTTAAAGCCCAATATTTTAGATTGGAAACAGATCATCTACCTGCACGATAAACTTGGTAAAATAGCCTAACAATTCCTTCTCTAAATGAATACCTTAAAATACTTGTTTCATGGGAGTTAGCACTCATAGAGAAATTTAGTCTCATTTGTAATGGGGGGGAGAGAATCCTTTCAACAGGAGAATGAATTTGCTACATACCTAGAATAACCATTTTAATAAACAAGATCCCACATGTCTGTTAAGTCTTCAACCTGGCCGTATTCCTCTTTTTACCGTAGTTCTGGCAGCTAAATAGGATCTCTTTTATTCTCAGGATATCATTCCCTCATATTTTCATTCTGATTTAAGATGTCTGTTTTTCTTTGGCTTAGGATCATGCAACCTAAAAATAATAGGGCGACTGTGTAACTCACATAGTGTATGAGTTGTCTTTAGATCTGTGCGTTGCTAATTCTGACAGTGGTATTGATGTGTATTCTTTTTTCTCTGCCTTAATGTTTCTTTGGTTTCTACATTGTTCAATTTTCCCCAAATGGCCCCGTATTTGAGAATGGCAATGTCTGACTTCTTTCATTCTGCGGGGGAAAGAAGCACTGCTTGGCTGGCTCCAACTTCTGGAACATGAATCTGATGCTCACTGTGTCGCTCTGGCAGAGGGAGTCCGGGCCACCTGTCCGGGTGGCGTGGTTCCCACACACAACAGGACATGCCAGCTTCAAGGCGTGGAGATGCCAGGCATCGCGTGGTGAAGGGATAGCTCATACAATGTGATGCTTTTTCTGAAAGAAGATCTTCCCCCTGGAAAGTGGTGCCAAATCCAAAGCACACGCTTCATTAAATCGCTTACATCTGTTGGCACGTGTGGGTGTGAGTGCTGATGAGTGTCTTTTCTGTCGGCGCATTTGGGGGGCGTTTTCCCCTCTGTTCCCTCCACTCCATTAGACTTTGTCTCCATTTACCTAAGTGATTGAGTTATCTTAGATAATGGAGATATATACTGAAACAAAGAAGATGTTTTCTAGGCCTTTTTATTAAGTTCTGAGTGATAAACTTGATGTTTGCTAATGCTGCATAATTTTCCTACTGCAAGGTGCCTTAAGTGATGAGAGATGTTGCATGGTGTAAGAATATTTCTTTTTCTTCTTCTTCTTCTTCTGGGTCACTGGTGCTTAAAATTTAGCAGACTGGATGTAGATGAGGCAGAGAACTCGGGGAAAGGTGACATCCTGAGATGCTTACTTACGGCTGTGCCCCAGCTAGAATTCTGTATTTGGGAAAGATTTTTTTTAATAAAAATATTCAGAAATACAACTGCACTGGAAGTGACATCTGCCTCTCAGAGTTTATTTTTACTGTTTTTAATAGTTACTTCTAAATTTAAAGTAAATCAATTTTTGTTATACGCTTATAATATTTCTTATGTAATTTTTAAAAAATATTTTATTTTCTCAAAAGACAGCCTCTTACATGAAGGGGATTTTTCTTTCCTCTGTGAGGAGATTCGGAGACTAAAGCCAAGTGAAAAGACATGCCTTTTGGCTGTATTAATTATTAACCTTTTGTTATTAAATTACATCTCATAATTGCATAAGAAATATATTGATATAATAAGACTTCTGGTAAGTATGGAGATAAATGAAACAATTGATTCAACAAATATTTGTTGAGTGCCAACTATATTCAAGGTGATCTATCATTATCTGTTTTAGTTGTCTTATAAAATGTTAAACTTACAAAAAAAGAATAGCTTGTATTAGTTACTGAGTAAGAACATACAAAACACAAAGTCTAAATTCATCTAGTTTATGCGGTATATTGGCAATTTTTAGCATTAGTCACCTAGACAAATCAAGACTCAAAGAAAATCTTAATTGGGGAAATTAATGGGTAAAACTATGCGAGAGCAGGTCGTCTTATGCTAGAACAAAAGCCTTCTAGGCTGGGCTGTCCCCAAACTCAGGGCCAGTGTCCCCATTGATTATTTAATTTTATCAGGCCGTTCTTCCTCAAACCCAGTACCAGGAGCTCTTTGTCAATGCGATGTAGGCTGGCCTTGGTTTATCACGTGCGTGCATGCCACGCATTCATAAAGGAGACCACTTTACAAATTTGATTTATATAAAATAGTTATAAAATAATTAATTAAATTTGATAGTGTGTGTGCATGCTTAGTTTTATGACTCCTGATAAAATATCAAGTAGCTACTCTGGTAGGGGTTGAGGAAGAAGGAATTGGACTTAAATGGGCAAACTCATTTCATGTTTTCCGAGTTGTCAAAGGCAGACTTGGAGTACAAACGTAGCCATGTGCAAACCATTTCCCTCGTGAGCTGGGTCTCTGAGCACGTGGTGTGGACAGTGCTGTGCTAAATACAACATAAGCCATACATGTCGCTTAAAAATTTCTAGGAGCCACATTATAAAAAGAAACAAGTTAGGTGAATATTAATAGTTTTTAACATTTTAGCCTGATATGTTAAAAATATTATAATTTCAGTATTTAATCAATATAAGAGTTATGAAATATTTTACATTCTTTTTTCATACCGAGTCTTCAAAATCAGGAGTGTATTTCATACTTTGAAACAATGCATCTCCGTAGGGACTAGATAAATTTCTGGTGCTCATAAACTATAATCCCTGCTCTTCTGGACAGTGGCGGTCTAGAATTTGGTTTTCTGAAGATGAAGCCATCACTAGGTTTATAACTGACCACTGAAATTGTGCCTTTGATGAGAAATTGCCACTGCTGAGATGTGACACTGATATACAATAATTATTGAAAGTGAAGAAACTTATTCAGTAAAGAAACATTGTCTCCATCTTTTATGTTTTCATACTGGACGTATTTTTTTTTAATTATTGATATACAATATTATACTGGTTTCAAGTATAAAACACAGTGAATCAGCAGTTACCCATATTATTAAATCCTCACCCCAACTAGTGCAGTTACTATCTGTCAACATACAAAGGTGTTACAGAATCATTGGCTATATTCTTCATGCTGTACTACCTGTGACCAGCTTATATTAGAATTGAGAATTTTTGTGCCCTTTTATCCCCCTCATCCTTCCCATCCACCAACCCCAAACCCTCCCCTTGGTAACCTCCAGTCCCTTCTCAATATCTATGAATCTACTGCTATTTTGTTCATTTTGGTTTTTTTGTTTTTAGATTCCACAAATGAGTGAAATCATATGGTACTTGTCTTTCCCCACCTGAGTTATTTCATTTAGCATAATACCCTCTAGGTCCATCCATGTTGTCTCAAATGGCAGGATTCCTTTTTATGGCTGAATAGTATTCCATTGTGTATATGTACCACATCTTCTTGATCTATTCATCTATTGACGGGCACTTTTGTTGCTTCCATAACTTGGCTATTGTAAGTAATACAGCAGTAAAAATTGGGGTGCATATATCTTTTCAGGTCAGGGATTTTCTTTTCTTCAGGTATATTCCTAGAAGTGGAATTACTGGGTCATATGGTATTTCTATTTTTAGTTTTTTGAGGAACCTCCACACTGTTTTCCCCAGTGCTGGTGGCTGCACCAATTTACATTCCCACCAGCAGTGTAGGAGGTTCCCTTTTATCCACATCCTGTCCAACACTTTTTATTTCTTGTCTTTTGGATAGTGGCCATTCTAACTGATATGACGTGATATTTGCAGTTTTGATTTGCGTTTCCCTGATGATTAGCTATATGGAGCATCTTTTTGTGTGCCTGTTGACCATCTGTATTTCTTCTTTGGAAAAATGTTCAGGTCCTTCACCCATTTTTTAATCCAGTTATTTGTTTTTTTGGTGTTGAGTTGTATGAGTTCTTTATATATTTTGGACGTTAACCCCTTATAGAATAAATCATTTACAAATATATTCCCCCATGCTGTAGGTTGCCTTTTTGTTCTGTTCATGGTGTCCTTTGCTGTATAGAGGCTTTTTAGTTTGATGTACCCCTACTTGTTCCATACTGGACATGTTTGAACAAAACCAGAAGTATAAGAGAAAATTAAAGAGTAGGACCCTGCCAGAAGACTCATCATAGAGGATTTGAGAGTTAGGGAGTCTGGTCTCCTTCCAGAAATTTGGGATCTGAGCAGTGTCATATTGGGGTGAGACTAGGGAGAAGGCTGTCAACAAATCTGAAAGCTGTGTTTCCTATGGAAGTTACCTTTTTGTATTCAGTGAAGTCTCTGATTCAGCCATCTAAGGAGAAAACCATTTCAAATTCTAGATAAATGGAACATGGGCCCATCACTTTCACAGCCCAGGAGTAATTCAACTTTGTGTGAGCAGACTCCTTTCAAGAACAGTCCTTCAGGTGTTTTAACTAAGGAACTGGCAGGGTTTTTTTCCTACCTAAAGCCGCTGATCCATGGGGGGGTTGGGATTAATCCATGTTACAGTCAAGTAAAATGCCAGTGAATTCAGTTTTTCTAGGAAGAAATGTAAAATGATCAAGGGACCTGCTGTAAATGTTGCAAAAGGGAGCATTACATTGGGAAATGGTATTATGTTGCCCTCAGAAGTATGAACACGAATTGTGGGAGTGGGAGAGCTTAGAGAAACCAAACCCAGGCCTTGGTTGTGGGGGAGCTCCCTTTAGCCTCTAGTGAGATTTTTCAATACAGAGAACTTGGCTTCCAGACTCTGTGCTGCCAGAGCAATTGGAGAGACGCTGCTGTCGGGCAGAGCCAAGACCTGCAGGCGAGGGAGGCGGGCGTGGGCTCAGGCTAAGAATGAATATTCTGACAACCCGAAATTTAAAACAAAATGGGCTGTCATGGAAAGTTAATACCCATCACTGAAGTTACTGAAGTCAAGGCCATGTGGCCCCTGCTGGAAGCGTCTTAGACAGGATTCCTTGTGCAAGAGAGTGTATGGACGACCTCAGGAAGCACTCCAGCTATTACTGTGTGTGGGTCTATGAGTTGTTGGCTTATTGCCCCTTTTGGTAGATAGTGGACAGTGACTTCATTCACTGACCACACGTTGCCTTCCTAGAGTCAGTCAGGTGCTATGGATTCCATCAGTAAGAACTCGAGCTGCTCCTAGGAGTCAGACATGGTGCCCGGGATGCAGCAGTGAGCAAGCATCCTATCTATAGGGCGATGCTTCTTGAGCATCATAACTACCCATCTCATAAAGCTGTCAGTGTAACAGAGGCCTGACTAAAAGGCCACTTTCTAGGCTCCATGCTTTTAGTTTCTGATTCTGAGGGTCTGGGTGGGCCTGAAAGTCTGTGTTCCTAACAGGATCCAAGGGCAGGCCCACGGACCACATTGGGAGCACCACTAGTTTGGGGCAATGATCTCAACTATGAGTGACCTCCCACCCCAAGCTCAGGGACATTTGGCAAAGTTGTGACATTTATGATTGTCACAACTGAGGGTCAGGAGTGCTACTGGCATCTAATGAGTAGAAGCTAGGGAATACCACCCAGTATCCTAAGACACATGTGGCAGCCCCTGCAACAGAGAATTGACCCAAATAGTAGTGCCCAGGCTTGAAATCCCCTGTCTAGGGAAAAAACACAGAAAATCAAGTATTTGTAATAGGCTATATGACACATGTTGTGGGAGATTGTGATAAGGGCGGTTTATGGTGCTACAGCTAACTTCATGTAGGCAGTCAGTTAGGGCCACTGAGGTGCACGAGACAGACCCTGCTCACAGGGGTATCAGACACACAGTAGGGCCATTTGCTCTTCTAATGTGGAATAAAACAAGTGGATGGAGAAAGGAGGCTCCTGGGGGGCAGGGGTGGAATTCCACAGCAAGTTACATTGACAGCTTTATGAGATGGGTGGGGTTTTGCCAGGAGCATTCTAGCCTCAGAGAACATAATCTCCAGAGAGAGCACAGGTTGGCAGGTGTGCCTGGAACATAGACCCTGAGGAGCTGGAGACGTGCCATGTCCCCAGATCAGCAAGGCCTTCTCAGAAGGGTCCCCTTTATCTTGTAGGCAATAGAAGGGATTTGAAAGGCTTAAAACAAGAGTGTGGGTTGTATTTTATGAGACAACAGAATCCAAACTGATGATGCTTTCCTGTTGATCAGTTGGCCTCATGAAAAGCCTTAAAGTGCCTCGCTATTTAGCCAAATAAAACTTCTTTGTACTAAATCAATGCTGCCTCCTTTTATGTTAAGCCTGGATTTTTTGATATACAGAGATTCCAAGAAAAAGCCAAAAAGGTCAGAAAATGTTGGCCAGTTTCTGCTTAACATCCAGATCTCTTCTGCTCCTGTTTGTGAATGAGGACATTTTCCCAGCCAGCCAGCTGGTCCCTCGGGCAGCCTGGTAATGCCAGTCTGGGTACATGGGGGTTAGTCCCACTCTCCGGCTGGAGGAAGCCTAGATGACTCAGCTGGGTGCAGACCCTTGTCATCTTGAGAAGATTCTCCACCTACATGTAAGAAGTTCAAGGTTGGGAGCACCTCCTGCCCCAGACCTCCCGACTGTCCCTGGATCAGAGCTGGGCGCTTTCTGGGCTCCCATCCTGGGGCTTTGCTGACTGGTTCTTAAGAAGTCACAGGGCTTTTTTTGTATCACTTCATTCAGGATCTGTATCCCTCACACACACCCCAAATGCACTTTAATGTTGGCAGTAGTTTGTCTCTCCCCAAGGATTTAATTGTTGGTTTCCTGATCAAGCAGTTTAATGAGAAACAAGGTGTTTTCTTTCCACTGCATAATGAACTTGGCACACTTTGAGACAAGATGGCAACCAGCCATCCCTTGACGATGGCATCAAACCCCATCGGAAATCCACCTCCCTCAAACCTGGGGCCGTTTTCCTGGCTTCTGTGCAACAACCATTTATGGGATGCTCTCTGTGGTAGAACCCGGCCTCTATACAAAGTAGGGTCTTTTTTATCTGTAGTTTTAATATGATTTCTAATTACATACACATAGCTGAGAAAATGTAAATGCTGTATGAAAGACTGTACAATGAAAAGTAAGACTTCTTCCCTCCCCACCCAGATTTTTCTTCTTAGAACTGTTCAGACTGTAGTTGGTCTCTTGTGTGTCTTCCAGAGATACGGTTTTTTGCATTTACAAGCATATTTCTGTAATTTTTAATGCAAATGGCCAGGTATTTCCGTGTAATTTTTCCATCTCGCCATTTCATAGAGGAGGTTATTGAGACTGAGTATAAGGAATTTGCTCAAAGTCATGGAGTGAATGGCAGAGCTGGAATTTAGACCAAGAGTTTTTGTTTTAGGTGGAATAGAACCAGGGTTCATAGGGACCCCAGGCAAGCTAGCGGTTTGGTCCTCCAAGTCGGCTCTTTGCTCTACTTCAAACCTCTGGCTTTTGAAAATGTCTGCTGACCATCTATGCGGAAGAAGATGTGAGGGCCTCACAAAAGAGGAAGAGAGGAGCACCACAGGTGGCCTTCCCCCTCCTCCCAAGCAGTTCAGCTCTGGCCCCCAGATTGCAGATAACATCCACCCGACAGGAAGTGGCCAGACCCTCTGTCCTCAGAAGGCGGCCTGGGGACCATGAGTGACTGCTCGAGCTCAGCCCAAGCTCGCGTTCCTAGTGACGTTTTGGCTTCCTGTTGATGCTTGAGTCTCCATGCAGGTTGAAAGCCCCACCTGGCCTGTGCCTTTACCTGCACCGTGACTGGGGGCTGCTAGCCCTCGGTCTGTAGTCCTGCACCCCTCAGAGCTATTGTTCTCTTTGCAGAGCAGACAGCGTAAGCCACTGGATGTTCTGGGAGCCTGGGCTCCTGTCCCAGAGGCTTGGAGATCCTTAAAGCAGCCGGGCCTTCCCATCCCCCTGTTGTGGCAGCAGCTATAACTGCTGGGGTCACCCTGAGCCAGGCACAGGACTTACCCTTTCAGAGGGAGCTCTCAGCACTACTTGTCAGGGTTGCCCATTGGGTGATTGGCAGGTTAGGAAGAAGAAACCTGCCCCATGGGGACTCTGATGAGATGTCTTAGTGGCCAGAGCTCCAAGGTAATGCCTCCCAAAGATGCTGGGTTGCTGCCGGGGTTCTCCTTGAGATGGGACGTGTGTAACGTGCAGAGGGTGCTGTCCATCCAGAAATGCAGGACTAACACACTCACCCAGAGGGAAATGCTGTCAGCTGACCAAACTCCATTTTTAAATTGTGGCCATTTGAGGGACATACTTAGAATTTAGTTCCCAGTGCTAACAAGACTGAGTGGTATTACATGACTTTTCTATCTGTCATTTCTCTTAATTAGCAGGTAACAAAGAGGGGACACATTCTACAGTCTGGGTGCTGCTGAGCATCCTCCTGGGAGCGGTGGCCATGCTGTGCAAAGAGCAAGGGATCACCGTGCTGGTAAGACCCAAGCTGCAGGCAGGCCTGCTCTTTACACGCACCTTCCTTTCCCTGCCATAGGGGCACCTTGGCTGGCCCTGCCTGTAGCCTTCTCTACTTCTGTACCCCATTGGCAGCCTACTGTCGTATACCTTTCTCCCACTCTCAGTGCATCCTGGTGTTTCAGATGGAAATTGACTGTCTCAGTTGACTACTATTAGCAACTGATGGGAAATGGTGAGTGGAAAGTTCTTAAAGATCAGTGGTTGCTTTCTTGGAGAATGCTACAGAAAAAGAGAAAAGAATGGTTTACATTATCTGGGAACTCTCCTATCTCTACAGTCCGAAATGCAGCAGTGGACTGACCCCATCAGTGCTGCTGGTTGAGTGTGTGTTATGTTACACTTGGCTTCGCCTGGGAATGTCAAAGAGGAGAGGAGGGGGCTTCTGGAGAGTGCAGGCGTACACCTCCTAGGTCTGGTCTGAACTGAAGCCCCAGGAACGGAGAGACTTTGAAATTCGCTTTCCTTTTTCTCCATTCTAGCCAATTTTACATCTTACATTATTAGAGGAAAACTTAGGAATTAGAGAAACAGAGGTAGAGAAATGGATAACAAACAGATGGGATTTGAATAGCCCATATAGGAACAGCTTGAGAAAGAATGAGCAATCAGAGCTATTTGAGGTTTGATGTAAGGCAAAGATCCGAGTTTTTATTGGGTTTGATCTGTAAGATTAAGGTTAGCTAGCTAGAAAATTGTATAAAAAGAACTACTGGACAAAGGTACTGAATTTTTTGAGTTAACCTTTTTAAAGCCAAATCAATGTTCTCAGCCTTGGTGTTACTGACATTTTAGGCTGCATCCATCTTTCTTATGGGGGCTGTCCTGTGCCTTATAGGGTGTTTAGCAGCATACATCGCCTCTACCCACTCAGTGCCAATGGGACCCCCTCAGTTGTGAAGACCTAAAATGTCTCTAGACATTGTCAAGCATCTCCCAGGGGGCAAAATCATCCTGTTGAGAGCCAATGATCTAAACCCTTGCTTTTCAAAGTGTGGTTTAAGGACCAGTGGCCTTGAAACTATCTGAGAGCATATTAGAAATTTAGGACCTTAAACCTCAACTCAGGCCTGATGAGTCAAAATTCAATGAGGTCCCAAGGTGACCTCCATTAACATTTTAGAAACACCAAAGAATAGTTTGAATTTATGTATATAAAGAAATGGTGAAATTTAGCTGTTTTCAAAAATTTGATTACAATGTGGATATTCTGATGATGCATTAAATGGGAAGGAGAGGGAGTGCCACACCTGTGTTTGGCTCAGTCCTCGTGAGAGCATGACACCTTGGTGACTGTCCTGTAGGTCCCAGAAAGAAGAAGGAGACAGCACTTCGTGCAAAGGGAGTGTCTGCCCTTGGGAAATTTCACACCCAGGCAGAAATGGTCTGTGACCCACTGCAATCACGTATCACGTGGGTGAACAACATCAGGACTTGGAAATGATTAGCCCAGCACTGGCCTGTGTATTGGATAATTAATGGCCCCCGGCATTTATGGGAGAGGGTTAAATAGAGATGTCATCCTTGCTATGAAAACCATGAAAACCACTGGCTTTTAATGACTTACTCTCTTCTTCACCACAAAGCCCCATTTTAAGAAGACCCAAGTCATTTAGGGACAGCTTTAACCATATACACCACATGTATTCCAAACGCTTTACCCGGAGCGGTCAGGGAGCTCTGCCAGGTGACCTTGTCTGTCTATAGAAAGTCCGTCAGGGGCAGAGAATAGGATCCAGGCACATCCAGCCCTCAGCCTGTAACTGTAGGTAAAATAGCTGCAAAAGCAGCCCTCACCTGCTGGAAAGAAGCTATCCTGGTTCTGCCAGAGGCATTAGCATAGGCAGAGCTGCAGTATCACACTCCCCAAAACCCAGTGACTTATTTATTGTTCACCTGGCAGTGGTGAGCAGGGCTTCACACTGGCAGAAGTGGCCGTCCTCCACACAGTGGACCCAGGCTGGTGGGAGCTCTGCCATCTTCAGTGTGTGGCTTCCACAGTCACTCTGATCACCTCCATCATCTCCATCACAGCCAGCTGGGGGGGACTCTGAGTGGTGGGCCGTGCCTGGGTTCACAGCCAGACCTCCAAAATGGTGCATTATTGCTCTACCCACGTGCCGGAGGCTAGAACTCGGCCTTAACTGCAGGGTTGGCTGGGAAATGCAGTCTGGCTGTGTGCCCAGCAAGAACAGAAAAGCAGTGGACAGCTAGGCAACTGAACCTGCCAGAGCGCCACCAGCAATCATTACATGTGCTCTGGCTCCTTCTGCTGCTATGCTTGCTGAAATCAGTCAGCACTCAGGGTCCTGGAGGGGTGACTAATTACTCACATGGCTAGGCTTTTTACATGGATAGCTGCCTTTATTTTCTTAGGCATAATTGCTGCACAGGTAACCACTCTTTTCACGTCAACTAAGGGACTATTTTATAGTAAAGAAATAAAAGGAAAGAGGGACCTCTGCAGAACTTCTGGGACCACAAATTTCTAGCTATCCCAAATCTCATAGTCCTCTTATATGCAGACTGTGAAATAATGACTAACATAATAAATAAACACTATTTATTATGAAATAATAATGACCAATTTATTACCTATGACTAGGTAATAAATCTGATATATTTCCATGACCTAATTTCATAGGAACGACAGGGGAGTGTTTGTTTTAGAGCTGAAGAGATCCTCCATGATTATCTTACCCACTGCATTCCTTGTCCAGATTCAGTAATGAAATGGTGAAGTGTAATTGCTACCTAACCAGAGTTAGGCTCCCCGCCATTGACATCGCTTTGCTTCCATAGGGCTTGAATGCAGTCTTTGACGTCTTGGTGACAGGCAAATTGAATGTCCTGGATCTTGTCCAGAAGGTACTACACAAGGACAAGTCATTAGAGGTGAGTCTGTCCTTTTGTCTCCAGCCCAGACTTGGAAATTGTCAAGTGCCAGCTGATTTAAAATGCCATTTTTCAAAGTATTTCTTGCGATTTTGAATTCTAAAACAGCCAGCCCTTTAAAGCACTGCATCAGTGTAGTTCAGGCAGAGTGGCTGCACGTTTGTATCTGTCTTGGCCGTGCTTGTGTTTGAAGATCTGTGACATCAGAGGCTTTACGGTGTCCTTTCAGAACATTGGCGTGCTCAGGAATGGGGGCTTCCTCTTCAGAATGACCCTCCTGGCCTTGGGGGGTGCAGGGGTGCTCTACGTGCGCTGGAGAATCATGGGCACTGGCCCGCCGGCGTTCACCGAGGTGGACAACCCCGCCTCCTTTGCCGACAGCATGTTGGTCAGGGTGAGTTCAGAGCCTGTCCTCCATTCTGTCATCTTCTTTGCCCACCACATTCCCAGATCTCTCATTCCTCCTCCTTTTTCCACTCCCCAGCATGCCCACAAGATGCTCAGTAAATGGAACACCTCCACTTTTGTTTGCTGTCATTTAGGATATTCTAGGATGACGCAAGGTTTTTATTAGGCCATTGAGAGGGTATAAACCCCCTGTGTTTCCATTTGAATCCAAAGTGAAGAGAAGTGGCTCCTTCTGACATCAGATTTCCTGCCAGCCTTGTTAAAGTGTCCCTAGCCCTATCATTTTTGCTGTAAAGGAAATTGACATGGTGGGGTTAAGACAAAAAACATAACCGTATTGGTGGTATTTTTTAAAGTCTAATGGTATCAAGACTCTTCATTGTAAATGTTTGTTTTTTCTGAAGGCAAGGGTGTCAAGCCACAAATTCTTAGCTGTGTGTTTCGTACAGCTAGAAATCAGGAGAACAACCATAGAATCCTGTTGTTATGTTGTAAGGCAAATAGGTGACCCCTGTGCTTCAGATTTCCTGGGTCATGCTTTGGGCATTACTGAGTAAACGGGATGGGACATAGTTTAACCAGAAATATAACAAACATGTAGCAGAGTCTGGAGGCTTTGCCATATTTTTCTCTATCAAAATCTGAATGCATTTAATAAGTTGCAAACAGCAGCTCCATGTCCAATGGCAGCATTTTATTTTGTACAACTGCAGTCCTTGAACAGAAGCATTCGGATGCTTCAAAAGTGGAGTTAGGATGTATATATACATATTTTTCAACTTCAGTATCAAATAAATGTTTGTTTTCCTTTTGACTGACAGGCCATAAACTATAATTACTACTATTCGTTGAATGCCTGGCTGCTGCTCTGCCCCTGGTGGCTGTGCTTTGATTGGTCAATGGGCTGCATCCCCCTCATTAAGTCAGCCGGCGACTGGAGGGTAATGGCGCTAGCAGCACTCTGGTTCTGCCTAATTGGCCTGATATGCCAAGCCCTGTGCTCTGAAGACAGCCACAGGAGAAGGTAAGGGGCAGTGCTGAGTTTTCACTTCCACACTGGGCTGAGTCAGAGCATTTTACTAAATCCAGCACTGATCACTTTAATGATTTTGTGGAATAATGTCTAAGGACATTTCTTTTCAGTACACGTGTACAGCTACAATGACTTCCTTCCACTTGGATCTGTCACTGGCTTCAGCCTGTGGAGCGTGAGCTTGGAGGAGGGGGTGTGGGTGACTGCTGTGTCTCCCCCTCCTCCTTTCCCCAAGAAGTTGCATTGTGAGATCCTTTTCACTGTAGGTGGTCAAGAGTAATTTATGGTAGAACAGAGAGGGTAATTGATGGGTATTGTGTCCATTATTTCACACTTCTCCTTCAGAAACCTCTGGCAGATGCTATAATGATTCCTTCTGTTGTCATTTGGTACAAAATAAACTGCTGCCCCAAAGAGACGGTTCTTTATTGCCAAAAAGAAAAAAAAAGGTTGCTGAGAAAATAATTGGGGGAAAAACAAATGTGTTTCATGAGAAAGAAAATTATTTAAGATGATTCTTAAAGCATAGGTGTTTATGGTTTTAGATCAGTAATTTCTCAAAATAAATTAAGTTTTAAGTTTATCTGGGTTTTAAATGGTTCATAATCCTAAAAGGCAACAAAGTTTGGCCCCAGTTCACTTATACATGTGCAATAAGATACACTTTTTTTTGTAATACTGTAGTGCAGGGTCCAGGAAGGGGCCACCAGATCTGACCTAGCTTCTTGATCCACCGTCTGTGTCATACAGGATGTTGGAAATACTGACTAGTTCCAGAAGTGTTTCATTGCTCAGCTTTCTTCTTGCCTGACTAAATTTGTGGTGAGGTGGCACCCAAAAATGATACTAGATGATTCCAGATTTCATAAAGTTTAAACCAGTTACCTATTATTATTCCTGTTAAGTTTAAGGGGGAGACTTCTTTTCCCCATGAAAAGTATATTGGGCTGATTAGGACCGATGTCCACGGATGTATTCAATGCCCACATGGTTTGAGGTAGAGTGAGGAATAGGTAAATTAATAAGACCTCACAATTTTAACCTCACTTATATGAATGGAGACTCGTATGTTTTATCCCTAGGCCTGCTGCTGAGTGCCTTAGTAAGAGTTTTATGCCTTACCTAATACTGCTGGGCTCCACCCTCTCTACTGAAGACATTTCTCGGCTGCCACTAATACCTTTTCTCAGTCGATAACAAGAAAGAAAGGCCTTTATCACTAATCTAATGTTGAGTAGAACGTTTTTCTTGAGAAGTCTGAGAAAAGCCATTTCAAGTGCTTCTCATTTTCCAGGATCCTTACACTAGGCCTGGGATTTCTCATTATCCCATTTCTTCCTGCAAGTAACTTGTTCTTCCGAGTGGGCTTTGTGGTTGCAGAGAGAGTCCTCTACCTCCCCAGCGCTGGGTACTGCATGCTGCTGACTTTTGGATTTGGAGCACTCAGTAAACATACTAAGAAAAAGGTATTGGCCAAGAGTGGTGCCACTGATGACCAAGACGATTGGATGCATTTTGCTAATGACATTTACCGTATCTCTTTATTCCTAAGAAACTAATCACTGCTGTCGTACTGGGAATTTTATTTGTAAACATGCTGAGATGCATGATTCGCAGTGGTGAGTGGCGGAATGAAGAACAGCTTTTTAGAAGTGCCCTGTCTGTGTGTCCTCTCAACGCCAAGGTATGTTGGCTGCCAAGTTGGCCTTACAAAGACATTACTAGGATACGTTCTAAGTTCCACAGCTGAGTAAGAAAATGGTTTACCATCATACCAACTCTAGCATAGGACCATGGCCAAATACTTGGGTGTTTCTGTTTTTTCATTCATGATTTTGCTGAAATTTATTGAAATTCCACTTAGACAAAATAATTCAGAAGCAATCATCCAATCCAGACAACGTCAGTGCAACAGCAGGTTACTTAAACGAGATTTTACTTGTCACCCAGTTGGCCCGATCACCCTTTGAAGGGGTGGTGGGGAGGCAACACCACACATCCAGCCTGGGTTCCGCAGAGGTGCCTGGTGGAACCATCTAGACTAGCACACTTCTCAAAACACGTGCTCTGCCCACAGCATTAACTAGCCCGCTGTGGTCTCTAACTGGAAGTGATACCCGTGCACTGACGGGTTTATTTCAGGAAGTCTGAGTTAGTTTATTTCAGGAAGTCTGAGCTACGCTGTGTGGTGTGCACTAGTTCACATTTCCATCACCTGTGATTTCTCTCATTGTGATTCCTCGGTCACTTTAGGTAGAAATACATATATAGACTTTAAAGTTGGCAGCGATTCTGCGGAAGCTGTCTGGTAGGGATTTGCCTCCGTTGCATGCTGGTGAATCCAGTCTCTTCACTTAGCCGGCTGGGCCCCTTCGGGTGAGACTAAACTGTTTTGGACTTTCAGTGCCCTTATCTCTAAGGGGGGATAATGATTGTCCTGGGTTTGTTGGGAGGCCCTAATGAAACATGGCATCTGAAATGCCCTACCGTGGTAGCTAGAACATAATAGGTGCTCAAATGTTAGTTTTGGGGGGCTTTGTCACGCTAAATGACAAAAAGGGAGTGCTGTTTGCTCAAAATGAGAGGCCTAGGGGTTAGTTAGAAGAATTTTCTGCTGGTCCGTATTATGATTATTAAATGATGATACATTTTCTCTTGGCTCATCAGAATCGGAGCTTCCTAAGATGCTTGATTATGATCCTCTGGACAGGGTCGGAGAGCTTTCTGGAGTTCTGCCTCATTTCCACATTTTCATTTAAAAGAGAGGAGTGGTTTCAGGCAAAATGATATGAATAAATCTAGTGAATGGCCAACGGATTATTGTGAGCGTGTGTTGAAGAGTAGTGTAAAAGGTGCTAACTCCTTGTTTGCCTTTTTGTTACATTAAAAAAACGTTCCTCATGTTTTATAGTTGAGAGACTTAGATAAAAGAATAAATTACTTCAAGCTTTTATCATTAATTTAACTTGCTGGCCAATCCATTTATTTTATGCTACTAAAAATAATTTGCCTGTGATTTAATTTCATGAATGTTAATAGATCTGCTCTATTTTTACTTTTCCATTTGATTAGCAGTAATTACCCTTTCTATTTATATATTTCTTTCCCACAAGGACCTCAGATTTCCTTGTAGAGGCTCTATAATTAATCTCCATTATCCTTTCTTTAAGGTTTTTAGAGTTAGGGTATTATTTTCATTTTTCCAAGTGGGAGAAACTGAGGCATAAAAAGATGGAACTGACATGATCTAGGTCAGTAATTTAGGTGGCTGGTAGAGACCTGGTGTGGTATGGTGCTAGGGGGGCCAGGGCAGGGGAGGGGGCATATGTGCTGTCGATGGCCATGTGTCTGCCCTAGTCAGTGACTTTGTATGTTGGAGGCTAGAGAACAATGAGTGCACGTGTGGGCATGCACAAGATCATATGTCTGTGTGTGTACTTTTCTGTTTTAATTTGAGATGTACACACAAAATCTAGTCTTCAAAGTGGGCCTGGTGGTGATAGTCCTTTCTGAGAACTGAATTCAGTGACGCTGTTCATTAATTCAGTACAAGCAAGATTTTTTTTTTTTACTTCCCACAATAAATTGCACTGTAAAAAAATTGTAGGTTTTTTTGGCCAAAAAGCGAGGTTGATTTCAGGGAAGAGATCTCATTTAGGAAGACTCGGGTTTTGTGGAACTCTGTAGCAGAAGATACATTTTCTGTACTGGTTTCCACTTTATAGTCATTGAATATTAAGTAAGCAGTTGACACCTGACTCTCAATTAGGCCCAGATTTGCAAACTGAGACTCATCTTTTCAAAAGATTTCAACATCCACAGAGGCAGTACCAGGTAGTGGGGTGCCTAGTCTCCATTTAAATTACCCACAGTGCTTTGCATATGGTAGGTGCTCAATATGAGTGAGTGAATTGAGCTAAATGGAAACTAAATCCCTTGGTACTACTATGGATGAGACACAAATTTTCTAATTATAGTTAGAAACTATAGTTAGAAAAAAAACTATATCCATTTTTGCTTTTTAGGGCTTGAAAGTATGTGGCACTTTGTATCAACTCTGTGATTACAATTCTAAATTGTTTTCACAATAAAAAGGAACATAGACCACAGTGAAGTATTTCCTTAAGGATGAGCAAGGATGGGTTATAGGATTTTTTTATGTTTAAAGCATTTTAAATTTAATATCAAATGTTAGCAGGAAATTTGAAACAGAGTGATATTAGCACTAATGTTAAAAGTACCTTCCATTGTTGATGCTTTTATTTCGTTTTTATTTACTTGCCATTGGGTGGCACCGGGCCTTTCTGTCTAGCCTCTGTGCTAGTTCATTGCCTCTGAGTATGTGTCACAAAAACCAGAGAGAAAGGTCAAGAATAAACAGGATTTTTTAATCCTTTTACATTTCATGGAAACAACAAAAATCACTCATTCTTTAAACACTATTTTAGGAAACTGTTTGTGAGGGTTTTTCATTCTGTTTCATTTTTTTACAGTAGGTTATCTAGGCAGCTGTTTACTATTCAAATACTCACGTCCCTATAATCCCTAGGATAAGGGCAAACCTGTTTACCAGCTTTTAATATGGACAGCCTGCCTTCCAGGGATGTGTCAGATTTCTAACTGGTCCCATGGAAGCGACTGCAGTCTGACTCTCCGGAGTGCCCACCGACCATCTTCTGTCTCTGGCGTTCTGGGTGTCTGACACAACACCATCTATACTGCAGAGGGCAGTTGAACCCTTTGTCTGAGCTTTTCATTGAGAAAACAATTTCCCTGTGACAAAGGAAAGCAACAAAAGCTCGGGTGGAGGAGGCGAGCATCATGTTGAAGTCTGAGTAGAAACTGAATTTGTATTCTGGGGACCGCAAGCACGTCACTCGCAGGTCCTCCAGATTTGGTTCTTTTACAGACGGGAGTAGAGGAACACTTCCAGGCTGGAGCTGGGGAGGCGCAAAATCGCACCATTTAGAGCACACTTTTCAAACCATGGGCTCCAGCCGTAGCATTAACTAGCCTCCTCCAAGCTGCAAGCTGTAACCTGAAGACACTCCGGCCTGTGCGTGGACAGTAATTTGGTTCAGGAAGTTTAAATTATGCTGTGAGCTGTGCAGTAGCGCATGTTGCTAGTCACCTGCGATTTTTCCTCCTGTGATTTCTCTCATCAGATTAGGTAGAAGTAAATGTATAGGCTTTAAAATTGGTAGTTAAAAAACAAATCTCTGCTACATGGGTGCTTGAAGAATGTCACACTGCTCTGTACCTTTCCAGAAATGTTAGGTGATTTTGAAGACGTGCTGTAATTGTAGGGTAAGATTGATAAGACAGGACATGATTGTATTTTTAGAGGGGGTTTTGAAGTGTACCAGTGTAATGCTACTTGAATGCCTTTGAACAGTTACTGTATTTCACCATGTATTAGTGCTAAGGCTACCATAACAAAATACCCCAAGCCAGGAGGCTTCAACAACAGAAATTTATTCCTCACAGTTGTAGAGGCCGGAAGTTCCAGATCCAGCTGTCGGCAGGGTTGGTTTTTCTCTTGAGGCCTCTTTTCCCTGGCTTGCAGATGGCCACCTTCCTGCCATGTCCTCACGTGGTCTGCCCTCTGTGTCCAGATTTCCTCTCCTTGTAAGGACACCTATCAGATTGGATTAGGGCCACCCCAACAGTCTGATTTCAACTTGATTAACCTCTTCCAAAGTCCTGTCCCCAAATACAAGTCACATTCCAAGGTGCTGGTGGTTAGGACTTAGGACTTCAGCAGATGAATCTTGATGGGCACAATTCAACTCATAACACAACAAAAACCACTATTTTACTTGAGGAAAAATAATAGGTGGTCTGAATAAGTGGGTCTAGAAATTGCCTCAAGCAAACAGCCAAAGCCCCATCTTCATTCAGCACCCTGATAAACAGGTGTGAAAAAATGAGGAAAACACAGGATTAGGAGCCTGGGTTCAAATCCAGCATGCCAACCTCAGGTAAGAGGCTTACTGATGCCAAAGCAACTCGGACGAGACAGTGATAGCAGCCCCCCTCAGGAGGGACGGTGATGGCAGGGCAGCCGTGAGAGAGGAGATGGTTCTCAGGCAGTGCCGGCCCCTACACTGGCTCACAAGACCATCAGCACATTACTAGCAGCCACACTGAACACAACTAGTTGAGTGAATTTGTGTAGCATCATCTCCCATGAGACTGATGTTGGCCTTTACGTTGTGCTTTTGGCCATCAATAAATGCTTCTGATAATAGTCCCCCTGACTCTTCAGTTCTGCCCCCCTGGTGTCAGTTTGGGTCCTAGCGCCTTTCCTTATATTATACTCTGAGCCCGTGTACACTTGAGAAGATGCCCTCTAAGTGGCCTGAGCTAAGATGACCTGAGAATTTGTGGTAGGTCTGCAGCTCTGAGGCCTCTTAATTCCAGTCTACTCCACCACCCTCTTCACCCATTCAGTCCTCTCCTTATTTTTCTCTCTCTGTTTTTAATGGAGGCAAAATTCTCATCACATAAAATTTACCATTTTCGTTCTTCAAAAAATTAAAAATAGAATTCCCATATGATCCAGCAATTTCTCTTCCAGGTAGATATCAAAAGAATTGAAAGCAGGATCTCAAAGAGATACTTGAACACACACGGTTGCAGTGGCATTATTTGCAACAGCCAAAAGGTGGAAGCAACCCAAGTGTTCATTGAAATTTGGTTGAATAAACTGTATGTGGTGCATCCACACAACGGAATATGAGTCATCCTTAAAAAGGAAGGAAATTCCGACACATGCTACAATGTGGATGAACCTTGAGGACATTATGCTAAGTGAAATAAGCCCGTTTTTAAAAATGACAAATAACAATATATGGTTACACTTCTGTGAGGTACCTAGAGTAATTAGGTTCATAGAAACAGAAAGAATGGTGGGTGCCAGAGGGTGGGGGAGGGAGGGAATAGAGAGTGACTGTTTAACGGGGGCAGTTTCGAATATGCAAGGTGAAAAGAATTCTAGAAGTTGATTGTGCAGCAGTGTGAACATACTTAACCATACTGAGCTGTATGTTCAGATGGCCACTTTTATTTTATCATAATTAAAATTTTCAAAACTTGCCACGTGTTTTTCAGAATGAAGCAATCGTTAAGTAATAAAAAACAAACCATCTTAAGGTGAAGACTCAATGACATTTTGTGCATTCACATTGTGGAGGGACCCCCGCCTCCCTGCAGTTTCTCAGCTTGTAATTTGATGAACGGCAGCAAAGGTTTTGTGGGAGCTCTTCCCGTCGGCCCGCTCTCTGGTGATCACACTGCCCACGGCTTCACTGTCCCTGCTCCCCTGCCTGCCACGTTGGTGTCCCAAGCTCAGGTGGTCACTGTGGTCTCTTCTCTTGGGCTCTCCCAACGGCTTCCAAATCAGGTTCCTGTCCCCCCAGATGAGCCTAGCCACCTGTCACAACTCCCTGAAAGCCATCACCGCCATCAGTGCTGGAAGCCGGAACCCTTGCATTCATTCATGACGTGCTTCCCCGCTGTGACCAGTCCGTCGGCAGTGTCTGTGTTTTGCTTCCACAGTGCTCCTCAGTTTCCTCTGCCTCTTAACCCCCCATTCAGTCTGCTGTCTCTGCTCCCTGGGACTGCAGCCGCAGGCTCTCCATGGACCCTGACATCTGTTTCTGCCCCACTCACGCATTTCCCACAGGGTGATTTATTTGATATAAACAAATATGATGATAGCTCTCTGCCACCCAGCTACCCGTGGTTTTTGTTATGGGTTGAATTGTGCTCCGGAAAAGGTGTGTTCAAATCCTAACCCCTTGCACCTGTGAGTGTGACCTTATTTGAGAACGGGGCCCTAGCAAATGTCATCAAGATGTACGTTAAGGGAGTTCATATGGGTGTAGGGGCGGCCCTCCATCCTGTGTGACTGGTGTCTCTGTAAGAGAAGAGACGCAGACACACGCAGCAGGGAGCCAGCCAAGTGAAGACAGGCAGAGATAGGAGCAACCCCGCCGTAAGCCGAGGAACGCCTGGGATTGCCAGCGCCGTCGGAAGACTGGAGAGAAGCGTGACCGTTTTCTCCCTCAGAGCCTCAGAAACCACCTTGCCGCCCCTTGATCTTTGCCTCCAGAATTAGCAGGGAGTAAAAGTCTGTGGTCCTAAGCCTCCCAGCTCATAGGCCTTTGTTTCGACAGCCCTAAGAAACTCTTGCGTCCACAGAGCCTGTGCCGGCCGTCTGCTGCCCTTGGGACAAGGATGCTTTCCAGCCTGGCCCTGGCGCCTGCTGGGCTCCTTGTAGGTGCCCAACCAGACCTGTCAGGAGTCTCCCGGCCCAGGGGCCCTGCCCGTCACCTGGGACCCTTACTCCAGCATGAGCCCTGACCTAGTGGTCCCCTCGGATCTCTGCTGAAGGCCCTTAGGACTGCCCTCCCTCTCCTCAAACCCAGCACCCCCCCTGGGGACCCAACATCCTGCAGAACCCAGGCACCTTCCGATGACACATTTACTGATGCAGCCATTCACCTGGCAGCCGGGCGTCCAGGAGGCAGGGGTCTGATGGCTTTGCCCACCACTGTGTCCCTAGCTGCCAGCAGTGCCTGGGGCCCAGAAGGCCAATCGTTACCTCAAGGAACGAGGGAGGGAGACCCTGATTCATGTAAAGTAGGTTTGCAACACTACAGGACAAAGAGCTGTGGTTACTGAAAGTGCAGCATCCCCTGCTTGCCCCTTCCTGTCCACATGCGGTGGGCTTGGCATCTCAGTCCTAATGGGGCGGGGGGGGATTGGGAGGGGGACTTAAAAGATTTTTGTCTATATTTTCAGGTTCACTACAATGTTGGCAAAAATCTGGCAGATAAAGGCAATCAGACAGCCGCCATCAGATATTACCGGGAGGCTGTGAGGTACTGCAACGTCTTGTCTGGTTTATATTTATATATATGTGCCTTGTTTAAACTTTCTATGGTTAAAAACCTGTGCCCTTAAAAACCCTAAATTTAAGATATCTTTGCCAATTCCTGAGAGTTTTAGTGAAAACTACAGAGCATTAACAAAGGGCTTGGTTTGTCTCCCCATTTCAAGATTAAATCCCAAGTATGTCCATGCCATGAATAATCTTGGGAACATCCTAAAAGAAAGGAATGAGCTACAGGAGGCGGAAGGGCTGCTGTCTTTGGCTGTACAAATTCAGTAAGCATGGTTTTTATAATTACGTTAGTGGCAAAGAGATGAGCTCTTGCATTCTGAGATCTAAGCCTTTCTTTTCCTTACTTATCTTTTTTAAAAATGCACCTCCAGGCCGGACTTTGCTGCTGCGTGGATGAATTTAGGCATAGTTCAGAATAGCCTGAAACGGTTCGAAGCCGCCGAGCAAAGTTACCGGACAGCAATCAAACACAGAAGGAAATACCCGGATTGTTACTACAACCTCGGGCGTTTGGTAAGTGTAAGGTGCCCTGTGGCTGCAGAAGAAAAGCTTGTTTTTCCCCCTTATTTATGATAAAACAACAGTGGTAGTACCCGTTCTCACATGATACATCTTACACAGTTCTGTCACATATGTTTATCTCCAATGAAAGCAGCTATTTGATTTCCTTATATGTAACTTTTTAAGCTCTAAGTCGAAAGCTTCAATTTGAAATAGCCAAGTTAAAGCGATCACAAAGGCAACAGGTTAAGCAAAGAATAAATTGTAATTTTTAAAGTCCCTTGTGCCCTGTAAAACCGTACTCCAAAGGAACACTTTCTGATAAACATCAGTTTCTCTGTTCTTAGAACAGAAATGAAAACAGAATTTTTAAAAACCCCGTGATGTGATTTCTGAACGTCCATCTTCTTCCTCCGGGGCAGCTCTCTCCATCTCCAGGTCGTGCTCTGGTAACTGGTCTCACTGTAAAGGAAAGCTCAGGGGGTACAGGATTTATCTGAAAGGGCTTTGACGTTATTTGATGGAAAGAGAAAATAATGTGTTCCTAAGTGACTTTCTTTTTTTAGTTGTTGACATAATATTTATAAAGATTGGGTTGCTTTTTCTTTTTAAATAGTTTATTTCTTTATTCAAATAATAACAGCAGTAGCTGATCAATAAGTTCAATAATCTCAAAATCTGAAAACATTTTAATACATGATGACACAGTAGATTCTGTCATCATTTCTGAAGAGCCTCTGTGAGGGTACACAGCTTAATCACTTAAAGCTCTGGTTTTTCTCAATAAAAAAAAGAACCACACACACCAAAAAAAAAAAAAAATGTTAATGATGAGGGGTGATGGACGTGGTAACTAAACGTACTGAGGTGATCATTTCACAATATATGCATGGATCACATCATCACGTTGTACACCTTAAATTTACATATGTTACATGCCAGTTGTATCCCAGTAAAGCTGGAGGGAGAAAAGACTTATTTACAAATAGCAAAATTCCTTAAACAAGAATGATTATATTCTCCTTTCAATTAACCCTCTAATTTGATTTCAAGAAAATAAATACATGTGTTCATAATATACTTAGTTGAATTAAATTGTTTAAGGAGAACCTTTTTGCTCATTTTGGCCAACCTGGAAAAAATGTTTAGTGATGTGATTTTAAGAGAAGTGTACATAATAATTTTCCAGATTGTATGCAGCCTGGCCCCATGGGTAGGATTGCATCAAAGTCATTTTAAAGAGGTGTCTGTTTATCCTCATTTTAAAGCCCCAAAGCCTCTTGGTCTCATGGATTCCTTGTGTTATCAAAAGCAGAGGTTCCCCAAACTGGTTGTGCATCCAAGGCATCCCCCTCCATCTCGGGTTTAGGGAATGAAAAGCTCCAATAGAGGATCTGCATTTATAAAAACAACCCAACAAAATCCCCTGGTGCTGCCAATACCCTGTTTTTAGCCCTGCATTTGGGAAGCAGATCTGCCTAAGCACTGAGCAGAAATACTGACCAGGTCGGAGCAGGAGAGGAGACTGGGGAGAGCAACCTAGAAAACATGAACTGCTTGAAGTTTATTAAAAGTCCAGTTTTGGTTTATACCCTGATGGGAATGCATTTCGCCTACACTGCTTTGTGTTTGGACTGGGTACCCTGACTGTGAGTTGTGGAGGCATGTTTTATAAATGGAAGAAACAAGGTGGCAGGAACATGTGGCCAATGATGATGGAGTTTTTCGTCCCCCACCCGCCCAAGGCACTTTAAATGGGCAGGTACTGTTTCTGTTGTAAATTTTAAAGTGATGTGGTTTGCATGTTATTATTAAAAATATAGAAAACATGTTTGATTTATGATGTATCCTAGGATGATACCATACTGTATACTTCAGTGTAGGAAAGAGAAATTATTTTTTCCTGGTCACAGAGGGAAGGTGACAGTAGTGTGACTGAATCCAGGCAACAGCAAATGTGTGAACAGGAACACTGATAGCGAGATATTCCTGTTGTCTCCAGAGCCACTGACCTTGCATGCATTTCTGTTTTATGTTTTAAAATCGTGTGCCTTATGGTCGGTCTAATTGCACACATTGATGTTAAAATAGCTTTCTCTGTGAAACCTGGAGATTGGAGGAGAGCTAAGACTGTTCTAGTGATAAGCTGTTGTGGAAGAGGAAAAACGTTTGTCCTCTACCTTTCTAGGTTCTCTGACTGGGGTCCCACAAATTACACTGACCAAAGACAGATTAGCAAGAGAAAAAGAGTTTATTACCACGTGCCTTGTGCATATATATGGAAGAAACTCAGTGATGAGTAACTCAAAGGAATGGTTAGAACTTGGGCTTATATAGCATCTTAACAAGGAATAATAAACTTGTAGAGAAGTGATAAGACAAAGAAAGAGGCTTTAGGCTTCCAAATACTGTAAGAAGGAAACATACGGAGGAAAATAATGAAGTGATACTCGTTTGTGTTGGTCCTTCTTCTGTGTGGCCGTAAAACTTCCCCTGGAAAGGGGATTTATGGCAGTTGTCATTTCTCTTTTTCTGCTTTTAGTCCAATAAGGGGAGCTCCAGAAAAGCTTCTTTCTGCCTCTGTTGAATCTCAACTGCCTTCAGTGCAATAATCCCTATGCCAAAATGGTATTCTTGGGGTGGCATGTTATAATCTTTTGCATTGTTCTCTGGGTGGGGGTCAGTAAGACAGTGAAACTTCACCATGATGATATAAAGACCAAAAAAATTCAATCACACACAAAGTAGGGTGGATCCTTGCAAAGTTAGTGAAGTAAGAATGGGGGGTGGGAGCCAATTGAGAATTATCTGAATGCTTGCATTGAGATCAGTGTTTCTATTTACTACGCCTGTCACACTAGCACTTGGGTGACATATTCTGCTTGATATCCATGTGAATTCTTTCTTTTTCAAAGAGAAAAGGAGGTAGCCTTTTAGGTTATTGTTTGCAAGGTGAATACATCTGCCTTCAGCTTTCTGGGCTTTTTATTCTTTAAGGGTCTAATACTTGGCAGTCTTCTTCCTTCCCTAGTAGCTTCTTGTCACTGCAATTCCTTGGGGTTTGGAAAATGAGAATTTATGCTAAATAAGCTCTCTGTAAGAGTTATATCCGAAGAAGGGAAGACAGAATATAAAATACAGGATTTTATCATGTGCTCTAGTCCTTGAAATTCATTCCCACTTCCCTGTAGATTGACTGAAGTACTCAACACACTGAGGCCTTGTAGCACTCTTTCTATGAATTGTTTACTAATTATACTGCCGTGAAATGATCGTCCTGAGCTCCCTTCTGCCAACTCTTCTTGCTTATTTAAAGATTTTGCTCTCCATTGTTGTTTAGTTACCCAGCTTTTGCCTGCCTGACAGCTTAAAAGCATTAAGAGCTTCATCTTTAACAGCTCAACCAACACATTTATACATTGGCAAATGAGAGGAACTTTAATAACTTAGAAGTTTGGTGTGTTTTTTTTAATCCTCCTTAGCTACTCTTTAGTAATGGGAGACAGAAATGTGTTTTGATTTCTGGGCCCAGATAAGAAGGGAATATAATGCAGTTCCCTTGTGAAATAGGAAATCAAGAAGAACCCTCAAATACAGGAAATGTATTTGAGACATATTATTGATATTGGAGAATTAGAGTGATAGTCCTGGAGATAGTACCAGAGACAATTCATCATCTGGTATTGGTATCAGTCAGGATCCTTTCAGGAAAACAGAAATCGTGCTAAGTTTTTTAAATAGAGAAGATTCAGTACAGGCAATTGGTTGGTTATTGGAAGGCTGGAAGAGCAAAATTGGAAAAGTGGTATCAATTCGGAGAATAAAGGGGAACCCTGTAATAGGTTGCAAAAACAAACAGGAAGTGGTACCATCAGAATTGAAGAGCTCAGAGAAGGGGTCAGCATCTCAGGTGGTACCATAACCTCAAGAGCTGAGGTCATGAAGGAAGGACCCCTGCTCCCAGCCCCAGGACTGTGGAGGATGGGATGCAGCCGCCTCAGAGACACTGCCAGCAAGTGGAAGGAGAGAGTGCGAGGTTGAGGGAAGGGTTGCTCCCCACCCGCCGATGGTCACCTGTGACTCAGCAGGAACCTAACCAGGAACCAAGTGGCAAAGAACCCTGGGAAATGTATTTTGCAGAGTAGAGAAGGCCGGATGTAGGGCTGGGAGGTAAATAACGTGCCCATTACCTGTCTGCTTTCTGGAGGGGCAGTTCTTGCTAACTCTCCGTTCTCTCTGCTTCCTTTAAAGTGCTTGTTCACACTGTAGAGATGCTATGAGAAATGTAGAGGCCGAGACAAAATAAATTTTACCTGATTCATTCTATTGTTATTTTTCAATAAATGGTAATAATAATAATGGTAATAAGTTATAAAGTATATGAAGAATTTTGTTGTTGTTTAAATGAAGTTGCTTTGGTTTTCCTGAGAGTGTTAGAATGTCTCCACAGATTTTGTTCAAGTGACTCAAATGCATGTCACTTGCTAGAGAGAATTGATAAATCAATGATATATCAAATATAGATAATTAAGTGTTGCTATAATTGAGCAGCCTACATTATTTTAAGATTTTTGAGCTTTTCGTGTCACTTTCTTATTTAAGGGATAAAATACTATAACTTGAGTTTCTGAGTCTCATGGGAAATTCTGACAACATCTTTAGCAAATGGATATTCATAAGTTTCTTAATTCATTAAGCCTTTCTTTTTCTTACATAACATGCCCCCTATTTGCTCTGTGGGTCATAGGGCAAGTCAAAATGTTTCTGTTGTCTAATGAAATATAGACCTAACAGTAAGTAAGTCAATAGCCTTAAACTCTGATACATTGTTACCATTTGTACCTTTTGCCAAGTTAAAGAAACCAAGTTCATTCAGATGAGATGTGCATTTGCATTCAGATGAGATGTGCATTTGAACCAAGTTAAAGAGGGCAAGGGGGTCACCTACTAAAAAATTCATCACTGTCTCCCTCGACATGCTTTTATTAACTGCAGATTGAGAACCAGCCATTTTGTATTCCATCACTGGTGTTAACATGCCCTCTCAAAACAAAGCAACAGGTAATTCCTTCCGAAAGGAGATAGACAGGCTCCGAACTCCGAGGGCTTTTACATTACTGCATAGGACTTTTCCAAAGAGCTTACTGAGTATAAATGGCACACTCACTGTTTTATAGTAAGCTTGTGTGTAGGTAGGAAGAGGCTAGGAGACCATTCTTCACAAGGTGAATTTGACACAGGCAGCTTTTCATCATATTAAATACTTTACCCTTTTAAATAACACCTTTTCAGATGTGGTACATACACACAATGAAATATTATTCAGCCATAAGAAGAAAACAAATCCTACTATTTGCAACAACATGGATGGAGCTAGAGGGTACTATGCTCAGTGAAATAAGGCAGGCAAAGAAAGACAAGGAACCAGTAATTCTACTCATTTGTGGAGTGTAGCAACAAAGCAAAACTGAAGGAACAAAACAGCAGCAGACTCACAGACTCCAAGAGGGAACTAGTGGTTACCAAAAGGGAGGGGTTGGGAAGGAGGGAGAAGGGGATTAAGAGGTATTATGATTAGCACACATAATGTAGGGGGGTCATGGGAAAGGCAGTATAGCACAGAGAAGACAAGTAATGACTCTGTAGCATCTTACTACACTGATGGACAGTGACCACAATGGGGTATGGGGAGGACTTGATAATATGGGTGAATGTAGTAACCACAATGTTGCTCATGTGAAACCTTCCTAAGATTGTATATCAATGATATCTTAAATAAATAAATAAATAACACCTTTTCAAAGATGGACTGTGTGAAATCTTTCTAAAAAAGACCAATGATTAGGTTTTTTTGCTCACCTTTCATTAGTAATCTGACATATGATTTGACACCTGGAGTCACTAAATGATGGGTTTTACTTAAGAGCTTGTATCTGGGAAACTCGATTACCTGGTTCTGATTTGTGCTCTACCATTTCTAGACCTGTAACTTATGGCAACTTACTTAACTTTTCTCTGCCTCAGTTGGTTCATCTGTAAAATGGGGGTAGTTCTCTACTTCATTGAGACTGAGGATTCCATGAGTTAATATGAAAAATTAGAAGCTCAGCAATACAAGTCAGGCTTTTTTATAGTAATGTTTTAGTAACGGGAGGTAGGCTTTGTTTGGTTTGGCATTTGGTTTCCTTAGAGAAAGAAAGTAAAAAGATCAGAATATTGATTTTGGGGGGCCCATGCTTTATTTTCAGTACGCAGATCTAAATCGTCATGTGGATGCGTTGAATGCGTGGAGAAATGCGACCGTGCTGAAACCAGAGCACAGTCTGGCTTGGAACAACATGATCATACTCCTCGACAATACAGGTACAGACAGGTGAATAAGGGGAGTCAGACGAGACTGCTCCGTGCCACAGTGCCATTGAGAAATTAGGAAATATAGATGGCTGTGCTTTTTTTCCCTAGTGTTAAAGTTTACAAAATTTAATATGGGGTGGATATTTTACATGACAAAAATGTCTATTCTAGAAAATAGCTTCCTTTGACATTTTGGAATGTGCATGTTTGGGGGAAATGACATTTCAGTTAGATTAGTTTGAGTTATGGGGGAAGATGTATGCTAATACCTCATTTCTTCTGGGGCCTGTTATCCAGCAATGCCCATGATCTGGGATGCTCGAGGTACCCAGAGGGCAGCAAGAATGGCTCTGGGCTTAAGAAATGCTAGGTCCTAGTGCTCTAAAGGTCATGGCTGTGCTTACAGGAGCTGTCCTCACACTTAACATTCAGGCTATGGATTCCTGTTTTAGAGGAAATGCTAGCAGCTTCATGGCCTGTTTTTCAGTCCGTAGCAGGCTCAGCCAAATAGGTGTTATTCTGCTCCCCTACTTTTAAAAAGCCAAGAATCCTGTAAGAAATGATCATTTTACCTTGGCAGAATTTAAAACTAGTACGCCATGTAAGCAGTGTGGAGAAGAGATAAAAACACATGTTTCTAATGAAAGTATGGAATGTATATGTCAACAGGATAAATATTCTGTCATTAAAATGTTACTGTGGATACTCTGCTTCTGCAGACTTGTTTTCTCCAACTTAGGTATAACTGGGATCTGGGGAAAAATTAAAACTAGGTTTTATGTGCTTTTACAGAATTTAATCAAAAGTTGCTTGTATATTATATCAGTATTGTGTTGGACTATAGTGGCTTTGCAACTGGCAGGATCATTTGTGTGTGTGTGTATGTGCGTGTGTGTGACACATTCTACGCAGATTTTCTTAAGTCATTTATTCATAATCATTGTGTATAGTGCATATAAGCCCTATTAACTAGAGAGACTGAAATACTAGTACACTTTAAACTGTTTTCTGTTTTTCCATTTTTTACTCCCAGGCAATCTGGCCCAGGCTGAAGCAGTTGGAAGAGAGGCACTGGAATTAATACCTAATGACCACTCGCTGATGTTCTCCTTGGCAAACGTACTGGGCAAGTCCCAGAAATACAAGGTGTGTAAACTGCAGGCCTTGATTTCTTGCAGTTAATGTCAGCACCTGACAGGAGCTGTAAATGTCACTTCTGCCCAGTTAAATTCGGAAGCAGCCAAAACACTGGGACTGGGGCAGCAGTGCTGTGTGGTCAGCTTGCTTCTTGGAGAAGTTGCCCAAAAGGTGGATTTGTGGGGCCGAACTCCATATCCTTCCTTATCAGAATTCACCACCAGTGTTCCAACCTGGAGAGGGGAGGAGACGCCCAAAGGGACAGTCACAGCTTGCGCCAGCCAAGATCCCCAGGCCCTGGTGCGAAGCTGTTCAGTCCGTCCCTTGCCCATGGGCAGAGCTCTGGGTTATTTGTGGGTCTGTCTCCTGCACAGGAAAGATAACGGCCTGTGGAAAATGCAGGACTAGTTCTTGCTGCTTCCAGCTGTTCCCTCATCTGGAGTTAGGTTATAGGTCATCTTCCAAGCCCTAGAGGTGTCTGACCGACGGAAACCACAGGGTATCTGGTCCGGGTGCTACGTGGGCTCCCAGGATGGGCCAGGACTAGACTGTGAGTCAGAAGGTGCATAACTCCCTGTCTGTTGAAGGGGACTCTGTGCTTCTCGTACCGGTGACCTCAGACTGTGATTTTGAATATCAGAATCAGCGAAGGAGTGTTAGAATACAGGTGCCCAGATTGCTCCCCGCCAGAGATGCTGTCCCCCTCAGCGGGTAAGGTCAGGAATATGCATTGTTCACAGCATCCGGGTTTCTAACATAGATGTACAAGAAACACATCAGTGACTTAGTCCTTTAGTGACAGAAATATTTTCTTGCAGTATCAGCATCTGTGTCTGCCTTGGATCACGAGGCCTAAAGTTAGCGATGAACTCCTATTTGTCTTGTGTTATTTATCTTTTCTATTCTGTTCATTAGATACCATTATCAGTATAATTTTCTCTAACAACAGTGAGATATTTTGTGTGTGTCTTCTCATTTTTGGATATCAGGAAGTTTAATAGCTTCAGTATACATGTTAACATTTCTAGATTTTGCTCCAGAGATGACTCTTCTAGGGAGTTAGTGTTATTTTTTATAGGTCTCCTTGTGTAGCATAGGGAAAGGAGGTGAGGAGTGTGGATTTCTCTTCTGAGGACCTGCCCAACCTGAGCTGGGCTGTGTGTGTCAAGTGAGAAGCTACAGTGAGTTTTCTTCAAAAAGTGGCTTATTTATAATCATTGCATTGATTTTTCTACCATCCCATAGCCTATCTGGAATTATATTAAAGTGACGGAACCCGGGGTTTATTTGGCTTCTAGTTCCCATTGTTCTTTTTTTCCCAGATAAAGTAGAGAATACCCTGTAGAGCAGAATAGAGAAGTGGGTTGCCCGTACTCCACACATTTTGCATCCTACTTGTCTAGGCCAGGGCTCTGAGCCTAAGATAAGGCAATAGAAAATGAACTCCGAAATAAGCAATCTCCTATGAGCTCTTCAGGAGGGACGTGATGTTATTCCCCAAACCATGGTGTCAGCCACCAAGTGCTTGCTTAATATATATTTTTTTTATTTATTTATTTATTTTTTAACTCAGAATTTGGAATTTTAAACAACTGTAGATTTTTCTCTCATAATGCAAAAGTGGTGCCTGTTGCTATGGGTCTGCTTCTCACAGCCTGTCCTTGCAGAGCCCTGGGTGGAGTGCTCTGGAGAGGTGGCACTGTGGTGGTGACTTGCAGGGGTAGGATGAGCTGACTCTCCGGGCCGGCCATCATCCTCTCTAGGACAGGTGTCTCCTATCCATAGCCGACTTCCTCCTAAGCATTGCTGTTTTATATTATCATTACCTTTCGGTGAATCTCTTTAGTGAGCCTGGAGGCTTCTTGAGGTCAGAGTCCTGAGACCCATTCGGATATCTATCTGCATGTGTCCAGCGTGCTCATGGGCATTTTACTAAGTGCCCAGCTAGTAGCTCTGAAGTGGCTGGATGCATCCCACCGTTGGCTCTAAAGCATTCAGGCTTCCAGAATCCCTTTGGAGACTTTGATGTGTGGAGTGAGGGTTTTCATGGTGTCTGTGTGATGAGGGCCACCTTGTCATCCGAGCAGCCCTTTGACCTACAGCTCGGTCACTCATCACTCCTAGCTCAGTGTATCCAGCTGGAAAATGGAGATGGCAATATGCAAGCATGCACAGCAATGTAATTTATAATTGTGAAATTATTTTATTTGTATATGTAAACACAACAGTAATTTTAGTTTGGTGATCATTAAATGAAACTCTTAAGGATCATTAAAACCTATTTGAATTTTTATTTCTTATTGCCATTTAGTTCCCAGTTTGCACTAATGGCAGAGCAGAATATAGAGTAATATTTTTCAGTGCTTCAAATGTTGCCTTTCATGCTGATTCCTCTTCCTGTATTGCCTGTTCTGCCGGCCCTGGAGTCTAAGAGCAGATTGCATTTGTAGAGCGGTTTCCCCAGCACCACACATTTACCCCATACCTTCATTAGTATTTTTTTCCACATCTAAAATGACTTGTCTTCTTTACCTGTTATCTTTCTTTAACTAGATCTTTAGCACAGTTCAGTGTATTTAAAGTTGGGAACATATATCATTACTACAAATAGGAGGTAACTGAAAACAATAATCTTACTAAATCTCAGGGACATACGGTTTCTGGCCAAGGCTCTGAGCCTGAGCGTTGCCCTCTCCGAGCTTCAGAGGGAGATTGGCAGGTATTAGAGGGGGTGACCCACAGGCCACCACCAAGCAGAGACTTCTGTCAGGACCACACCAGAAGAAAGGAGGACAAATTGAAGAGAGAATGACTGCCTTCCTGGGTGATTCGTGGTTTCAACTTCCTGTCGGACCACCCACGCCGCCTCACCTAGTTGGAGCGGTCTCCAGGGGAGGAGGGGGGGTCCCTTGTCCTCACTGTACTCGGCTAGGTTGCTGCCCTGGCGATGCCACGGTCCCACCGGCCAGCGTGGCCAAAACGACTGCCGCCTGGCCAGACCTCTCGCCTGACATGAAGACCCTCTCCTGTTCTCTGCAAGGCCTTTCCCTCCCACGTGTCGCACTGCACCTCTGTCAAGTACATTTTCTCTTTATACTTCAAAATATAACATTATTTTCTCTTTCTGTTGACAAAAAAATCCCCCATGTTTAATGTGAATTTGTTTCTTAGCATAAATCAGCTCACTACCTAGTCTTTAGGCATTTCTGCAACTCCACAGAAGATCTGTTTATAAACAGTTTCTTGCTCTCCGGAACAGGCCATTAGAAAGCCTGATTTAAGAGGAGAGCATTTCCTGGGCTTTGAATACCTACAGACATTTGTTCTAGAGAGGCCTCCAGCAGGCCCTGCCTCCAGGGCCCCGGAGCAGTCCCAAGTGCCACACACACGCATCCTCTTGGGGCTGCCCCTCTGTCACCACACAGTGTGCCTGACCCCCTCTCACTTCGCCCACACACTCGCTTTCCTCCTGACACACTTCTTCCATCAATGTGCCATCATTTCTTGTCTTCCAGGCTTGGAAACCATCTCCTTTTTCCATTACCTGGTTCATCCTCGACCCCATTCCCTCCCATGTGCCTTCTCGTGCCCTCCCCTCACCCGGGGTTCACGCCCTGCCTTGGCAGGGACAGCAGCCCCCTGCACACACAGCCTGAACACCACCACGTCCTCCACACCTGACTCTGACCCCACGTCATCCTGCGTGGTGCCCACACTCCTGAGCCTTTGAGAAATTAAATTAATCAAGAAATGAACCTTGCACCCTCTAGAGAACTCCTTCCTGCCCTGCTCTTTTCTGTACATCACGTCTCTAGCCAACACTGCTTCATTTGCATGGAGAGGAGCAGTTTAAAGTAGATTCAGATTCCCTGGCCTTCCTATTTCTCCAATTTTAGGTTGAATGGAAATGTTTGAAAATCATCAGGAACAGCACAGCTACTTCGAAACCACTACAAATCAATACAATCCACTTAAGTTTTTTTTATCCAGCATACCTAACACGGTCAGAAAATCTTAGACCTCCTTGAAGGAGTTTCACTACTGAAACTTGGCATGTAGGCGGGCTGCCGTTGAACTGAGTTGTGAAAGTGACGTTTGCTGAAGTCGTGTGTGTTATCCTCATCCTTAGTCGGTCCCTCTCCAGTGACATTTCTAAAATACAATTATTTCTCTGCCAGCTTTATCTAAAAGGTTGTGGTTCAGAGAGACTTGCCCAAATGCCCAGCCTGTTTCTCAGAGTACCACAGGCCATCATAGGGCAAGGAAACGGGTCTTCCTATACTTTATAAAATGCATGATACTCAGTGTAAAAATGTACCTGGAAAAACTCCCATAGGGCACAGATAGAAGGAGCAAACCTGTCCCCAAGCCACAAACTTCAGTTGTTTAAGCTGAGCACGTGATACTCATTAAAGAGTGCTTGGCCCTTGAGGAACACGGATGTGGATGGCGTGAATGGCTGCATGTCAGTGAGAACAGTCAGGTGTCTGTATTTCCCAGCATCCTGATAGAAAGGGACCAGCCAGGCAGCCATGGGCCATAACGATGAGGTAAGAAAACACTTGGCCGTGCTTAGTGACCCAGCTGGAAGTGAGTACTATCTGGGGGAAATGCGAGGCCACACACGAGCCAGTTCACGCGCACTGGGCGTGTTGGCCACGGTCATGTACAGTACTGCAGCAGCTGAGAGGACAGGTGACTGTCTGTGCCCTCACTTTCCTTCCTCATTTTTTCCAGCGGAAGGGGCTGCTTCTGGGTTGCCGAGGGGATTGTGAGTTCTTGGGGGAGGTTAGCTAGGCCCCAACCCTATCTTAGGGAATCCTGGAAATTAGTTTCTGATGCTGACAGAAAATGACCATTTCTGGGATGTCCTCAATAGCCCGACCCTTTCCTGATCTTTTGACCCTCCGCTGTGCCCTGTTGCTTGAAGTTGCAGAATTCCACCTGCTTCAGGGAGGCAGGTGGCAGAGCTCGGTAGCATATCCGCCCTCTCTCTGCAACTGATCACTTTTTCCCATTGCTTTCCACTGCCCCTCACCCCCTGACCATGCCTGTCACCTTTGCCCTGTCACATGCTGCCCCAGTCCCCTTCAGCGCTCCTTGGGAGGGTGTGGCCCTGCTGGGCTTTTCAGTATTTCTGGGAAAAGGATGTGGTGGTAGGAAATGCGGATGTAACGTTTGAAGACCGTAAGCGGAAATGACTGCAGGTCACCTTGGCATCGTGTGTAGTACCTTATTTATTATGTATTTCATTCCTTAGGAATCCGAAGCTTTATTCCTCAAAGCCATTAAAGCTCATCCCAATGCTGCAAGTTACCATGGCAATTTGGGTAAGGAAACTCTTCAGTTGGAGTTGTATTGAAATCCTATGTAATTTTAATGAAATGGGTGCATTTCTGCAAAGTCAATGTCGGGAGAGTAGTTTTTTCAAATCTAGCTTGTACTGGCCTCTGTAATCTGGTCCTAAAATGTGGGTTTTTTAAAGAAATCATTACATTGACAAGGCAGTTTAATGATAGTGCTGTTTGTAACTCTTAACTGTATTACCAAAACAACCCCCAGAATTCCCCACTCAATGTGTCACCCCCTTACGATAAACTCAGATTTTCTTTCTTTGTATGAAGGATCCTAGGATGTTAAATGAGGTCCTTTGGAAGTTTGCAGTCTCATTTCAGTACCTTTCCCTGCTTCCGTTGTAGATCTTCTGTTACAACCTGGCTCCTTTGTGTTCTTATGTTCTCTTATGCCATGGCTAAAAATGCATTTACTATTATTTATCCCCTAGAATTCTTTGCTTCCAATTTTAGGTCTCAATAATTAAGACTTGTAGAGCATAGCATGTTGATGTTTAAAATGCTCAGTCATGTGAATTTTTCACCAAATCTGTTCCCTATAGACTCCATAGCTTCTTATCATGAAAGTCATGAAGCATTAGTGGTTGCTCTTAAGCCCATGTAGAAAGTTAGTTTTACTTACAAAATCACCATACAAATCAGAGGCTTTACCATTCTAATAGTCAGATTTACTTTAACTATCATTTCATGGTCAGAGCTTGATGTTAGAGCCCTTCTTTCCAGGTAGTAAAAGATAAGGTATTATTTTGCCAAGAGGTGCAGAGGAATCTTTATTTAAAGTCAACGCTGTACTTCTGCCTAAGTCAGGGCTCTAAGCAGTGCGGGAGCCCAGGCCTACCCCGGCTTCCTGGATATTTCCTGGCAGCACTGGGAAACTTTATGCAGTCTTCCCTTTACTTCTTTATGCAACAGCATCGCTGTAGAAAGGTGGATCATGTCCAGTGATATGAAGAACTCCAGGAATAACTGGAGGTGGTTAACAATCACCAGGGAGTGTGGTTACAGTAAACAGTTTGCAGTACAAACGATGTTATTTTAAACAATTTTTGAAAACTGCAGAGATTCTATACTATTTCTTTGTACAAATGTTGGGAATACTGCAAGTTACTCAGAAACATTTCCAATGAGATTCATCTCTTGCTATTACAGCTGTGCTTTATCATCGCTGGGGACATCTAGACTTGGCCAAAAAACACTATGAGATCTCCCTGCAGCTCGACCCCACTGCATCGGGGACCAAGGAGAATTATGGTCTTCTAAGAAGAAAGTTAGAACAAATGCAGAAGAAAGATGTTTGACCCTTTTTCCTTCATTTTTTGAGTCTGTGTGCATGTCATATCCTAGTATCATGTGGTTATGTTTAACCATTTAAAAGTCTTAATGTTTATTTGATTCCACTCTTTTTCTATGAAAACTAAGACATGCAAAAAGATTATAGCACCAGCAACACAGTCTTGAATGCTTGATGTGGTTTTTGCATTGAAATTGTATTTTTTCAGATAACTCACATGTGCATTCTAAATCCCCACAATGAAGTCTTTTTTAAATAAGAAGAAGAAGAGAAAAAGATGATACAGAGCGACTTGCCACAAATTAGATGTGCATTTGGGATGTGAGAGGTGTTGTGTAAAGACTAGCGCTATTAAACGTCAGTTGTGAACCACAGTGACAAACTGACTCCTACAATTTATATAAATATTGAATGTGTCTGTATATTAGAATTTTTATTTAATGACAAGAAAGAGTAAAAATTAAGATTTTTGGTTTTGTCTTCTTTTTTTAAACAATATCCTGTGAAACTTCATCTATCAGGAAATATATTTATTTGTACTTTTACGTTTTGAACAGGGCAAATAATGGGGTAAGGAATGGAAATTTTAACATCAGTATATTTATTTTATTTCCCCCCCATAGGAAGAAATTCACTGCTGCAATATTTCTTGGGTTCTCCAACTTGTGCAGTTTTATAACATAGCAAATTATGTAGTATTCCACATAAACCATCACTATTAATAGAAAATTCAAGCCATGCTTTAGGCAAAAGCAGGCAGCCTGATGTCTTTGTATTTTTTTTATTAGTATTAAGAGGGCTACATATTGATGTACATTGTTTTTTATGTCTGACTATAAAGGAGTTTTCCATTTGGCTTAACAGAACTACAATCACTTACTATATCCGGAAAGTGCAAGAGGTCAAATTTCCCTCAAATGGAGCCACATTGGAGAGCTTGTGGGTTTTTTTTAAATTGGATTTTTTTAAATTTGAGCAGAATAATCATGTTTGTTTCATTCTTCTACATCTGCAGTTAATGATTTATGCAATCTCTGTTCTTATGCAGTAAAATTATCACACAAACTGGCATAAAAATGCTGTATCACCTTCTTAATGGATGATTTTCAAGTGAGTGAACTTTGTGTCTTCCTTTCCCTTAAACTGAAATCAAAGTGACCAATTCAGCCTTTCTAGTATGTGGCTTCTGTTTGGTTTTAGGGACATTTAAAAGAATTGTACTGTCGAATTATGCAGGTTTAGAGAATGGGATGAATAGATCTCACATTGAGATAAATTTGATTCTCTACACTCACTATTTTGAGGGCAGATCTACACAGAGTTGTAAATCAGTAATTGTACCATAAGATGGTTGAAGTACATCAGAAAAGAAAGGGCTGTTAGTTGACATACATCAGAAAAGAAAGTGCTATATTTCAAATATGTCCTAAATAGTCTCAAAATAACAGTTAACAATTTACAGATCTCTTAGGGGCAGGAGCTGTCTTCTCATTTATGTTCCCACAGTGCGTAACTTGGCAGATGCACTGTGTGCTTTTCTTTTTTTTTTGAGCAAATTTCTTTAGAATGGTACTTGTCTTTTAAGAGTAAAGAAAAAACATTTCTTGTAAAAGCCCCTTTACGATTTGTTTTTTTTTCTACTGATACTAAAACTTAAGTGTCAAATCAAGACGTGCAAATCTGGGACCCCTGCCTACAGAAGGGATCCCCTAAGTTTTCACTGCTTCCGTCTCAGGGTTTCCATTGCAGCTGTCTTCTTTCCAGAGAAAACAGTCCTTAACTTGGGGATACTTGGGGAGGTCTCTGCAGATCTGGGAGGCACGCCATGCTGCTACTCTTCCTCCCTCGTCCTTCTTGAGGTAGCCACTCATTATCTCTTGGGTTTCTTTCCTGACAAGGTGGATGTGGAAGGCTGTCCCAGTCCCCCCTTATTTGGTATCTGTCTTATTTTAATGTTTTTATTTCTTACCACAGTAGTGAGTAGGGCAGGGGTGTCAAAATGAACATGAGGGGAGTTACCAGTTTAAGAAATGTGAGAGTGGGTCATCACCCTTCACCTCCTGACAGCGTCCTGAAACCCCTGGGCGGATTGGGGTTGTATTTTGTTTGTTTGCTAGGTTTACTCCCTGTTTAGGTGCAGTATTACATTTACTTCTTAAAAATGTCATCCTGGAGACATTGGCTATTATGCCTTGAGGGAGCTCTTTGGGGTTCTGATTCGATCATATTTCTTAAGCATGGCATTTACATTTTATTTCAAACTATGGACTGAAAATATCATCCAGAATAGAAAACCAAGCTCCTCAGCAAAGCATTGGGCATCTATGTCCATATTCATATCCATCAGCTCGGACTTTGGGGTGAGAAAACATCAATTTGGATCCTGGATCTCCCACTGTGATGTCATAGGGAAGTCACTTAGCACCGTTTTTAGTCCCTGCTAAGACCACCCCCAGAGTAACAAGGTGCTTGGCCAGTAGTTCCTCAACAAATGACAGATTGGATTTTTGGAGGAGGATGTCGATTTTGCAGTAGACAGATTTGACCTTAATCGTATTCACTGTATTCACTCTCTCATTCATTCAACAAGTACAAGGCCTACTCTGTGTCAGATCCTGTCTTGGGCACTGAGATACATGGGTGAGTGCAAGTGCCTTTACACAGCGGGTAGTGCATCAAGAGGCAATAATTATCAGATAGTCATATGATTAATAACAACTGGGAGACAATCTAGCCTGAAGAGTCAGGAAAGGGATTCCTGAGAAGGTGACTTTGGAACTGAGATTTGAAAGGCAGAGAAGACAATTGCTTTAAGCCAATAGTTCTCAACCAGGGGAGATTATGCCCACCAAGGGACAGTTGGCAATGCCTGGAGATACTTTCGTTGTCACATCTGATTGGGGGAGAGGGGTGCTACTGTACCCCCCAACAAAAAAATGATCTGGCCCAAAATGTCGGTGCCTAGGTTGGGAAAATGCAGAAGAAACCACACATGCAAAGGTCCTGCGGTGAGAAAGCTCATGTGGTTGGTGAAACAAAGTCTAAGGAGAAGGAGGAGAAACACTGATGGAGTTGGTAAATGTGCCTAGAGCCAGGTTATGCCAGGGTTGCAGACCAGTCTTTAACCATAGAAGGATTCAAAGAAGGGATGAGGGGGACATGATCACATTTCTGTTTTGAAAAGATTACTTTGGCTGTTGATGGGGAAGAAATCAGAGGGAGGTAAAGAAGACATGAGCAAACCAGTGAAGAGACCATTGCACGTGGCCAAGGTGGGGAGGCTTGGTGTGGCCAAGTGGCTGTGAAGCTGGAGGGATGTGGACCGACCTGAGAGGTATCAATGGGTGATGGACAGGAAGTGGATTGGTGGGGGAATGAGAAGTGTTAAGGTTCATCATACAGTTAAGTACAGACAGAAGCCATTGCGAGGAAGAGGCTGCCTATAAGCTCCAGAGAGTGTAACATCCTAGAGAAGAAAGGAGTCAGGTGGAGATTAGCCCTAGAAAAGTGCAAAAGCCCCCGTATGGTACAAGGTCCAGATGGAAACAGATGTAGACACATCTGTACTTTCAAACAGTTGGCCAAAGCCCAGGTGCAGCATTAAGTAGTCATAGTTCAAGAATTTCAGCCTTTCTGAGCCTCAATTTCTTCCTATAAAAATGCAGGTAATGGTGGCTAACCTGCAAGATTGCTGTAAAGATTAATGTTAATAGAATAAAATGTCCATAGCTGCACTGTTCAATAGCGTGGCCACTGGCCACTTGTGGCTACTGAGCAACTGAAATGTAGCTCATTCGAATTGAGATGTACTTTACATATAAAATATATGCTGAAATTTAAACTTGGTATGGAAGAATAATGTGAGATACCAATTTTTGTATTGGTCATGTTGATATTTAAATATACTGGGTTAAATAAAATATATTATAAAAATTAATTTCACCTGTTTAATGTGGCTGCTAAATTTAAAATTACATGTGTGGCTTGCATTGGTAGCTCACTTTGTATGTCTAATGGGCAGCACTAGGTTAGAGGGTAATATGAGTTGAGTAAATGGTACCTACCCAGCAATCTAATTCACTTTCTTAAAATAACATCTACTATATCTAATTATTGCCATCTAATCAATTTTAAGAATGTATTGGTTATCTACAAGGTCTATGTTTCTCATGGTTGTTCCTAAGGCTTTCCTAAGTGGACCAGTCAGAAGCCCTTCTGAAACCTGGACACAGCGTGCCTGTCAAGATTATAAGGTTCCCAAATAGCCTTGCTGAAGAGGTAATATATTCTTCTCTACAGACTAATTAAAGCTAATAAATGTTGAAGGAATAGCTATTAAAAACTTGTCTCTTTTTTTGGTGCCCAATGAACTATTGATTTAAAGATCAGCAATGAATAAAACCATTAGATGAAAGGTCAGTGGAAAAGTTTGCAATAGAGGGCACCAGGCTTCACCAGCGGAATCCACTGACCACTGTTAGCATCAGTAAGAATGGGACACCCAAGTATTATGTGCCTCCCACTGTGATATAAGGGAAGTATACAGAGCTACCTAAGGTGCATCTTTGCAAAAAATAAAACCGTTCAACCTGAATCTAAGCAACATTTACCTTCTTTGTTCCCTAAGTGTAAATAAAAACCTGAAAAATGCCGAATGACTTTTTTTTAATTCATTGATAATATATAAACAAAGGTTCGTGTACACAGTGTACTAGCGGCTGGGGATACCATGGGAAACGAAGACAGATGGGATTGCTGCCCTGTGGAGCTCCAGTCGGGGTGATGTCAGCCTTAATGTGAAGCCAGACTGGACAGGCTGGTGTAGACATCAGGGAGTAAGTGTGGTTACCAGCGCCCTTTCTGTGGGACTTCATGTCTTCCACATTTGCAGCTCTCCAAGTGTCACAGGCTGTCAGGGCGCTTCTCTCCTTCTGTGTGGAAAATTCGCTGTCAGTTGGTGAGTCTGTTTTTCCTGGAGGCAGTGAAACAGGTATAAGTCGAATTTTCTATCGACTCTGTAGGAACATAGTAGTTTAGTTGCCTCTGCCTTCCCCTTTGACCTCATGGGAAAAGCTTCACGAGGCACCCGAAGACATGGACACTTACACTCAAGCATGCGTTCCCCTGGAGGGTCAGCTGCATTGCCCACCGCTGAGAGGAAATGGATGCACTCACCTTACTGACCCAAATACAAGGGTCTCAAGAGTTGAGTAGCCCTGATTTCTAGTAAAGTGGGACATTTACTATTACTTGAAATACTCATTAATAAATACCTGATATCATGGAATATTACTGCCTCTTTAAAATCACACAGAGTCGACTGTACAACACAGAGAAGACAAGTAGTGATTCTATAGTTCATGGACAGTGACTGTAGTGGGGTATGTGGTGGAGACTTGATAATGGGGGGAGTCTAGTAACCATAATGTTGCTCATGTAATTGTAGATTAATGATACCAAATAAAAGAATCCCACAGAGTCATGTCTTAAGTGATTTCTTCCACTTCTAAATTTTACCAAAATACTAATTTAGGCTTTGGCCTCTTTCAAGGTAATGCTCCCTACAAAATACAAATCAGAAGCTGGTCTCTAGCTCAAAGGAAGAGGAGCAAAGTTCGCGTGGGACAAGTAGGTTGAAATGAAGGAGACAAAGAAAGACAGTGGTGGAGACAGAAGCCAAGAGAATGCTATCAAAAATTAAGGCTCTTCTTTCCTATCTCAACCACTTCTTTAAATAATAGGACTTAGTGTTTATCTTAACATTGGAAGTATCTGAAAAATAAGAAGTGGGGAGACCTCAATAGATATTTTTCCAAAGAAATACAGATGGCCAACAGATACATGAAGAGGTGCTCCATGTCACTAATCTTCAGGGAAATGCAAGTGAAAAACACAATGAAATCTCCCCTCACACCAGTCAGAACGGCCACCATGCAAAAGACAAGAAATTACAAGTGTTAGCCAGGATGTGGAGAAAAGGGAACCTCCTACCCTGTTGGTGGGAATGTCAGTTGGTGTAGCCACTGTAGAAAGCAGTATGGAGGTTCCTCAAAAAACTAAAAGTAGAAACACTGTTCAACCCAGTAATTCCACTTCTAGGAATTTACCCAAAGAAAACAAAATCCCTGATTGGAAAAGATATATGCACCCCTATGTTTGTTGCCACATTATTTACAATAGCCAAGATATGGAAGCAACCTAAGTGTCCATCAATAGACGAATGGGTAAGAAGATGTGGTACATACACACAATGAAGTATTATTAAGGCATAGAAGGAAATCCTGCCATTTACAGCAACATGGATAGACCCAAAGGGTATCATGCTAAGTGAAATAAGTCAGGTGGAGAAAGACAAAATACCACGTGATTTCCATTATTTGTGTTCTATAAAAACGAAACAAAACAAAATGAACAATATGGCAGTACACTCAGACACTGAGAAGTGACTGGTGGTTACCATGGGGAAGGGTTTGGGGCTGGGTGGGGGGGAGGGTGAAGGGGATAAAAAGGCACAAAAATTCTCAATCATAGTATGAGTTGGTCACAGGGATGGTAGCACAGCATGGAGAATATAGCCAGTGATTCTGTAACATCTTCCTGTGTTGACAGATAGTAAGTGCACTAGTGGGGGTGAGGATTTAATAATGCAGGTAACTATTGAAAATAAGATTTATATTGATACTTCTATAATAAAAAAAAACACAGGAGGCTCCAACTCTTACTGCTTGTAGCTGCTCCAAGGACAAGTATTTGAACATTTCTTTGCTCCAGTTTCCACATCTATGAAATGGGAATAACAAAAGTACCTACTTCACAGGATTGACCTTAGTCTTAAATGAGTTCATACATGTTACCTGTCCACAGTCAATGCTCAGTAAATTTTAGTTATTACATTGATTATATTTATTATAATTTTAAAAAAGGAAGTGAGGAGGGAGAGGGGCGGAAGATGGCGGCGTGAGTAGAGCAGCGGAAATCTCCTCCCAAAACAACATATATCTATGAAAATATAACAAAGACAACCCTTCCTAGAATAAAGACCAGAGGACACAGGACAATATCCAGACCACATCCACACCTGAGAGAACCCAGCGCCTCGCAAAGGGGGTGAGATACAAGCCCCGGCCCCGCGGGAGCCGAGCGCCCCTCCCCCCAGCTCCCGGCGGGAGAAGAGCAGGCAGAGCGGGAGGGAGACGGAGCCCAGGACTGCCGAGCACCCAGCCCCAGCCATCCGGGCCAGAGCGCAGACACAGTGCGTGGGCGGGGCCCTGGATACTAGGGAAACAGGGCAGCAAGAACAGTGAGCGGGTACCGGAGGCCTGGCGCCGGAAGACATAATAAGAGCGAGCAGCCATTTTTTTTTTCTGTTTTGTTTTGGCGAGCGCTTTTTGGAAGTCTTAAAGGGATAGGGACCCCAATACTAGGGAAACAGGGCAGCAAGACCAGTGAGCAGATGCCTGATGCTGGCGCTGGAGAATAAAGAAAAACGAGCGGCCACCTTTTTTTTTTAATTAAAAAAAATTTAAATTTTTTCTGTGTGTGGTCGTTGTTTTGTTCTGGCGGGTGCTTTTTGGAAGTCTTAAAGGGGCAGGGCGGGACACTTAATCCAGAGGTAGGGAGTCCGGGGATCTCTGGGCACCCTAACCCCTGGGCTGCAGGGAGCAGGGAGGCCCCTTACGGAGATAAATAGCCTCCCAGCAGCTCCTGCTCCAACGCGACTCCACCACTTTGGAGCAGCTGCCCGAGCCAGGCCACGCCCACAGCAACAGCGGAGATTAACTCCATAGCAGCCGGGCAGGAAGCAGAAGCCCTGTCTGCGCGCAGCTGCGCAGCACAAGCCACTAGAGGCCGCTGTTCTCCCAGGAGAGGAGGGCCACACACCAACAAGAAAGGAAGTCCTTCCAGCCGTCACTCGTCCCAGTTCTGCAGACTATTCCTATCACCATGAAAAGGCAAAGCTACAGGCAGACAAAGATCACAGAGACAACACCAGAGAAGGAGACAGACCTAACCAGTCTTCCTGACAAAGAATTCAAAATAAGAATCATAAACATGCTGACAGAGATGCAGAGAAATACGCAAGAGAAATGGGATGAAGTCCGGAGGGAGATCACAGATGCCAGAAAGGAGATTGCAGAAATGAAACAAACTCTGGAAGGGTTTATAAGCAGAATGGATAGGATGCAAGAGGCCATTGATGGAATTGAAGCCAGAGAACAGGAACGCATAGAAGCTGACAGAGAGAGAGATAAAAGGATCTCCAGGAATGAAACAATGTTAAGAGAACTGTGTGACCAATCCAAAAGGAACAATATCTGTATTGTAGGGGTTCCAGAAGAAGAAGAGAGAGGAAAAGAGATGGAAAGTATCTTAGAAGAAATAATTGCTGAAAACTTCCCCAAACTAGGGGAGGAAATAATCGAACAGACCGTGGAAATACACAGAACCCCCAACAGAAAGGATCCAAGGAGGACAACACCAAGAAACATAATAATTAAAATGGCAAAGATCAAGGACAAAGAAAGAGTTTTAAAGGCAGCTATAGAGAAAAAGGTCACCTATAAAGGAAAACCCATCAGGCTAACGTCAGACTTCTCGACAAAAACCCTACAGGCCAGAAGAGAATGGCATGATATATTTAATACAATGAAACAGAAGGGCCTTAAACCAAGAATACTGTATCCAGCATGACTATCATTCAAATATGACGGTGGGATTAAACAATTCCCAGACAAACAAAAGCTGAGGGAATTTGCTTCCCACAAACCATCTCTACATAATATCTTACAGGGACTGCTCTAGATGGGAGCACTCCTAGAAAGAGCACAGCACAAAACACCCAACATATGAAGAATCGAGGAGGAGGAATAAGAAGGGAGAGAAGAAAAGAATCTCCAGACAGTGTATATAACAGCTCAATGAGCGAGCTAAGTTAGGCAGTAAGATACTAAAGAGGCTGACCTTGAACCTTTGGTAACTACGAATTTAAAGCCTGCAATGGCAATAAGTACATATCTTTCAATAGTCACACTAAATGTTAATGGGCTGAATGCACCAATCAAAAGACACAGAGTAATAGAATGGATAAAAAAGCAAGACCCATCTATATGCTGCTTACAAGAAACTCACTTCAAACCCAAAGACATGTACAGACTAAGAGTCAAGGGATGGAAAAACATATTTCAGGCAAACAACAGCGAGAAGAAAGCAGGGGTTGCAGTACTAATATCAGACAAAATAGACTTCAAAACAAAGAAAGTAACAAGAGATAAAGAAGGACACTACATAATGATAAAGGGCTCAGTCCAACAAGAGGATATAACCATTCTAAATATATATATGCACCCAACACAGGAGCACCAGCATATGTGAAACAAATACTAACAGAACTAAAGGGGGAAATAGAATACAATGCATTCATTTTGGGACACTTTAACACACCACTCACTCCAAAGGACAGATCCACCAGACAGAAAATAAGTAAGGACACAGAGGCACTGAACAACATGCTAGAACAGATGGACCTAATAGACATCTATAGAACTCTACATCCAAAAGCAACATGATACACATTCTTCTTGAGTGCACATGGAACATTCTCCAGAATAGACCACATACTAGGCCATAAAAAGAGACTCAGAAAATTCCAAAAGATTGAAATCCTACCAACCAACTTTTCAGACCACAAAGGCATAAAACTAGAAATAAACTGTACAAAGAAAGCAAAGAGGCTCACAAACACATGGAAGCTTAACAATACGCTCCTAAATAATCAATGGATCAATGACCAAATCAAAATGGAGATCCAGCAATATATGGAAACAAATGACAACAACAACACTAAGCCCCAACTTCTGTGGGACGCAGCAAAAGCAGTCTTAAGAGGAAAGTATATAGCAATCCAAGCATATTTAAAAAAGGAAGAACAATCCCAAATGAATGGTCTAATGTCACAATTATCGAAATTGGAAAAAGAAGAACAGATGAGGCCTAAGGTCAGCAGAAGGAGGGACATAATAAAGATCAGAGAAGAAATAAATAAAATTGAGAAGAATAAAACAATAGCAAAAATCAATGAAACCAAGAGCTGGTTCTTCGAGAAAATAAACAAAATAGATAAGCCTCTAGCCAGACTTATTAAGAAGAAAAGAGAGTCAACACAAATCAACAGTATCAGAAACGAGAAAGGAAAAATCACGGTGGACCCCACAGAAATACAAAGAATTATTAGAGAATACTATGAAAACCTGTATGCTAACAAGCTGGGAAACCTAGGAGAAATGGACAACTTCCTAGAAAAATACAACTTTCCACGATTGACCCAGAAAGAAACAGAAAATCTAAACAGACCAATTACCAGCAACGAAATTGAAGCGGTAATCAAAAAACTACCAAAGAACAAAACCCCCGGGCCAGATGGATTTACCTCGGAATTTTATCAGACATACATGGAAGACATAATACCCATTCTCCTTAAAGTTTTCCAAAAAATAGAGGAGGAGGGGATACTCCCAAACTCATTCTATGAAGCTAACATCACCCTAATACCAAAACCAGGCAAAGACCCCACCAAAAAAGAAAACTACAGACCAATATCCCTGATGAACGTAGATGCAAAAATACTCAACAAAATATTAGCAAACCAAACTCAAAAATACATCAAAAGTATCATACACCATGACCAAGTGGGATTCACCCAAGGGATGCAAGGATGGTACAACATTCGAAAGTCCATCAACATCATCCACCACATCAACAAAAAGAAAGACAAAAACCACATGATCATCTCCATAGATGCTGAAAAAGCATTTGACAAAGTTCAACATCCATTCATGATAAAAACTCTCAGCAAAATGGGAATAGAGGGCAAGTACCTCAACATAATAAAGGCCATCTATGATAAACCCACAGCCAACATTATATTGAACAGCGAGAAGCTGAAAGCATTTCCTCTGAGATCGGGAACTAGACAGGGATGCCCACTCTCTCCACTGTTATTTAACATAGTACTGGAGGTCCTAGCCATGGCGATCAGACAAAACAAAGAAATGAAAGGAATCCAGATTGGTAAAGAAGAAGTTAAACTGTCACTATTTGCAGATGACATGATACTGTACATAAAAAACCCTAAAGACTCCACCCCAAAACTACTAGAACTGATATCGGAATACAGCAAAGTTGCAGGATCAACACAGTTGTAACTGATTTGCAGTTACAAAATCAACACACAGAAATCTGTGGCTTTCCTATACACTAACAATGAACCAACAGAAAGAGAAATCAGGAAAACAACTCCATTCACAATTGCATCAAAAAAAATAAAATACCTAGGAATAAACCTAACCAAAGAAGTGAAAGACTTATACTCTGAAAACTACAAGTCACTCTTAAGAGAAATTAAAGGGGACACTAACAGATGGAAACTCATCCCATGCTCGTGGCTAGGAAGAATTAATATCGTCAAAATGGCCATCCTGCCCAAAGCAATATACAGATTTGATGCAGTCCCTATGAAACTACCAGCAACATTCTTCAATGAACTGGAACAAATAATTCAAAAATTCATATGGAAACACAAAAGACCCCGAATAGCCAAAGCAATCCTGAGAAAGAAGAATAAAGTAGGGGGGATCTCACTCCCAACTTCAAGCTCTACTATAAAGCCATAGTAATCAAGACAATTTGGTACTGGCACAAGAGCAGAGCCACAGACCAATGGAACAGACTAGAGAATCCAGACATTAACCCAGACATATACAGTCAATTAATATTTGATAAAGGAGCCATGGACATACAATGGCAAAATGATAGTCTCTTCAACAGATTGTGCTGGCAAAACTGGACAGCTACATGTAGGAGAATGAAACTGGACCATTGTCTAACCCCATATACAAAAGTAAACTCAAAATGCATCAAAGACCTGAATGTAAGTCATGAAACCATTAAACTCTTGGAAGAAAACATAGGCAAAAACCTCTTAGACATAAACATGAGTGACCTCTTCTTGAACATATCTCCCCGGGCAAGGAAAACAACAGCAAAATGAACAAGTGGGACTATATTAAGCTGAAAAGCTTCTGTACAGCAAAAGACACCATCAATAGAACAAAAAGGAACCCTACAGTATGGGAGAATATATTTGAAAATTACACATCCAATAAAGGCTTGACGTCCAGAATATATAAAGAGCTTACACACCTCAACAAACAAAAAACAAATAACCCAATTAAAAAATGGGCAGAGGAAATGAACAGACAGTTCTCCAAAAAAGAAATACAGATGGCCAACAGACACATGAAAAGATGCTCCACATCGCTAATTATCAGAGAAATGCAAATTAAAACCACAATGAGGTATCACCTCACACTAGTTAGGATGGCTGCCATCCAAAAGACAAACAACAACAAATGTTGGCGAGGCTGTGGAGAAAGGGGAACCCTCCTACACTGCTGGTGGGAATGTAAGTTGGTTCAACCATTGTGCAAAGCAGTATGCAGGTACATCAAAATGCTCAAAACAGACCTACCATTTGACCCAGGAATTGCACTCCTAGGAATTTACCCTAAGAATGTAGCAATCAAGTATGAGAAAGATCAGTGCACCCCTATGTTTGTCACAGCACTATTTACAATAGCCAAGAATTGGAAGCAACCTAAATGTCCATTGATAGATGAATGGATAAAGAAGATGTGGTACATATACACAATGGAATACTACTCAGCCATAAGAAAAGGGCAAATCCAACCATTTGCAGCAACATGGATGGAGCTGGAGGGTATTATGCTCAGTGAAACAAGCCAAGCGGAGAAAGAGAAATACCAAATGATTTCACTTATCTGTGGAATATAAGAACAAAGGAAAAACTGAAGGAACAAAACAGCAGCAGAATCACAGAACTCAAGAATGGACTAACAGGTACCAAAGGGAAAGGGACTGGGGAGGATGGGTGGGTAAGGAGGGATAAGGGGGGGGAGGAGAACGGGGGTATTAAGATTAGCATGCATGGGGGGGTAGGAGAAAGGGGAGGGCTGTACAACACAGAGAAGGCAAGTAGGGATTCTACATTTTGCTATGCTGATGGACAGTGACTGTAAAGGGGTTTATAGGGGGGACCTGGTATAGGGGAGAGCCTAGTAAACATAATATTCATCATGTAAGTGTAGATTAGTGATACCAAAAAAAAAAGGGGGGGGCAGTTCCTGTGTGGTAACCTCCAATGAGTTCTACACAAGAGTATAAAGGGCATATAAAAGTGTAGGCAAAGCGTCTGTTTGTGTTTATACAGAGGATCAAAGCCTAATTGGGCTACCCCAAAAATGAACTAAGATACGATATGAAAAAGAACTTCCAACATCAGCACCCTCTGGAAGACTCATGCCAGAGATGATCATCAAAAAACCCCAACAAAGATCCACGCACTGCTACAGCTGTAGATGCACTCATCCCACCAGTTCCTGGACTTGCCATGGGAATGAGGAAGGAGATATCTAAGCTGGCCTGTGCATACAGTAAAACAACAAATTTGACTGGATCTATACTGTTCGAACTCAATCAAGAATTAGGAGAAGTGCAAATTGTAGCGCTCCAAAATCTTACAACTACAGACTATTTACTGTTAAAAGAACATAAGGGATGTGAACATTCCCCAGGAATGGGTTGTTTTAATTTGTCTGATTTCTCTCAGACTGTTCAAGTTCAGTTGGTCAATATCCACCATATCATAGATAAGTTTTCACAAATGCCTAAGGTGCCTAACTGGTTTTCCTGGTTTCACTGGAGATGGCTGGTAATTACAGGTATGCTTTGGCTATGTAACTATACTCCTATTATGTTAATGTGTGTGCGCAATTTAAGTAGTAGCTTAAAACCTATACATGCTGAAGTTACTCTACAAGAAGATATGTCAAAGAAATAATCAATCTTCCCATGTTTTCTTCCGCCTGCTACTTCTATAGCTTTTCTTCTTCCTTCCTAATTAGAACCCTTAAATAGAATTCGTGCCTCATATCAAATTTACCGAGTATCATAATTCTTCCAAGTGGTAAAGATACCTCAAGACAAATGCTGGGCATAGAAGCTACAGGGCATAAATATGCAAAGAAATAAAAAGCTAACCATTTCAAACAATAAGGCTTCTCTCTCACTTACCAACTTTACATTTCCCTGTATGGCCCCGGAAGATGACTGGTTAGCCAGAGACGGGTAAGATTCCTCAAGGGAGGAACAACCTAAGACAGGTACAGTCGCAGGGGGGTCATCAGGTGAGAAATTGGGGATCAACAGAGGTGAGGCTTAGAACCTCACCCCCCCTGTTCTGAGAGAAATCTTCTGCATACGTGGATGTTTTATTGCCCTTGTCTAGCTTGGATTAACACATAGTCTACAGGCACACACCTGATCATCTACATGTGCTCTCTTACAACACTAAACTCTGTTTTCTACCTTTATCTCGTATCTACCTACGACTTCAGCATTTTATTAAAAATAATAATAATAAAGAGAGAAATGTGGTATCCACATATAAATCAAGTATAAAAATCAAATGAGTATTCATATTTGAACTGCCTGTTTATAGTTCATAATGCATGAGCAAAACCGAAGGTTTCTGTGATGACTGCCCTTGTACTGTTCACCATGTAACTTATTCACTATGTAAGAATTTGTTCTCCATGTAAGAACTTGTTTGTTATGCCTCAGAAGATTGGAGACTGATGAAAATTAGGCTTGGGGTGGATTTACGATTGTGCATTGAGCATTGACTCCCCTATGCAGAATTTTATTGTTGTTAACAACCATTTGATCAGTAAACATGAGAGATGCCCTCACAAAAAAAAAAAAAAAAAGTACACACTTCCAATGGTAAAATAATAAGTAACTGGGATGTAATGAATATAGTCAAGATATTGTAACAGCTTGGTATGGTGATAGCTGGTACCTAGGATTGTCATGTATATAAATGTTGAATCACTATGTTGTACACCTGAAACTAATGTAATGTAATACTGTGTGTCAACTACCCTTCAATAAAAAATAATTATCTACAAAAAAAAAAAAAAGAAGTGAGGAGAGGAGAGACTTTTCATCTACTCTGTAAAGCTCTGTATCATTTGAGATAATTTTTCTTTCAAATAAAGGGACTACATGTGTGACATCACAGAAACATCTTTATTCAAGAGGGCCATGGATGTTTGTAGTAACGCTGTGATAAGGTGCATCGGTGGAAAGGAGACACCAGAAGGGAAATTCAGGTACCAAGGTGGTTGCTAAACTGCTTTGCCCAACAGGTGAGAGAGAAGCTGGGTGGCCAGCAGATCCAGAGCAAGGCGAAGTGAGAAGAACTTGGGGGGCAGCATTCTTCAGACCGCTGGCTGAACCATGGGTGTGTGACGTAGACTCTTCTGAACCACACCCAAATCGTCACTAAATTCTAGATGCTGTGTGACTCTTGGCTGTCTGGAAATAGCTGGCATTTGGGTGCAGACAGCTTGGATGAGACAGCTTGTCTTCTCTGTGCTATACTGCCTTCCCCATGCACCCCCCCATCTTATACATGCTGATCGTAATGCCCCTTATTCCCCTCCTCCCTCCCTTCCCACCCCTCCTGCCCAGTCCCTTTCCCTTTGGTAACCGTTAGTCCCTTCTTGGGTTCTGTGATTCTGCTGCTGTTTTGTTCCTTCAGTTTTTGCTTTATTCTTATACTCCATAGATGAGTGAAATCATTTGGTACTTGTCTTTCTCCGCCTGGCTTATTTCACTGAGCATGATACCCTCTAGCTCCATCCATGTTGTTGCAAATGGTAGGATTTGTTTTCTTCTTATGGCTGAATAATATTCCATTATGTATATGTACCACATCTTCTTTATCCATTTATCTACTGATGGATATTTCCATTTCTTGCTTCCATTGCTTGGCTATTGTAAATAGGCTGCAATAAACATAGGGGTGCATATGTCTTTTTGAAACTGGGCTGCTGCATTCTTAGGGTAAATTTCTAGGAGTGGAATTTCTGGGTCAAGTGATATTTCTATTTTGAGTTTTTTGAGGAACCTCCATATTGCTTTCCACAATGGTTGAACTAGTATACATTCCCACACCAGCAATGTAGGAGGGTTCCCCTATCTCCGCATCCTCACCAGGATTTGTTGTTCCTAGTATTTTCTATGTTGGCCATCCTAACTGGTGTGAGGTGATATCTCATTGTGGTTTAATTTGCATTTCCCTGATGATTAGCGATGTGAAGCATCTTTTCATGTGTCTGTTGGCCATCTGGATTTCTTCTTTGGAGAACTGTCTGTTCATATCCTCTGCACATTTTTTAATAGGGTTATTTGCTTTTTGGGTGTTGAGATGTGTGAATTCTCTATATATTTTGGATGTTAACCCCTTATCTCCCATACTGTAGGATGTCTTTTTGTTCTGCTGATGGTGTCCTTTGCTGTACAGAAGCTTTTTAGCATGATGTAGTCCCATGTGTTCACTTTTTATTTTGTTTCCCTTGCCCAAGGAGATGAATTCAGGAAAAACTTGCTCATATTTATATTCAAGAGATTTTTGCCTATGTTGTCTTCTAAGAGTTTTATGGTTTCATGATTTACATTCAGGTCTTTGATTCATTTTGAGTTTACTTTTGTTTATGGGGTTAGACAATAATCCAGTTTCATTCTCTTGCATGTAGCTGTCCAGTTTTGCCAGCACCAGTTGTTGAAGAAGCTGTCATTTCCCCATTCTATATCCATGGCTCCTTTATCGTATATTAACTGACCATATATGGTTGAGTTTATATCTGGGTTCTCTAATCTGTTCCAATGGTCTATGGGTGTGTTCTTGTGCCAGTACCAAATTGTCTTGAACACTGTGGCCTTTTAGTAGAACTTGAAGTCGGGGAGTGTAATCCTCCCCACTTTATTCTTCCTTCTCAGAATTGCTTTGGCTATTTGGGGTCTTTTGTGGTTCCATATGAATTTTAGAACTATTTGTTCCAGTTTGTTGAAGAATGCTGTTAAGTATAATGTTGGCTGTGGGTTTGTCCTACATGGCCTTTATTATGTTGAGGTACTTGCCCTATATACCCATTTTGTTGAGAGTTTTTATCATGAATGGCTGTTGAACTTTGTCGAATGCTTTTTCAGCATCTATGGAGATGATTCAGATTGATATTTTTATGACCTGTGATGTAAGTCTCATTAGTCCAATGGATACTTTAAATCTGTTACACTGTTTGGCAAAACTGACTTGAGCATCCTGCATTTCTGATCATTTTATTCTTAAATATATGGCATTTTTCAAGGGCCTAAGAAAGCTTTCCACTTCCCACTTGTGATAAGTATTTCAGAAGCTTTTTCTCTGGTAGATTTAAATTGCACTTTCATCCATCTTTGAAAAGCACTTTCATCTCAACAGCCTCATCTGGAGAGCATTCATTTTGATGGCTAGTCTTGAGATTTGTCTTGAGGAATATCAAAACTGCTCATTTCCAGAACTCTCTGATAAAGTATACAGATGATGGTCTAGGAATCTGCAGACATCAGCAAACAAGGTAATAAGGTGGAAAAAAACAGAGACTAGGGGTGTGAGATTTATCCTCAAGCTAACTTCACAGGCATAAGTTGTTCTTTTTTAAGCTTCAACAATTCAGTCAACTACAAACACTTCCAACCTGCCATTAGTTACCAGGAACCTGGAATGAGTCACTTGATTAATGCACATCTAAGTGCTTCAAATAAAAATAATGGTGGTGGTCGTGGTGACTGTTTTTGTTGTTAATTCCTCCTCCATGAAATGAGAGGGTTGTACCAGTGGTTTTTAAATATCCTTAAATGCTTACCCACAGTTTTAAAAACTATATCTTTTACAAAAATTCACTGTAAAAAGTTATATGAGTTGCCTTGGAAGGCAATACAAACCATCATGAAAAATCTGTTGTGAAATTAAGAATTTTGAAATTCCAAAACCCCAGTGGAAATAAAATATTTTGAAGGTTTCTCATCCTGATATGGCCTAATAAGGTAAAAAGCAACTCAGACTGAAAAAGTAAAATTACTCTGTTCTGCCCTTCATCAGGTTGAGAGAGCCCAGATCAGAACACCTGTGAAAGGAACACCTTTCTCCTATGGACACACTGAAGTTATAGTGTGTCAAATATTTCCCCTTCAGTGGGTGACTGCTTTCTTACTCATTGTGGGGAAAATGGAAGTTCCTAAGGCCAGGATCCTCACCTCACCCTCATCTACTTGATGATGTGACTGGCCTGCTGCTAGGTTACTGCTTCCACACCCATAGGCAATAAGCTATTACAGACTGAGTCACTATATAAAGAGCTCTGCCCAGTGCTCTGCACCAAGGAGGAGACGGAGGTGGATTATGGAGCTACAGACTGCTGGATGCAGACATGATTCTAGTGCTCAACCTACCACCGTGAAAATAAAGCCAGGTGTAAACCCTTTTATCCCAAGAATGTTCCATTGTCATTGGATCCATAGTGAACTTGCCTAGGGCTGAAACCCTCAGGGAAGGCACTCATTGAGCAGCCTTGTTCTGGAAGAACACTGACTATCAGAAATGTTGCTGCGTGAAGTCATCGGTAAGGATGAAACATCCCTCTCTCCCTGGAGGATCCAAGTCACTTCCACACAAACAAGCAGCCTCGGTTTCCAGACCATGAGCAGAGCTTCACTTTAAGGGCTTCTGGACACACCCTTCCACATTTATTGAAACTTTGTAGTGTCCATGGACATAGGACCCTGGGTCCATTCTGTAGTCCAGACCTGGTGTTGATCCTTTGCACACATCCTGGTTTGCTTTCAGCCTGAAAACATTAGCTCACCTAACCTCCAACCACTCACCCCCAAGCCCCTGCATTTCATCTTTGTTTGGTAGGCATCTCAGGGTTCCTCTGATGTGCAGACTCCCCCACTGCAGTGGGCTAATAAATTTGACTCTGTCCATTGTTGGTTTTGTATTGGAGGTCTTTGGGCTAAGACAGATCACATGCTAATTGTATGACATTGGTCAAGCCACCTAATCTCTACCTCATCTGTGAAGTGCAGGAAATTCTCTCCCTGGCCTTTACTATGTGATCAAATGTGGTCTTGTACATAAAAGCTGTCCAAGGAGTGCTGCATGTACAGGGTTATTCACTGGAACTAGCACTTCTAACAGAAAGGTTCTAACCTAAAAGAAACAATTAGTCCAGACCATGTCCATTTCAGTGTGTACTACCCAGCTGCCCTGTTTAGCCCTTATGTTAAAGAGTACAGGGTTTTAGATTCAGCTGGATATGAGTTCAAACCTTGGCACTCTTTTCTATTGACTGTGCCTTCAAGTGAGTTCTTTAGGGTCTTGGAACAATTTCATATGTAGAATGGGAATGGGAATATCTGCCTCGTACTATTCAAAGATAAAAGTTTAAAAGAGTTACATTGTGCCAGGCATATAAGGGCACCCAGAATGTGTTCACTTCGCCACAGTGACAGCTCAAGGGAATCAAGCTACATTTCATTTCATAGTGTCTACATTTCTAGGCATCAGGTAAGCATCATTTCCTTTAAAAAGTCACTGGAGAGCAGAACTAAGTTGATTCTGGGGTCAGGAGCACACTGGCACCAATGTTACAGGGTTAGAAATCGGTCTGTCCGACAGGGGCTCTTTACAAGGTCATTAGCTTCTATCGTGGTGGATGTGGATGGCATATTTGGTCAGAAAACTTTTTCTGGGAGTTCTTACAATTATTCTCCCATGCATATTTAGGGATTTATTCACCAAAACTAATGAAATAATCTCATACAGTGTTTTACTCTGGTCTTTGTTTGTTATTCCTACAATTACAGAAGATGGGCAAGAATAGCATAAACCACAGCAACTTTAATTGCTTGGAAAAATCCACAGACTTTTTTTTTTTTATTATAATGTTGGCTGTGGGTTTGTCATATATTGCCTTTCTTATGTTGAGGTACTTGCCCTCTAAATTTCATAGACTTTTTAGAAAAGATAATTGCATATCTCTTGTGAAGAAAAGGTCTATGCTTTATTTTTAAATATCTGACAGCAATGTGCATGAGCTTTAATATATCAATTCCAAAAATACCAGGATTGAATTCAAAGGAAATGAACTTAGCTTCATGAGGTTGGTTTTCACTGTTGGTTAATTTCTGTGCTATGGAAATTAGCAGTGAGACCTGTTGTACAGAGTAAAATAACTTGACAGAATGAAAAGAAAGAAAAAACAACCCTGCTGCTTTTAAGTTTAACAACATTCTTTTTTAGAGCCAGGTTTAGAAATGGAAGCAAGGAATCTAATTATTTGCAGAACATATATTTTTTCAATTTTTTGCAGGCACATTTTTGAAGTTAGCCTCATTAATGGATGCTTTGTTTAACTGTGAAGACTTTTTGTTAAGTCCATATTGATTTACATAAGGAAATAATTACAAAGTAAACTTCAGTTAAATAAATATTACTGAATTCCTACTCTCTGTACCATGGTGGGAAGTGCTGGGAACTCATACAAAGGATACAAATGAAACTCAGTCCAGTAGGAATACATTCGTATAATTCGACTATTAGAAAATGACAAGGTAGGCACCCTAACAGGGGCTGGAGCGACATGATAGGGCATCGCAGACAAAAGTTTTCTGTAAAGGGCAGATGGTAAATATTTTAGGCTTTGTGGGCCATGCAGTCTCAGTGGCAACTATAGACAATACACAAATGAGTGTGACTGTGTTTTTAGTAAAACTTTATTTATAGACACTGAAATTGGGATCTCCTGTATTTCATGTCTCATGAAGTATTTTTTCTTTTGATTTTTTTCAAGCATTTAAAAATGTGAAACTCATTTTTTAGCTCACGGGCCATACAAAAATAAGTGGGGCTGGATTTAGGTTGTAGATTATTTAGGGCCAAAGATGATTTATTTAAATGGTTTTACTTGTGTCATTTAATATATTTCAATAGATGTGACACTTTGGCAATGTGCCCATCTGTCCTACAGAACGCAATCCCAGGTGTGACCTCATTTCTGCGTGCGTGCGCGTGTGTGTGTGTGTGTGTGATGTGGTGTGTCCCCCGGTGTGTCTGGGTCCAGCAGAGTCGAGCCTGGTTGGGAGCGCCAGGGGCAGGTGTCAGCGCGCACGTGCCTGCGGCCGGCGACCCAGGTGTGCGCGCGGCCCGGGTCGGCAGGTACCGCGTCCCGCCTCCAGGGGGCGCCGCCGGGGGCGGCCTCCCGGGGCAGCAGTGCCCGCGTCCGCCGGCGATTTCCGGGGGCTGCCCGGTCGCTCTCCCGACGGCGCCGCGTCGGCAGCAGGTGAGGCTCTGGACGCGGGCCCGCGGGGGTCCCGTTCTGCCCGCTCCGCGCTGAGCGCCGAGGACCCGGGGCGTCGTCACCGCGCGGCGCGTTGCGTCCGGGACGAATGCGGGACCCGGGCGGAGGGCGGAGGGCGGAGGGGGCCGGCCGCGGACGGGGGCGCCCGGCCGGAACGCGGGCTCCGCGCGGCGTGGAGCGGCAGCCACCGCCGGATCGGGGAGGGCCGGGGTTAGGCCCCGCTTTCGGGCCCAGCCCGCTGGTCTGCAGCGAAAAGCGGTGGCTCTCAGTTCATTTTCAGTTGAACGAGACTGAAGAGCACTTTTCAGAAATTCTGTTTTTAATTATAGAGATTCTTGTTTGTGGGGAGACCAAGAGCTGCAAAAGAAGTCTAAAAACTTCTGGCATTTGGCACTTCCTGAGCTCACGTTCCGTCGGAGCCGTTAGTGCCCCATCGGCATGTTGGGAGTTTCTCGTACCGCCCAGATGACAAAGTGTGGTTTGCTCCTTCACGCTATTGGAAGACAGCAGTGCAGTGGCGCTCGAGACCCTAAATAGGGCCACGGTTTTTTAAACACATCTCCTTGACTCCAAGTCTACTTTATTAATATGGCACTGATAGGAAATGCTTGAGACTTTAGAAGTAGGTTATTCATTTTGCTAAATGTCCCAGGAAGAAGTCGTGTATTAAAAACTCAGGGGTATCTCTAAGTCAGTTGGATTGACCTGTATAAAGTGTAGGGCGCACACACGTCCTTATGTACTTTTTCCTATAATTGAAGAAGGTTCTCCCTGGTCTCATTCAATTTATTGAAATGCTAATATGAAGAGCTCCTGCGGTTTGCCCCTGTTTTCCCAAAATGCCTTGTTTTCCTGAAACGACTTCCAGGAGAAGGCAGAAGTTCCTGAATAAGCAGACTACCCCGGTACACAGCATTTGTATATCAAAAGCTAAGTTTGCAAAGTAAAATCAATATCTGATTGGTGGAGTTTTTGTTTGTGGAACTGAAGAATGAGCTTTATAAACAGTTTAGGAGAGCAAGGTACAGACTTTTATTTAGGGATAAAGTGAAAGGACAGAGCTCCCAGCTCACGCCAGGAGGGGACAAGAGAGTCCGTAGTGGTGCCTTGTCTAGGGGGCTTTATAGGCAGTTGAGGATTTTTGGAGAACATGAAAAAACTTAGGGGTGGGGACTTAAGTGGTCCATGAATATTAAAAATTAACTTAACTGTAAGGAATTTCCTGCCTTGATTTCTCTCTGGGACACCCAGCACCTTGGTCCTGGAGCACATCAAAAGGCTGCCTGCCCAGCCCCCAAGGTGGGCTGAGGTATTGTCTACTTGCTAAAGAATCTTGCCTCTTGAATTTCCTGGGTATTAAAATGCAATCTTATCTTTAAGATGGAATTCTTCCTGCCTTTTACCATGCCGTCTACAGCTGGGTCTGCATGCTAAGTTAGTTGCTCAGTTTGCAAAATCACCTCGTCAGATCTGAAGGAGGAAAGACAGCACATAGGCCTGGGCGTTGTAACATGCTAAAGTGAATCTTACACATGGTTACAAATGATTAGCGTAATAAAACATGTGCTACTCTTCTTTGTCTGGGGAACATTAACTGATTTCACTGAAGAATGATTCTAGAGCTTAATGTTTAACATAGCGTTTTAGTAGGGGGGTTTCTTTGCATGTAGTTACATTGCTCTGACTGCAAATATCTTGCCTTGCCCCCTCCGGAGACTTTCACTACTCTGACTACGTCTATGGTCCCTGTCTCAAGGTGACCCTGCCACTGTTAACACGACCTGGAGAAGGTGGTTTTCACGCTGGCCTTAGGGAGCCAGGGCAGCGGGAAGTAGAACAGAATAGGGCTAAAAGCGGTACTGTTTAAGTTTTTAAATTATCTGTCATTTCCTCTTCTTTTTTAATCTAATAAGATCACCTGAAAGTTCCAACCTGTGTCAGCTCTTCCACACGGAGCCAGTGAAAGTCTTTGTATCCGGTCAGCCAGGGCCTTTGTGAGGGTAGGTAGGGCACCCCTGCTGGCGGGCATGGAGGTGAGTGCAGCAGTGTGCAGAAGGACGCGTCCCAAGGAAAGGCGACCATAAGAGGACAAAATCAGGTGCTCTTAGCAGTCTTCTCTAGAACATTGTCTATCCAGGGGCAAACCTCAGCTATTAAGAGTTTTATTAAGAGAACATCTTGTTTAGCAGGAATTCATTCTTTAATTGAACGTCTGTCTCTTGTCAGTGAAACTGCTCAGGACTTGTTTAGGTTGGGCCTGCCCTTGGAGCTGAGAGCCGGCTGGACAGCGCTCACTCTGTGGAGGTGTCATTATACCCGCCAGTGGTTTTACAGAAAAGACGGGTTACAAGGAGGCTCAAGGTTTGTGTGGCATTATAGGTAATAAACATGGTAAATTGCTAAAATGTGAAGAAAGATACAAGAAATACCCAGTGTGCTATTGGAGCACAGAGAGGTGAATTCTCACCTGAGGGCTTGCGGAGGCTCACCTTTGTGCTGGACCTGAGTGGAGAGTAGATTTTTTATAAACAGAGGTGTTGAATGGGGGCATTCCTGGTGGCGGACATCATGAGCAAAGATAAGCTTAAAATGCAACTAGTCTGGATGGTTTGAAAAGCATTTAAATTTTATTTCCAGTTTTTTCCAGGTATTATTAGTGACTAAACTGCATTTCAATAAAGAAAATAACTAGCAATAATACATCTCCCTTCTCCAGAACCTTTCTAAAGCAGCATAACTAACACTTCCCTTTCAATGAAGAAAAGGTGCCGGCTCTGGACTCTGTGTAAGGAGGGCTGGGGCAGGAGAAGGCTGGCTGGCCATAAGCTCTACTTCTTGATCAAGGTTGTGGGTTTTTAAAAAAATATTTTTACTATAGCAAACCTAAAACCAGAGGGAATAATATAATAAATTTCATATACCCACCCAAGAGACTTAGCACTTGGTAAAACAGTTTCTTTTTTGGCCATACCTGCTTCATCATTTGTTTTGTTGTTGAAGCAGTTTAAATTCTAGACATACCATTTTACTCCCAAATAGTGCAGTATGCACCTCCAAAAAAGGGCATTTTCTTGTATAACCATAATATCATTGTCACCCCTTAATCAAATTGACACTAATTCCATGTTTTCTACAACCCAGTGCAACAGTCAGATCTCCTTGATTGACTCAAAAATGCACCCACTTTTACTGTCATTTTGTATGAAGTGGAATCCAGACAAGGAGGAAACTTCCTGAAAAGGGTCAGATGCTAACTTTCCTAGGCTTTGCAGGCCAGGTGGTCTCAGTTGCTACTACTCAACTGCATTGTCCTGCAAAGGCAGCTCTAAATGATATGTGACTTGTACACATCACATTCTGGCTTTATTTGGCTTTTTGTGTAGTATGGTTTAGCTTGCTCCTCTATCCCCTGTATTTTCTGTAAACTGGAAGTTAGATCTAAAGGCTTAATTAGGTTCAGTTTCTTTCAGCAAGTATACTTCAGAGGTGGTTTGAAAATTTTTAATTATAAATTTAAGTATAAATTTATGACTTTAAAAGACTTGGAAACCCTCACCCAGGAAGCTTAGTATTCCTAAAGTAGGTGACTGAGAGTACTTTCTTTTTCTTTCTCATCTTATTTTCCTTACTTGGAGGGGAGGGTATAGCGGCTATTTCTCAAGGTCAAGAACCTTGAGCCCCTCTGCTGCATTAGTGGGAACTTGCCTCTCCTTAAGGTATCCCATAGCCCCTCGGGTAGGTGGGCTGCATTTTCCCCCAACTGGAAATTTCTTCCCTTCCTGGGCTAAGTTGGCATCCAGCAGAGTATGGGTGCTGGGTTTTCGTTTTTAAGTCCCTTATCTCAAACACTCACTCAGCCTTCTTCACTCACCTTCCTCTTTATCTCACTCTCCAGCAGGACTGAGAGCTGGGCCTTGGTCCATGGGCCTCGGGTCATGCTGTGAGGTGGGAGTACTTCTCCTCGAGTCCCATTGGGAGGGATTCTGAGGTCAGGAGCTTCTCAGACTCTCGGGCTTACTATGGTGCTGGATGCCAGGGACACACAGTTTTGAAGAGAAAAGCTTCCAGGTAAGAAATGTTTTTTCCTCTGTTCTAGAGTGTTTGGTTGCTTCTGAAGTCCAGAGCACCAGAGGAAGTATGTGACGAATAGAGTCAGTTGGTCGTCCTTGTCTTTTTGTCATGTAAGGATAGTAGGGAAACTCTCTGTTCATGCCTGTACCTGTTTTTCCAGACAACATGCTGTTGGTCTTCTTACTGATTTATAAGAATTCTTTATACATCGAGGATATTGTTGCTTTGTCATATATGGTACAATCTGTTTTCCCCATTTTTAAAAGTATGTTTACAGTACTTATGCTCTGCAGAAAATTTTAATTTTATATAGGCAAAAAACATCATCTCCTTTTTCAGTTTCCTTGTTTTGTGTTGTACTTTGAAAGATCTGCCCATTTCAAGATTATTTTTTTAAGAGTCTCTGTTAAAACAGGTAAGTGACCTTGCATGTAATTCTGAGCAAGAACAGTGTTGAAGGGGGCTCTTCCTACCAGGTAATATAATACTGAGTTGATTAAATGTTGGTGTCAAGATTGGCCCTATGTTGCTAAAGTGTGGAAGTTGGGTATTCAGGGCTCATTCTATCTACTTCTGTATATATTTGATTTCCCGTAATTAAAAAAAAGAAAGAATAGCAGGGGGTAGAAAGCCACCTTTTTCCCATTCATTCATATACAGCAACTATTAATAGGCTGCTCTGTACTGAACATTGGGGGTATTGTGCTAGTAAACACATGAGGTGCTGGGACTTCATTTCTCACGTAGATGACGGTATCACTGTCATGGTTGAGGGACCAGCTCCCGTGTCACACTGCCTGACTTCAAATCGTGGCTCTGCTACTTACTAGCTGGGTGATTTTGAACTTTTTAATTTAAAAAATAAGGCATAATAATCATGCCTACCTGGGGGGGTTGTTGAAAGGATGGGAAGAGAAAACCCACTAAAACTCCTTTGTGCGGCACTTAGCGTTTAGTAAAATGCTGAATAAACATACACCCCAAATGAAAGAGTTACTGCACTCAAGCAGGGACTAAGGTAGGAAGGTGTCTGTGCTCAGTGGATGGATGGATGGGGGTCCTGAGCTTGTCTAGGCTGGTTGTGTGGAGTTGGGAGGACTTTTCAGAGGAAAAGACTTGAGTGGAGATGAGAGATACGGACAGTCATGTCTTGGAATTGAATGAAAACTCCCTTCGTTGAACTGTGAGTGCGCGGGGGCAGCAGAGCAGGACAGGCAAAGGCCTGGGGCCAGGAGAATGTTTCCTGGGGCCCCCACAACAAATCGCTACCAACTTCATAGCTTAAAGCACCTCAGTTTATTGTCTTACATTTCTTTAGGTGGGAAGTCCCACACAGGTCTTGCTGGGCTGAATCAAGGCATCAGTGGGGCTGTGATCTCCCGGACGCCCAAAGAGAGTCTGTTTTCTCGTCTTTCCCAGCTTCAGAGGCCTCCCGCTTTCCTTGGCTCACTGGCCCTCTCCACCCTGAAAGCTAGCAGCAGTGCACCCCCTTGGCCCTCCCACCGTGATCCCAGCTCCCTCTGCCCTGAGTTGGGAGAGCTCTACTTCTCAGGATTGTGTGCTTAGATTGGGCCCATTTGGATAATCCAGGATAATTTCTGCATTTTAGGCTCTTAACTTTAATTATACCTGGAAAGTCCCTTGTGCCATGCAAAGTAAAATGTTCATAGGTTCCAGGGACTAGGACACAGGTATCTTTGGGGGCCTTTATTTAATAACTTCTTCTGTAACGCAGAAGCCACGGCAGAACGAGGGCAGCTCTCCCGACGAGGGGTGGTGAGATGCATCCCTCCCAGGGGCTGACAATGCTCAGGGCTAGATCTGCTGCCCTTCCCCGCTGAGGCCGTGCATCTTCTCCCGATTCCTGGGCCTCTTCTCCTTCAGCATTGGTAGGAGAGGCTTCTGAGTGACGGAGATACCGACTCCATATGTGAAATGCCCCCCATCCTTCAGAGCACCACTGAACAGCTGTCAGAAACCTTTGATTCATTCCCACGCCCATAGATCACTCCTACCTCTGCCCCGTGATGAGGTTTTTGCTGCTCTTCTATTTTGAGTTTTTTTCTGTTGTTTTTGCTTGTGTCACTGTTTCTGCATATTAGCCTTAAACACTGCCAAATATTTGGTTTGGTTTGCTGTAAAGTTAGGTGCAAATTATCAAAGCCTAATAAAAACCATGAAGGGAATAATGTATCTTACAAATGAATAAAGAGCAGTTAGGTGGTGTTCTTGATAGTGTTTATGAAGACTGTCACTGTTTATTTTCTCTGTCAGCATTTTACTATGAGCATTTCCAGCCATACTGGAAATATAATAAGCCCTCATGTACAGTACCAGCAGTCCGTGCACCGGCCTGGCTGGGCCATGCTTGTTCACTGGCCTTCTCCTTTTGTTTTTTGAGTTTGAATGTTTGCTTGCTTCTGGAGAATTTTGAAGCAAACGCCAGAAATCATGTCATTTCACCCCTAAATATTTTAGTATGAATTTTGTTTAAAAGATTGGTCTTTACAGAACTATGCTCTTACTTAACAATGAACAAAATCCTTAATATCAGCTAATACTGTATTCAAATGTCCCCAGTTGTCTACAAGTCTGTGCATTGGTTTATTCAAGACAAGAGCAAAAAAAAAACCCATTCATTGTATTTGGTTTATACAATTCCTAAGTCTTTTCTAATAATAACAATTGATGTTTACCAGGCATTAGCTTAATTCAGACATCTCGTATTCTTTTACCTTATATTTTTAACTCAGTTTTAGAGTAGTTGCATGCTCTCACACTTTCATTCACTCATTATTATTATTTTAATTTATATAAAGTAAAATTGACTTTATATACAATTTTTGTAGTGTAATTCTGTGAGTTCTAAATTCATTGGTTCGTGCATCATCACAGTCCTGATACAGAGCAGTTCCGTCACCAAAAAACTCAGAAGACAAAGCAAAACACGTGATTCCTCATCTTGCCCCATGTAAGTCAAAACGTCCCCCTCCCCCGATCCTTGACAATCCCTGGTCTCCATCTTTATAAATGTTGTCTATTCCAGAATGTCACAAGAGTGAAAGTGTATGGGATGCAACCTTTGAGACTGGCTTCTTTGACTCAGACAGTGTCTCTGAGGTCCATCCATGTGTGTAAACTTTCTTGTTGCCAAGTAGTATTCCATCTTATGGACACGTCACAGGTTGTGTGCCCAGTCACTGTTGAAGGACATTTGGATTCTCTACAGTTTTTGGTGATTCTGAATAGAGCTGCTATATACTTTTGTATATAGGTTTTTATGTGATCAAAAGTTTTCTTCTTGGTGGGGCATATTCCCAGGAGTGGGATGACTGGGTCATATGTTGTCAGGCAGCTGCGTCTGGGGAGGTCTCTCCCTGTGCACCAGGTGAAACCTCAACCTGGACAGGGGAGGGTTCTTGACTCTGAATAAGAAAGAATTCTCCAGCAGGTCAGACAAGTGTAGGTAAGGAAGGAATTCATTAAAGCAAGAATAGTAGGGAATGGCAGCTGCTTTTTAGGCAGCACAGAGCAAGGAGGAGCAGAGGGAGGAAAGGGAAGCTTGTTGAACTCCTGCTCAGCATGGGGCAGATCCCCTGCCAACTCCTAAAGCCAGGGTCACCTGACATCCAGTGTCTGCTTGGATCTGCATGGTGTGGGAACTAAGACCCCACCACCCCAGAATTTGGGGGAGCCACAGAGCACTGAATGGAGTGAGATTTTGTTCTGAGAACTTATCAAAGGCAAAAAAAGGAGATTTTCAAGCAGGCTATTAAAGAGCATAATCGAGAGCTGCAGTCCTGGCTGGGTCCCCCAGGCGATGGGAGCTTGCAGGCCCAAGTCAGAGAGCTCTTGGTAGCCCTTCCCTGCTTGTTGGAAGTAGGACAGTGACAGTAAAGACTTGGGCTTAAGTTTAGAAAATTGAATGAAATAGCAGCATAACAAAGATACTTACCACTAGAAGAGCACAGAGACAAGATGCAGTAAGTTAAGCAGTAAGAAGTCTTTATTTAAGGCAAAAAGTACACACTCAAAGAAAGGGGAGTGCAGGCAACCTCAGAGAGGAGGTGCACTTAAGGGCTTGGGATTCTGTCTTTTAGGCTTTTTAGAAATGGGACAAAGGTGGGGGGCAGTGGGGTGATGTAGGCGTGACATATGGTCTCATGATGTCTCTCTCCAGTGAGAGACATTATGTCACCATCCATAGTCAGTCCTCTAGAAAATTCTGTAGGATAAACTTAACACAAGGAATTTATTGATCCTGTTCTTCTCCAAGATGGTGGTTACCCTCAAGCCCTGGGAACATATAATTTAGGACTGCTCCCCCTGCTTTAAGATAGGTTGTTGGCTGATTACCAAAGAATATGTCAGGAATCGTACCGCCTAACTCCCTGGTTTTTAAAATAGAATCTTAGCCTTAAGATGGAGTCCCTCCTGTTCTTACTATACTGTTTGTATCTTGGTATTTTTCATCATGGGCAGGAACAGTTCATCATAATGCTTGCTCCATGTCCCTGCCCCACCTTAATATGGTAATTGTATGTTTGACCTTAAAAGAAACTGCCAGACTGTTTCCCGGAATTGGCTGTACCCCACCATTCTGCATCTCTGCCAGCAATGTATGAGAGTTCCAGTTGCTCCCTATCCTTGTCAGCATGTGATATGATCAGGGTTTTTTTATTTGAGCTGCTCTAATGGCTGGTTGTTTTTATTTTAAGTGATTGATTTCAGCTTTTTGAGTATTATAAAAAATTGTTTTTAATATTCTTGAATAAATTAGTGAATTAAATTCATTATATATACCTGTTATAAAAATAAATATTTCCGGTTTTCTGCTGATATTCTACATTTAAATATAGTAAATATTCTATAGTGGAAGGTAATTAAATGAAAACGAGAGTGTTATATAGATAGAAGTCTTTCTGAAGTCTCACCAATTGACACATGTTATTTGGCAAAGGATTGCATAATAGTATCTGAATACATGGTGCATTTTGCAGTGACCCTGTCATTTATATGCATCTTGTGCATGTCTTATTCCTGCTTTACCATTAGTGGCCAATAGTGCTGTAACTGCTTTTATCATCAGTTCCATGCTAGATTGATAGGTGAATAGTGAATTACATGAGAGCAAATGGATGTCTTTTACCTGTAGTGAGCACTGTTGTTTAAACATGGACTGGCCCTGTGTGTCTGGGACAACAGTAAAAGCTTACATTTGAATGCCTTTTTCCTTATTAAAGCATGCTGAGTCACAGAATACAACCATTTGAAATTTCTGTGTGTGAAATAAAGATCATGTGTCTCTCTCTGGATGGTTTAGGGACCATGGTCACTGGTCACTATTGCTTAAAAGTGTGGAGTTGACTCTTGGGTTAATTACCAAAATGTCACAACTACTGTTGTCCCTCATTCCTTGCATCAGATGAAACTGTGAAAGTCTCCGGCTGCACACAGTTCTTGCTGGGGGAGGCCCTGTCTTTAAATTCCTTTCTCACCCATTAGCTGCCCGGTTTGAGCTTCCAGCTGGCAGTATTACCATTTAAGAACAGTGGGAATTACCACCACCTGATTGGAAGAACGGCATCCACGTAGGTTTTGCTTTGTGCCTAGGCTTCTGCTTCTGAAAAGTTGCTAGAGGATTAGACCTGTTGACAGCCTACCTTTGTAACAGGGCATTTCAAAGAAAAACAGCCTGACAGAGAAAGAAAGATTGAAGACAAATTGCCAGATGGGCTTGATGTTGTGGTCTGAAGCCTCACAGGCCAAGCACTAGGAAAATTTGGTTCAAAATGTAAAGAAATAAGCAAAAAAAACCCCAAAAAACAGTAAAGAAATGGTATGGGTTTCTGTGGTTAGGTCATTTTTGGCTTAAAACTAATATATTAATTAATGCTTATATCAGTTAGGATTGGAATACGTAACAGAATAGTGAAGGATTAGTAAAGCTTTTACTTCCATTGGGCCTAAGTCTTTGTTTTGTTTAAAAAGTTATTATGGATGTTCTTTAAATGTTAGGCTTGTTATTAATAAAGTCTTATAAATGTGCATATATATTTTGGGGGGCTGGAGAAAGGGATAATAGAAATATATTGGGGCCCTAAGTCCAGGGTTTTAGAATACCAGACTAGCACACCTACTGCCCCCTGGTGGTAGCATATTAAACAGTGACGTTCAGAGGTGAGGCGTCTGGGGAAGTTAAGTGTGTTGTACAAAAGGATTGTAGAGGGAGCCGGGAGATGCTCATTCCAGCTATTCTTATAATTACTATCTGCATGATCTTAGGTAAATCGTTTATTTTGATTAAAGTCTAGATTTCACTTTCTTCAGCTTTAAAGTTTTTTCCATCTTAAAATTCTCCAATGGTAATAGCAAACATTATGTACCAAAAGATGTCAAGTTCCACTTTTTCCTTTAGCAGCTGAATCCTAACAAATCCCAAATATCTGTTTAAGAAAGCAGTCTCCGGAGTACCTCCTGAAGCTTGCTACAGATTTGCTCTGGGCAGCGAACTCCATAGGTCTGTCCACAGCACAGTCCATAATTTATCAGTATGATGACCCGTGCAAGTTTATGAAAGCTCGTACAAGTTACATCATTTAAAAAATGTTTTTCTTATTTTTAATTGTAGTTTTAGAAAAACACAAAATTTACCATCTTACCCATTTGTGTTATATTCACATTGTTGTACAACAGATCTCCAGGATCATTTCATCCTGCAAAACTGAGTCTCTGTACCCATGAGCAGCAGCCCCCTATTTCCCGTCCCCTGGTTCCTTGCATTCAGCTTTCTGTCTCAATGAATTTGACTACTTTAGGTACCTCATTATAAGTGGTGTCATTTCCAGCATTTGTCTTTTTGTGGCTGGCTTATTTCACTTAGAATAATGTCCCTAACACTTATCCATATTGTAGCATGCGACAGGGTGTCTTTTCTTTTTAAGGGTGAACATTATATGTAGATACCACATCTTGTTTATCTCTCAATGGACACTTGGGTGTCTTCTACCTCTCAGCTGTTGTGAATAATGCTGTAGTGAACATGGGTGTGCATGGGTATGCTGCACTGTTTTACTGTGCAGTGTTTATTAATGCAGAGAAGGCTTATACAGTTTGTGTACAAAAGGTTAAACTTCATTATAAAGAACACCATTCAACCATACTAAATAACTGGGATATGACTTTTTGTGTGGATGAGTAAGTTAAAAAGGAACTAACATTTATTGGGCACAAGCTATATGCCAGGCACTCATACATCTGTGATACAGTCTATTGTTTGTCCTTCTAATCTGCGATTTACCCTTCTCTTAGAAGGGGGGGTTAATGCTTATTAAAATCACCATGTGCCAGAATTTTTATTTACATTACTTCATATAATTTTCATACATCAGTGCTTGAGGTAGATATTATTATTCCCATCTTTTAAGTGATGTAACTGAAGTTCAGAGAAGTGAAACACCTTGAACATGATCACATAGCTACAAAGTAGCAGATTTTTACCTGACTATGAAGTGAAACACATGTAGTTCAAAAGTATGTGTCCTTCCATCTACGGTGGGTGTGCTTTCTTCTGCATCCAGGAGAGGAACATTGCCATTCCAGGAATAACACTATCCATCTATTATCTGAAGGGTATTAGAACAATATCAAGAAATTATGCTGCTGTAATAGTTTATAAATAGAAAAACTTCTGTAACATCTTTCTATTAAATAGCAGCCCTTTGGGTTTTCCTTGCAGAGAAACAGCACCAATTTAGATGAATTCACCTGAAATACATGAAGACTTGCCTCCTGGGTGATGTTGCAAAATAAGTCTCCCTAGGCCTTCGAAAAGAGTGGTTCTCACGTGCCAATCCCCCATTTCCAAAGTTAGCTTCCATTCCACTGCATTCCCCCTTTTTCCTTTCTCCCTTTCTTTGGGATTGGTGGAGAGCTGCAACCATTTTCACTGCTTTTTGCTTCTGTATCTCTTGAATGCTGTGGTGTTTGGGGCTGGGCTGGAGCTTTGATCTGCTCCCTGTGTAGTGTTTTCACACAGGTAAAGGGCCATGAACTGTCCTTATAGGTGGTGGTGTTTTGGGAGACTCAGCAAGCTCTGTGAAAGGGCCATTGCAACATATTCTCACACATGGGATCTTTTAGATTAACAGAGAAGTGGTTATGTATCATCTGAGCAGCCATTTACACTTCTCTAAGAGTTCCTGTGCACTTAGGCTGACTTACCCTGAGAATTTAAAAACCTAGAGATGGGTGAGGGTCAAGAATGCTTCCAGGGATTCATTTGAGGTCTTCAGTAACCCCCAAAGCAGGATGTTGGCCAGGATATATAAAAAGTGGAGAGACAGGCATTGTAGTTGCCACCAAATGTCCATTATCTCCTCCCTTAGTTACTGATCCCGTTTTATTCAGTGTGACCATGTGTCCCAAGTTATGGTGAAGGAGAAGCAACAGGAATGTGTGGAACTTCTGGGGAGGCCCTTCGCAGAGGAAGGAAGCTGAGTCACTGGAAGTAGGGCTTCTCCTCCTCACCCCACCCTTCAGCATTCCTGCTCTGTTGGATGCAGACGCCAGAGCCGGTGCACCTTCTCTCACGAGGGGACCTTGGGACTGGAAGCTGCATGTGAGCAGTGACCCGGAGGAGCTTGTGTGCTGGATTGCAAAAGAAGCCTCCCTGGGACTTGCAAAGGAGTGTCCTCATGTGCCAGCCCCCCATTTCTGAGGGTGACTCCCAGTGCGTTGTATTTTCCCTTTTTCCTTTCTCCCTTTCCTGGGGCTTGATGGAGAGTTGGAATCATTTTCACGGGGTGAAGGGCAGGATCCCTGCTGCCCACAAGGGAGGGTTTTACAGGGAGTTGATGTTTGAAGTTTAGAAACCTTGAAGCAGGAGGAGGATTTTGCCAGGCAGCATATTGAGGGTGAAGAGGAAAGGGCTTAAAGGCAGCGGCAACCTTGTGAGCAAACGGGGGACAGATGACACCTCCACAGAACAGTGAAAGGCGCAGCCTAGATGTGGCAGGGGGGTGGAGGTGGGTGCCGGTTGCCCTTCTGAATGTATCTTTAGACATCGGTGGGTGAGAATCAGAGGGCTGCTTGGCCAAGTGGCCCCGGCTCCAGGGCGCCCAGGCTGCAGTCAGGGTGCAGGCTAGAGCTGTGGTTCTCCAGGCTGCCTTGGGCGGGAGCTGAGCGCACTCACAGGGCGCCCAGCAGGTCTTGGGTCTCTTGTGGCCCTAGCCAGAGACCTCAGCTCCTCTCCAGGTGGATGTCTCAGAGGGGCCCACAGCCCGGCAGCGGTGTCCCTGGGCGCGAGGGGCCTCGGCAGGGCACTGAAGAGTCCCCAGGTGGAAGCACCGCCTTCTGATACCCTGACCCCTTTCGTAACATCCTGTCACTTCCTCTGTATCCCATGGATTTGAAGCAAGTCAGTAAACCTGGTCTTTGTACGAGAGTCAGGAATCACACTAGGACCCGAATGTGGGGCAGAACTGCTGGGACCACTGAGAGGCTGCCCACAGGGCCCTGTGGCAGTGGGAGGGGTGTGGTCCTCGGGGAGGGCAACCTAGAGGCACTCGGACCATCTGGGATGCGGTCATCTAAGATACAGCAAAGTGGGGAAGAAGGAAGAGGCTTAGTCATCAACGCAGAAAGCTGCCCGGGAGCGTCAGGGCAGGGGGAGGGAGGGCCTAGGGCACCAGGAGGTTCAGATGCCTTCCAGGCGGCACACTGGGCCCAGCCACAGCAAGCATCACCTTCAGAATCTATGATGAAATGCCTACCATTTAAAGCCCACCACTGCTTTCTTACTCCTGGACTTCAGTGGTGTGGAGAAAATGGAAATTTCTGACCAGGATTCTGGTCTGGCCTTAATAGCACCCATTGTATAGGGCAAACAAGAGCCTGTTTGCACATCTCTGAGATGTTTACCAACAACAGAGGGGCTGGTCAATCATAGGAGTACTGGCCCAGGAGAGGGGTGGAGAGCAAACACCCATTCTGTCCTCAGTTCCTGGTACGTGATTGGTCAGGCCTCCTCCGGTCACCACAGAAGCCCACCTACAGGCTTCCTTCCAGTGCGAGGGGCGGGGAAGTAGAGGGCCAGGGGAGTGGGGAGACGGCAGTGTGCGCGTGGGTGCAGAGAGCTTGGAGAGCGGAGAAGGGAAGTCTGGAGGGAACGGGGGCCGGCAGAGGGTAGCCGTGGAGCCCCGGTGCTGTGGGGTTAGGCCTGTGCTGGGAAGAGGAGGGGGCAGCACCGCAGAACCAGCTGCCTATGACCCCGGTGAGAATGAGTGTGGTGTGAGCCCCTTTCAGAACCCCCAGCTCTTTTTGCTTTTGCCTTTATTCGGTCTGTGCGAATTTTTTGGGAACTTGCCCCAGGCGGGAACCCCTCCTCCTGGAGCAACAAGTCATCAGAAACCAGTCTCTGCAGAGAGGGTCTTGCAGGCTCCCTCAGCTGCTGGAAAAGAGGTGAGAGCTACTGGGCAGTTACCTTGTTTTAAACCACTTTTTTCAAGTTGTGAAATTTGGGGGCTGTAATTTTTTCAGTTCATCTTACAAGTACTACTGTGCCCAGACTGTCAGTAGTTCAATGTGCAAATGCGAGTTGTTCGGGTTGTCACGTGGACTTTTCAGGTCTAATCCCTCTTGCAAGTCAATCTTCAGTCATGTCTGAAGGATTGTGTCTTTCCTTCCTGGAATCTCCCCCCTTTTTTTTTTGAAATATGACCTGAAGACAAATTAAGGAATGATGTTTTCACAGAGATTGGGGATTTTTAATTTCAGGTATGTCATTAGCAAGCTAATCCAGTCAAACTTAACTGTGACTTTGGAGAATAGACATACACGTGCAGTGGGCACAGGTCACAGGACAGAAGAGGCGGAGGTAGACAGGCCATCACTTTTGAGATATTTGGAGAAAAAGTACTTCAGGTTCATTTCACTCCAGTCTCTTCCTTGCATCATTGGTTCAAAATTAAAAACAAACATAAAAACCATTCTTTAAACTGTGTGATTCCTGGGAATGCAGCCACCTGGGGGTGTGTTGAAACACACTTCCGGAAAGTGTGAGTGAGGCTCCTGGGCTCCCCTCCCCCCCGAGGGCCTGGCTGCTGCGGCTTTGGCCACAACCAGCACCGAGCACGCGCAGTCCTGTACTGTGTTAAGCTGGTGACACCAGGTGTTGAAAGTAAAAAATGTAATTTTTTCCACATTTTTTAGATGGTTTTTATTGTTGTTTAATATTTGTAGTTAAGCCAACCTTGAATCATAACAACATAATGCTCTTAGAAAATTTGTATTCAGGAATATTGTTTAGGAAACAGTCTCATAGTTAACATTAATGAAATCTGTCTCCTACTCTGTTACTCTGTGTGTTTTTAAAATGTAATGCACACTTGATGAAAGCAAAGCAGATCAGAAAAGTGAGAATCATAAAGCGGATGGACTTTGCTCCCAGGAACACACCCACGTGACCAGCCCCAGGTCAGGTGGCTCGTGGCCTCGCCCTGCCAGGGGTAACCACTGTCCTGACTTCTAGCTGCAGATGAGTTTGGCTCTTATTTATGTTCATATAAGCACAATCATAGAGGATGTGCTGTTTCTGTCTGACTTCTTCCACTCAGCACTGCTGGTGAGCTTCGTCCGTGCTGTGCATGCTGTTGTCCACTTGTTCTCACTGCCCTAGAGTTTCCTGCCGTGTATCACAGTATAATTAGTTCACTGTTGATGGGCATTTGGGCAGTATCTACTTCTGGACCCCTGCAAATGGTGCTGACCAGAATATTCTTATATATGTCTTTTTGGTGAACCTGTGTCCACGTTTCTGTGGAACATCTGCCTGGAGTGGAGTGGCTGGTCCCTGGTATGCGCAGGCCTGGCATTCATATCCTCGGCCAGTGGGCTTCCACTGGGGTTGCACAAGATGATTGTTTAAAGTACGGCTCTTACCACGTCACCTTGTAGACCTGCTGCCCTTAATCACCCCATCAGCTGGAGCTGAAATCGAGTTCCCAGTGACCTGGGCCCAGCTTCCCTTCTGCACCTTCCCCGTGGTCCTGGCCTCACCCTCATGCCCTAGCCCCTGGGCGTGCCCAGGCTGTCCCCTCTGCTCGCACTACCCTCTTCTCCCCTAGCCATCCCCTGACCAATGCTTGGCTATTTCCTGTTTCTTCTCAAAGATTCTGCTGTTCAGATAGTTCCCTCTTTTGGGACACATCATGCCCTGCAACCCCGTGCATGTCTCATTGGTCTTCCCACAGAGCATCTTATAATCGCCTCTGAAAGCATCTGTCTCTCCTGTTAGACCTCGACTCCTTCAGAGCAAGGACTGTAGTCTTGTTCATCCTCTTGTCTCTGGCTCTTGGCATGATGCCTGCCCATAGCAAATGCTAAAATAATACTGAATGAGTGAATGAGTAAATGAATGAAGGACCTTTCAGCTAGCCTGGAAGTACTAAACACTTGGCAGTGACAGTACCAGAAACTCAGTGGCTGGTGACTCACTCCTCGCCTTACAGAAACTTTAAATCTGGTTTTGGTCTTTAAAGTTGAGAAGAGCAGGGCTTAAAGCACAGCCCCTTCCCCCCACTCAGTTGTGACAGGTGGAGAACAACAGAATGTATCATCTGTCTTATTATACAATGGTGATTTGCTATGAAAACCAGCAAGGGCTTCAGTATTTTCCACCACCAAGCGCCTTCTGTGCTCTCCCCTAGTTGTGTATGATGGGGGAAGGTGCCTGGGTTTTGGATTAAGTCGACTTTAAATTAAGTCCAGGCCAGTCCACTTAATAACTGTGCTCTGTTTCTAGCTGAATAACTCTTCTGAGTCTTGCTTGGTTTCCCATGTGTGAAACTGGACAGGAACTGTCCCTGCAGGGCTGCCGGAGAACTGGAGAGAATGTATCAGTCCCTGAGATCACTGACAGCCTCCAGATAACAAATGTTCCTCTTCTAACAAACTGGGCTCAAGCCGGTTTCCACCAGGCTCTGGGTGTGTCTTCCTGAAGGATCTGGGTGGGGCCGGGTTGCATTCACAGCTCTGCCTGCAGGTGAGAAGAGAAGGGGTGCGTCTGCATCTGGACCTGAGAGCAGGCAGTGACAACAGCCCCGAGAGAGCTGGGAGGCCAGGGCCCGCGGCCCCAGGGCCAGCTCCTGTGCCCCCAGAGAGGCCCTGCCTCAGGGCACTGCGCCTTTCCTTCCTGGGTGCTGGCCCCTGCGCAGGGGTGGCCTGCCTGGGCTGCGTTGGTCTTGCCCCCTCCCTGAGACAGGACCAGCTCCCTGCAAAACTGCCTTTATTTCAAGATGGGGGCAACAGGAGGGGAGAAAGAAATTCCTTGACCCCAAAATATTTGAAATCATTGTCATATTAAAATAATGCCAGGTTCGCATGAATTTTGAAGGGTCAGCTCTTTTGGGTGACAGTGGGCCCTTCCCCCCTCCCTGGGCAGGCTCCGGAGCGTGGAGAGGAGCCAGTTTCTGGAGCCGGGTCTTCTTCCTCTCCCACTGCCTCTGCACCAGGGGGTCACACTGGATGCAGGGCCTGGGGGTCGTGTTTCTGGGAGGGTCCATTCCAAGGACCAGTAAGGAGCTACACTGCTTTAAGGGGTTCCAACTAGGACTTCTGGTTAACCCTTAATTAGTTTGTGGTTTGTGAAACATGGCCCTCTGAGGGAAAATTGCCTTTTTCTCTTCTTTGGGAAACTCCTGAGATCCTGCTCTCCCAGGTGTGGACCACGTGTTTTAAAAGCCAAGCATAGACCAAGTTGTGCTTAATTTTAGTAAAATGTAAGGTCCTGGGATCCACACCCAAAACGAGAGAGGCCAGCACGTTGTGAATCCTGAGGATGAACGGTGTGCTTGGCCTCCAAGCCCCAGCTTCCGTCAGCTGGTCCTAAGTAATGTAGCTTTCAAAGTTTTGTTTTGTTTTCTTTTCTTTTTGGTTGGGGGTATCGTGTATTTAAGGGCTGGACTCAGGTCAGCGCAGCCAGTTCCTCAGAGCCCCAGTCACTCGAACACAGCATATTTTTTCAGAAGTTTTGGACTCAGAATTCTAGCTGCTCTCAGCGAGCAGTGACCAGCTGTGCGTTGAGGACTCACAGGCATGTGAGTAACTGGACCCTTAAGTGAGGCACCGAAGAGCATGTTCAGTACACAGCCTTCCTTCCCCCACTGCTCCTCGCTTGCTTGTAATTCAGTTTTAACCTTTCTCCGTTTCAACTGAATTTAACTGAGGGTGATTAGAGGAGCTCGGAAGGGTTCTGAATGGGGACGGGTAATTAATCAAAACTCCACCAGGCTTAGCTTTGCGTTCAGTGCCTTTATTTTTTAAAGGCTTATTTATTATTAAACCATGCTGTGTGTGCACTGGGGTGACACTGGGGTGATCTTTTGGTGCACGAACGGAGGCAGTGAGCTTTCCTTAGTTTGTATTCCTCCTCCTAACTACCTCTAGGCAGCCAACATCTTCTTAGACTTTAAACTAGTTTTTAAAATATTAGCAAAAGGTAATCCTGAAAGTAAATCTGTTAGAGCTACCAAAAGAACTGAGTCCTGGATCCGAGAGCCCTCGGGGTGGGGTTTGGGTTATGCCTGACTTGCTCTGGGCTGGCGGTGCCAAGCACCAGGGGCCCTGGGTTAGGAGCGAGGTCCTGGTGGGCACTAGACTGACAGGTGGCAGGGCACTGTGGGGGTGGTTTCTGAGTAGCGCTCCCGTTCCTTTTGTAATGTCGGTCCTGCTCTGGGCTTTCACGGTTGACATGCTGCCGCCGTGGTCGGTGGCCGTCTTGCAGAGCCTTCTTGCTAACGCGCTCTGTCGAGCTGTAGGGGGGTGCCCAGGACTCCTGCGTCTCCCACCGCCTCTGCTGTGGCCTTGGCCCGCCTGCCGCGGTGGGACAGAGCCCTCTGACATTTGGCAGGGGCTTCGCTTTGACCTCCCTGACCTCCTCCCTCTTGGCGCTCTGCCTGGTGCTGCTTCCGGGAGACTAAAGCTATGACATATTTTATTAGAGGGAGGGGGCAGGGCCCAGGACTAACCAGGGGCCTCCCCTGCATTTGTAGTTATTTTATTTATTCACTTTTGGCTAGGCGTGACTTCAGAACTGGTTCTCTTAAGAGATTTTTAAGCAGATACATTATCTTTCTGGAATATTTTGTTAGCAAACCACCTAAAAGGGGAATAGCTTTGTGAGATATCTTGTAATTGTTTTTCTGATATTTCCAACATAAATTTAAGTTTAATTCCCAAAGTCCCCATTTCTCAGCCAAGAAAGCAAAAACAAGTCAACTAAAAACCGTTTTAAATTAATATATCCTTAAAATGTTTCTGAAAAACAAAATCTTGTATCTAGTGCATTAGTGGATAATCATCCCCTTTCCCTCCGTTGTGTTCGGTGTATGTGGCTGGCTGACACGGTGAGGTTCCCCAAGGAAGGAAAGATGGACAGGGTTCCTTGGTGTTCATCTCTCTCAGAATACCACTGCCGCCTTCTCGTGGTCAAGGTCAAGGCCAAGGGCCGCTTGGTACGGAGCACAGCCTCTCCCAGCTGACCCAGTCATAGACGTAAACACGTCACCTCGTCCTCGCTCCGCGTCCCGCCGAACCCCCCCCCCGCCCGTCTCGGGTCCACGGGGATTCTGTGCTCCTGGGGCACGGACAGTCCCGGACGCCAGGGGGGCTGCGGGGCCCTCCTCCGCCCCTGACGATGTCCCAGGGTCCCAGCAGACTTCACTTACACAAGTCACAAAGTAAGTTGCTAAGAACTCCGGGATGGCGGCAGCTTAAGTGCAGACTCCGGGCGCAGGCCCCGGCGGGCACGCTGTGGGCACCTTACCGGTGAGGATGTCGGCGGAGCGGCCGAGCCCCTGGCCGCCTGGGGCCAGCGGGTGTCCTGCTCTGCAGGACGGGGGGCAGGAGGCGCTGAGGGGGGGGACTCCTCCCGGGGCGGGTAGGGGCCTTCGTCGGACAGGGAGGTGAAGGCAGGACCCCCTGCTCTGCCCCCTCAGCTGGGCCGCCGTGTGAGCCGCTTCACCTCCGCCGTGTGGACTGGGGAAGGCTGGGCAAGGGGAGATCTCGTGCTGCTCGGAGCATCGACCTGAGAACTAAGTGTGGCACCTGCGTGGGGTCGGGCGCGGTACACGCCCTCGCTCCGTGGTGGCTGGATGGCTCGCACTTTCCTCTCTGAGCCGCAGGTGGGCCTTGTGGGGACTCTGCCCCTTTGGTCTGGGCGGCAGCCCCTACCCCACCCCACCCCCAGTGTGCCCGCCACCTGGGCAGCGTCCGGCCCCGCAGGGTTCCGGGCCTCTGCTGAGCTTTCTGTGCCTCCTGCCGGGAGCCGGGGCACACAGCCCGCGGCCCAGCCGCCCTGGCAGTTCGCCCACCTGCCTGCTTCCACAGAGCCCTTTCACGGTGGGCCTGGTTGGGGCGGGACGGCCACGTGTCCTCGCCGGTCACTGTGCTTTAAAGATGGCATCAGGGAAACTGCTGGCCCGCCAGAGAGTGCAATCCCAGGACTGGTCACTCAGGCAGCACTCAGAGGGCCCGGTGTGGCATCGGGCCCGTAAAGTGCCCGTTTGTTTTCACGGACCCATGAGCGGTCGGAGCTCGAGGGGAGGCAGGCCCTCTCCCGGGGACTTCACCGGCCGCCTGCCTGGCCTGGAAAGGGGCTTTGCCACGACCGTCTCCGGGGTATGAGCAGGGGGCCGGGCAGGAAGCCGCCGTGGCTGCTCTAGGCAGCGGGGGGTGGGGGCATCAAAGCGCCCGCAGGATGCGCCGGAGCCGCCCTGGGGCCGCAGGGGAGAGGACGGGGCCTCTGTGGCCTCCCGCTCGCAGGCCAAGCTCCGGGTTAAAGGTCAGGGCATTTTGTTTTTTCACCTGTTTCCTACGGTTCTGAGAAACTTCTGAAGAATTAATGTGTAACTCTATCAGACAGGGAGGCATTTTCTCAAGGGAAAATAACGCCACAGGACGAAGGGCATTAGCAGCCCTGGCTGAGACGCCAGGCCTCTGCGGGCCGGGAAGGGCCCTCTGGGGGCAGACAGGCCTCTCCCCGCCGCCCCGGCCCGGCCCGGTGGCAGAGGTGCCCTCCGGCAAGTGAGGACAGAGAAGCGGGAGCTGCCCCGCAGTTCCCCAGGGCGCGTGCTTGCGGTTCTGGGACAGGTGAGTGGGGAGTGGCGGGGCTGCTCCCGGGAGCCTCGGTTCCCGTGAGCCTCCAGCCGTCTCACCTGTCTGCCCAACAGTCTGAGCTTGACAGCGGGTGGGAAGTGCTGTTCCCGGCAGTGACTTATCACTCAGAACACACAGTCTGAAGTGATAACGTACAGATGACTAACATTTCCTCATACCATGAAGTTTTAATCCGTGCAGGATGAATATTTCCTGAAGGCATCTTTATATAAATGTTGTTTCCGTGTTAGAAGCTGGTGTCCACTTAAGTCCTTTAAGCAGAGTTGAGTATTAGCCCTTGTGTGGCTCACCTGGTGTGTTTCTAAATATGATCTCGGCATGTGCAGTAGTTTTAATTTGTCAACTAGCATAATAAACTCTTAAAGTCTGCTTTTTACAATCTTACCACCAGGTGGCTAAGAAAAAATTAAGCAGGAAAAATCCAGCAGTTAAGCAAAGGATCCATAATCACTTTCAATTTCTGCTTCAGCAATGAAATATGAAACAATAGATGGACTGTGTTTAAAGAAAGAGAACTGCTGAGTGACAGGCATTTTAAGCAGCACCAGGCCAGATGGACATTTCTTTTTGTTTTGTTTTCTTAAATACTGACCATGTTAAAAGTTTTACTTCAGCAAAATTTGGTTGGAGACTCTCTCTGAGCCTCTTCCATCTCGCTGCTGCCCCTTGAGGTCCATGTTATTCCCAGCCCGGGGCGTGGGGACCAGGGCTTGGCTCCTGGGTTCTTTGATTCCCAAGTTGAATGTGCCTGAGACATGACCTCAGCAGCAGCCTTGTACTCGATCCTAGAGAGGTTGCGTATGTTGGTTGAGAATCAACTCTAAAACCCAAAAGTAGAATTTGTGAAAATGAATGTTATAACTCTCGTGTCTCCTTCGCTGAAGATACTGCAAGGGAACCCGCGGCCTCCATCCGTTAGAGAGGCACGGCGCTGTAGGGCAGAGACCGCCCCCCGCCCCTGCTAGGTTTCCAAGAAGAAGAGTGGCTCTTGTCCCATGAATACAGAACCCCACCAGTTAGCTCTGCAGTGCTCCATGTGGCCGTGCATTCCAGGTTACCCCTCAATTCTCTAATTTATTAACTTCGACAACCTCTTGGTTCTATTCACAATTCATTTTTCTGATTCCAAGTTAACATGAGTGCCTTAATCCTCTAATGGGAATTAATTGCTTGCTTCAGTGCTTACCTCCAATCCTTTCTCAATCCCTGCGGGGATTGAGTTTCTTCCTGAAGGGTCTGTATTTGATGTTAAAGCACAATCCGAAAGGTAATGATGTTTTTCTTGTGAAAGGAGCTGGGCATGCACGATGCTAATTTTCATGTTACATAAGTATTCTCAAACTAATACCACAAAAGATTCAATAGATAAAGTGTAGAAAATTATAATTTGGCCCTTCTAGCAGGCTCTATTATTTCCTAGAAAAGTTTTAACTTTTATGGCTGGGTTTTCTTCCATGGGAACAAGGTATCATCTTCAGATGTAATTTTCAATGGAGTTGAAGTGAATAACCTGTGGCCTAACCAAGATCATCTCTATGTAATCACCTCCTCAGGTATTCTTTGCTCTGAAAAATCACTAAGGCCACAACCAACACTGACATGGATTGAGTCCTTCTCCCATTTACTATATAGAGTATTCATTTTTGTTTTACTTTTCCAAGCGGCTTCACTGAGAAGAATATAAGGTAGCAGGTATTTTTTATAATCCTGATAAAGGAAGGAACTGGGACAAGTGTGGAGTCAATAAGGGTCAAGGGGAAGAGAGAATTAACATTCACTGGGTGCTGAGGCCTGGCACACAGCCAGCAGTCAAAAGCAATTAGCTCTTAGGGAGAGAGGATAAACCCAGTTTTAAAGTAACTTCCCAAAGACCCACAGTTGCTAAATGGTGGAGGTAGGAATTCTGTTCCAGCCTGTTTATACCACAGTGCATTTCTTAACATGCACTGTGTCCTTAAGTGTCCCTCTGATTCCACAGGGCTGGCCATCTGTGTCCTAGAAAGAACAGGGCTACCTGGGGGTGTCTACTTCACATTAAGGCAGAGACAGAGCCACTCCTAAAAGACACTCTTCAGGTTTTTCTGAAAAGCCCAAGTGGCCCACCTGTAGCTGTTTCTGTCCATTACTTATTAAACCAAGCTCTTGTATTTTATCCAAGAATACAACCATAGCCCTGGGGCAGGGCCAGAAGCTCCCCCCTGGCCCAGGAGCATGGCGTGTCAGAGGAGGGTCCTGACGTGCTCATGGCCGGAACGCGTCACACATATTCTGAGTTGGCCCTGGCCAGTGGAACAGACTTTCCACAGGTCCTGCTGGCTGTGACTTTCACAACAGCCCTTGGAGATGGGCTTAACATGAAGACAAGGAACTCAGAAAAGGAAAACAAACTAAACCCAAAGCTAGCAGAAGGTATAACTACGATTAGAGCAGAGATGAACAAAAAAAGAGAAAATCAACAGAACCAAAAGATCAAAATTGACACTTTTAGCTATATTAAGAAAAAAAAAAGATACAAATAACTAAAACCAGAAACAAAAGGGGGGACATTACAACTCATTTTACAGAAATAGGAGAATACTGTGGACGGTTGTGTGCCAACAAATTGGACAATCTAGATGGAATGAATAAATTCCTAGAGAAACAACCCTAGCAAGACTGATTCATGATGAAACAGAAAATCTGGACAGACCAGTAAGGAGTCTCACTCATTAATCAGAAACCTCCCAACAAAGAAAAGCCCCAAACTTGAAGGCTTCACTGTTGAATTCTACCAAATATGTAAAAAGAATCAATACTTACCCTCAAGTTCTTCCCAAAAATGGAAGAGGAGGGTACATTTCCAAACTCATTCAATGAGGGCACCATTCTAAGCAATCTTGAAAAAGAACAACAAAGTTGGAGGTCTTACACTTCCTGATTTCAAAACTTAACTGCTGGCCCAAGATGGCCACATAGAAAGAGGCTGAGCTTTCCTCCCACACAGACCAAAGCTACACCCACACAGAGCAGTTCATCCTGAGGAAGAGCCAGAGGCCTGAGTGAACACCGTATGCACAACGAGAGATGAAAAGACCACATAAAAAAATGGCAGGAGACACACAGTAATGCAGTGCAGTCTATAGTAGGAAGGCATACTGCTGAGCTACTGGGGCACAGAAAAAAAAAAAGCCACCAGGTGGAAGGTTAAACCCCATTGCAACTATTGTTCAACGAAGCTGATTTTCAAAACCCAGGTACCCACCAGGGGAACTGCTGGAAATCTCTCCAGGACCAGAAGTACTGGTGAGCACCCCTGTTTGCACCCCTTCCAGCACTGCTACTATGAATGGGGACAGGGTGAACACCGTGTTTCCATTCCCCCCACACACTGACAGTGCAGACAGGAGCAGGAGCAGGGTGAACACAGCAGCTCCAGGTGTGATGGAGGTGGCTTCCCCCACACACACCCAAACATGCCTGTCAGAGACCCAGCAGCCCCACCAAGATAGTACTAATGCAACGCTCACGTGGATTCAGTCTGCCCACGTCCTTCCTTCCATTCCTGGCCGCTCTGTTTACACAGCCTGGTACCAACCTAGGAGATCCCCAGACTGTACCCATCCACCCCAAGTCACCCCACCAGAGAGGCCCCAGCCTGCCGCCCACGCATAAGCTGCCCTGCTAGTGTATGCCCAGCACCGGTACACCCCAGCCCACACCCACCTGTCAGACAGCCTACCAGGGGGACATTCTTTACCCAAGACCATGCCTTCAGCCCTGGGGGAGGTAGTCCTTTTGCCTGACTTACAGAAAAAACATACAAACAAAATGGAGACACAGAAATATACTTGAAACAAAGGAATGTAGCAAAACTTCATACATACAAAGAATAAAGTTAAATGAAACAGAGTTAAACAATCTACCTGTCAAAGAGTTTAAAGTAATGGTTATACAGATGATCCCCAGACTTAAGAGAAGAATGGATGAACTCATTAAGAACCTCAATTATGAGCTAGAAAATACAAAAAAGAACCAGAGATGAAGAACACAGTGACAGCAGATTAGAGAAAATGCAGAAGACCCGATCAGTGATTTGGAAAACAAGTAACAGAAAGCACTTAAGCTAAAGAGCAGAAAGAAAAAAGAAAAAAATGAGGACAGGTTAAGGGAGCTCTGGGAGAACATCAAATGTCCTAATATTTGCCTCAGAGTCCCAGAAGAAGAAGAGAAAGGAGTAGAAAACTTAAAGAAATAATAGCTAAAAGCTTCTCTGACCTAGAGAAGGAAACATATCCAGGTTCGGGAAGCACACAGAGATCTAAACAAGGTGGACCCAAGGAGGTCCACACCAAGGCACATAATAAATCTTAAAAGCAGTGAGAGAAAAGCAATGAGTTACCACAGGGAAACCCCATAAGACTGTCAGCTGTTTTCTTCAGCAGAAACTATAGGCCACAAGGAAAGTGCTGAAAGACACTCTGCCCAGCAAGGTTCATTCAGAATTGAAGGAGAGGTAAAGAGCTTCTTAGATAAACATAGGTTAAAGTAGTTCATCACCACTAAACCAGCCTTAAAGAAATGTTAAAGGGACTTCTTAAAGAGGAAGAGAAAAGGCCATATTTTAGAATCAAGAAAAGAGTGGGGAAAAAAAATGTCACTGGTAAAAGCAAATAGCAAAGAAAGCAGATCACTTAAAAGTTAGTATAATGAAAAGACAAAAGTAGTAAAATCCACTTTTTAAGGGAATCACTAGCTAAAAGTTGTTAAAGAAGACATCTTATACACAAAATGTATGTTAAAGGGGAAGGGGAGTTAAAAATGTAATGCTGTTAGAATGCCTTTGAACTTAAGGAACCATCAACTTAACACAGACTGCTCTGTATGTAAGATTGTATACATAAATCACATGGTAACTACAAACCAAAAGCTTAGTTACACAATAAAGAAAAAATAATCCAACCATAACACTAAAGAAAGTCATCATGCACAAGAAAGCAAGAGAAGGACAGACCAGAGAAGAATGACATAAACAACCAGAAAACATTTAATGAAATGGCAGTAAGTACATACCCATCAATAATTACTATAAATATAAATGAACTAAGTGTTCCAATCAAAAGACAAAGGGTGACTGAATGTATTAAAAAAAAGACTTATCTATATGCTGCCTACAACAGACTTACTTCAGACCTAAAAACATGCACAGACTAAAAGGGAAGGGAAGGAAAAAGATTTTCCATGCAAATATAAATTTTTAAAACTGAAATATCAGTACTTGTATTGGACAAAATAAACCTTAAAACAAGATTGTAACACATTATATATGATTAAAGGCTCAATCCAGCAATTAGAAGCAATTGTAAATATCCACACACCCAACAGAGAAGAAATACATGGAGCAAACATTAACAGACATGAAGGTAGAAACCGATAGAAAAGCAGTAAAGAAACAGTGGCTTTACATGATACATTAGACCAAATGGACCTAATAGATATACACAGGACATTATATCCAGAATATTCATTCTTTTCAAGTGCACATGGAACATTATCCAGGATAGATGACATGTTAGGCCACAAAACAACTCTTAACAAATTTAGGAAGACTGAAATCATACACCATCCTTTCTAACCACAGCAGTATGAAACTGGAAATCAAAGGCAAAAGACTAGAAAAAACAAACAAACATGGAGGCTACGCAGCATGCAACTAAAAACCAATGGGAGAATAATGAAAATAGAAACAGAGCAAAACCTTTGGGATGCAGCAAACACAGTTCTAAGAAAGAAGTTTATAACATTATAAGCCTACCTCAAGACACAAGATAATGAGCAAACTGAATTCAACAATACATTAAAAGGATCATTCACCATGACTAAGTGGGATTTACCCCAGGGATGCAGGGATGGTTCAATATCTGCAAATCAATGTGATATACTACATTAACAAAAGCAATGATAAAAACTCTCAACAAAGTGGATATAGAGGCAACATACCTCAACATAAAAAAGGTCATATATGACAAACCCATAGCTAACATCATACTCAACAGTGAAAAGCTGATGGCTTTTCCTCGAAGATCAGAAATAAGACAAGGATGCCCACTATCACCACTTTGATTCAACATAGTACTAGAAGTCCTAGTCATGGCAATCAGGTGAAACAAAAGGCATCTAGATTAGTAAGGAATAAGTAAAATTGTCACTATTTGCAGTTGAAAGTCTTTTCAAAAAATACTGTATTAGGACAACTGGACTACTACCAGCAAAAGAATAAAACTGGATCACTGTTTTACATCATACACAAAAATAAACTCAAAAGAATTTAAGACTTAAATATAAGACCTGAAACTATAAAACTTCTAGAAGAAAACATGGGCATTAAACTCCTGAGTATCAGCATTAGTAATTTTTTTCTGGACATGTCTCCCCAGGCAAGGGAAACAAAAGAAAAACAAGTGGGACTACATCAAACGAAAAGCTTCTGCACAGCAAAGGACACCATCAAAAGGAAAAGGCAGCCTACTGTATGGGGAATACATTTGCAAATATATTTGACGAAGTGCTAAAATCCAAAATATATATAGAACTCATATAACTCAACACCTAAAAAATAAAAATGGGCAGAGGACCCAAAGAGACATTTTTCTAAAGAAGACATACAGATGACCAACAGGCACATGAAAATTGCTCAACATCACTAATCAGGGAAGCAAATCAAAACCACAGTGAGGTGTCACCTCAAACCAGTTAGAACGGCTAATATCAACAAGACAAAAAATAACAAGTGTTGGTGAGGATGTGGCAAAAAGGGAACCATTGGGCACTGCTGGTGGGATGGCACAGTGGTATAGCCAGTGTGGAAAGCAGTATGGCGGTTTCTAAGAAAAGTAAAAATAAAAAATACCATATGACCTAGAGGTTCCATTTCTGGGACTCTTAAGAAAACAAAATAACTAATCTGAGATAATGTATGGACTATGTGTTTTTCACAACATTATTTACAATAGCTAAAATATGGGAACAACTTAAATGCCCATTGATAGATGAACGGATAAAAAATGTGTTACACATCTACAATGGATTATTACTAAAGCTATAAAAAAGAATAGCATCTTTGCCACTTGCAACAACAAGGACAGACCTAGAGGATATTATGCTAAATGAAAAAAGAGAAAGACAAATGCCATGTGATTTCACTTATATGTGCAATCTGAAAAACAAACAGCATTGAAACAGACATATAAATACAGAGAACAGACTGTTGTTTACCAAGGAGGGGTTGGGGGGATGGATGAAATAGATGAAGGGGGGGCGGACTGAGAATGTTTGATATCTTGACCTGGGTGATGGTTATATGAGTATCCAAATGTCAGAATTCATCAAACCATACCTAAGATTTGTGCTTATTGTATGCATATTTTTTAATGGTTACATAAAGAAAATGCAGGGGGCAAGATAGAGCTTTTACCCTGTGTGAAATACTACTACTAAACATTTACATGGCATGACTAATGGAAAAAAGGACCTTTAACCCTTAAAAACTTACTGCAGCACTACAACAATCAAAACAGTGTGGTACTTGATACAAAGACTGATCTACAGACCAATGTAAGACAACAGAGAGCCTTTGAACATATAGTCAAATGGTTTTCAACAAGGGTGCCAAGACCAATGGGGAAAGAACAGTTTTTTCAAATTGGAAAACTGGACATCCAAATGCAAAAGAATGAAGCTGGACTCTGTACAAAATTAACTCAAAGTGGATCAAAGTCTTAAACATTTGAACTTAAAGCTCTAAAACTGTTAGGAGAAAACAGATAAAAAGCTTTATGACCTTGGATTTGGCAATGATTTCTTTGATATAACACCAAGAACATAGTCAACAAAAGTAAAGATAAATTGGACATCAAAATGAAAAACTGCGTATCAAAAGACATAATCAACAGAGTGAAAGGCAACTGACAGAATGGGAGAAAATATTTGCAAGCCTATCTGGCATGAGTTTAGTATCTGGAAGATAAAGAGAATTTCTAAAAGTCAATAATGAAACACAACCAATCTGATTGAAAAATGGGCAAAGGACTTGAATAGACACTTCTCGAAAGAAGAAATACAAGTGGCCAATGAGCACATGAAAAGGTGCAGGCATCACTAATCATCACGGAGATGCAAATTAAAACACCACCACCTCACCCCTGTTAGGATGCCCCCTATCGGAAAAAGCAAAACAAAACAAAGTAACAAACGCTAATAAGGACGTGAGGAAAATGAAGCCCTTGTGCATGGTAGGTGGGAATGTAAAATGGTGCAGCCATTATGGCAAACAATATGGCAGATCCTTAAAAATTAAACAAAGAATTACCATACGATCCAGCACTCTCATTTCTGAGCATATTTCCAAAAGAATGGAAGCAGGATCTTTAAGAGATTTTTGTATGCCTATGTTCATGGCAGCATTCATTATTCATGATCACCAAGAGGTGGAAGCAACCATAATGTCCACTTGACAGATAGATGAACAAAATGTTGTATAAACATGATGGAATAATAGTCAGCCTAACATAGAAAGGAAATGTTGACATATACAACAACATGAATGACCTTGAGGACATTACGCTGAGTGAAATAGGTCAGGCACGAAAAGACAAAGACTATGTGATATCACGGTTATGATGAAGTGTGCGGAAGCAATTTTTAATTCCGAAAAACCCCAAAAAGTCTGAGAAAGAGCATTTTCATAGTGCACTATGTGGCTTATCTGAGAACAGCGTTAACATAGCTCTAATGCTGAACTAAGTATAGATTTGACCAAAACTTGTGATGTGCGTTTGTTGGGGGGGGGCGGGCGGGAGCGCTTCCATAGCCGTAAGAACCACACCAGGGCTCCGCACGGGCCCGCCGAATACGGAGCCGCCCACAAATGGCGGCTGCAGCCGGCAGGACAGTGCGCTGGTCCTTTCACAGCCGAGGGAGCCGAGGCCCGGGGGCGGAGGGAGTCTGCCGGAAGTCACACAGGTGGGAAGGCACACGGGCGGTTTGGTTCCAAAGCCTGCGCTGCCCGCCGCCACACTCACCTGCTTCCCGGTAGGAAGGCAAGGCAGGCGGTGCGGGGAGGCCACACGCAGGGGAGTCCGACGTGGCAGCTCAAAGGTGTACAAGTCGCATGACCGGGGAACAGAAAAGGCTAGAGAATGTCATTTCCCTTGTAAAGTATTCAACTTTTACATTATGACATGTTACCTGAAAAAAATTAAAGAGGGGGTTAGCTAGGGCACAGGGGTCTGGAGAGCAGGCAGTCTGTCTGGAGTTGCCCGGCCGTGTGGCCTGGGGCCGTCACCAACCTGAGACTCGGCGTCTTCCGCCTAGATGGTTTCCGGGTTCTCTTCCCGCTCAGAACATTCTGGCCACGAACAAGACAAACAGTGATCTCAAGGACAGGCTCCATTAAGAGAGAAGATCAAGGGTGATGGTGTGACAGGGAAGGAGGGACAGGGTGGGTGCACTCCAGGCAGCCCTGGGGGAGGCCTTTGTGAAGGGGCCCTAAGGTGGGCATGTGTGCCACGGCGTGGCTGGAGAGAGGGGATGTGTGACAGGATGGCCCCACAGGCTGGTGACATGCCACAGGCTGCAGAGGGGAGCAGTGAGCTCAAGTTGGGGGATGTCTGTGGGGTCTGGGGGGGCCACCCATCTCTCCTGGACGCCCTGAAGAAGTGGGGCAAGGCTGGGACGCCCATACCGGTCCTTGTTTGCTGAGAAGAGAGAAGTCCTGTGGGTTAAAGGCCACTTGGCCATGCGGTTCATGGCCAGGGGGCCCTCCGGGCATTTCTGGCCGGTTGCCGGCTGCCACGGCAGGCGGACGCGTCTTTTGTCCTGCTCAGGGGGCCTCCTTTCCAGAGCCTGCCGTCGTGACACAGCATCAGCAAGTGGAGCAGGGAAGCACCAAACTTTGAACATGGGTCCACTTGGTGAACCTTCATTTGCATTTTTGAGTCACTTTTACAAACAGATCGCTTTTGTCAATTATGTAACAATCTGTGGCCCAGACCCAGGTGAGCGGTAAATATTTACCTTCACGTTGGAGCCGAGGCTGCTGCGCTGAGTCACAGGGAGCCGCAGGGAAGCGTCATGATCCTCCAGGACCTTGAAAAAGGAACACTGCAAGCTGGTCATACTGCCAGGACCAGCATGTAAATTTAGCATTTGAACACGAATTCTCTCTTGTAGCTGATCACTGGTGACCACACACTCACATATACATACATGTATATTTATATTTGCTTATTATTTCTAATTTTTCTGAAATATTGATTGTGTAAGTTTTAAAGTCCTTTAAAAAGACTGAAAACTGCTCTAAAAAAACAATTCTATAGGGCTTGAGAGCCTTTTCCTGGAAGAATGGCTATAAAAGGGTGGTTGGTGTTTCCTGGAACCTCAGGCCCACCACGTGCTGGTCACGAGCTCGTGCGCCCTGGGCGTGCTGGGAGTGCGGGCAGCCGCTTGCCCCAAGTCTGGCCCTTCCCAAAGCTCCCAGCCCCATCCGATACCAGAAAGCTCTCCCCGTTTCACCCACCCATCTGCTGCTTTTCTCCTTGGCAGCCTCCCCGGCCCACATGGCCCACGTGTTCGTGTACGGGACCCTGAAGACAGGCCAGCCCAACCACAAGGTCCTGCGGGACGGCGCCAATGGCCGCGCGGCCTTCCGAGGCCAGGGCCGCACGCTGGAGCCGCACCCCCTGGTGATTGCTGGGGAGCACAACATCCCGTGGCTGCTGAACCTGCCGGGGCGCGGGCTCCGTGTGCTCGGGGAGATCTATGCCGTGGACGAGCGGATGCTGCGCTTTCTCGATGAGTTTGAGGGCTGCCCAGACATGTACCAGCGCACCCGCGTGCGGATTGCGGTCCTCGAGTGGGAAGGCGCACGCAGTGTCCCCGAGGGGACTCCGGTCCTCGAGTGGGAAGGCGCACGCAGTGCCCCCGAGGGGACGCCAGCTGCGGACGGGACTCTGCAGTGCTTCGTGTACAGCACGGCCACCTACTCGCCGGAGTGGGTCCACCTGCCATACCATGACAGCTATGACTCTCAGGGGGAGCACGGGCTTCGCTATAATTCCCGGGAAAGCAGATGAGAAGCGCTAGAGACCAGACAGCCCCAGTGGACCCTAACAGGACCTCAGTCTGGTCCGCACTCACTGAATGCAAACTCATAATAATGCCAGTGAAACAAATACTTGCAAGACTCAATCTGGGGGGAAAAAAACCTCTTTTTCAGTGGCAGCTGATTTCCCATTCTGACATACCAGTAGCAAGACTGTGCCCTGAGGTCTGTCCACCAGCACTGCTTTATTGTTTGCTGCTTAAAGAGCACCGTGGGCCTGAGACTTGGACAAGAAAAACACGGGATTTTAATTCCCCTAAATGACATGACATTTCCAGAACTCGTGTATTACATTTCTCTTCCTTTTTTTTTTTTTGCTTTGCTTTTTTTACTTTAATCTGAAGATAACATTTAAAATGAATGGAAAAGCTTGGAATTGCAGCTAGATTTTAGCAGCCCTACAGTATAGAGTCTGACCTGGACCACCAAGAAAACAAATTTTTTAAAAGCTGATTTTGGGTGTCTCCATGTAATAAAAGAACAACATACTATATTTTGGAGTATATTAAACATCATTCTTAACAATATTCAGATCAAGCTTATTAAAGCCAACCATTTAATATTAAACTGGTTGTTTTTGGGGAAATAAATATAATAAATATAAAACTGTTGGTACTACTGGTGGCCCTGTTTTGGAGTCTGCTTATTCAGTAGATTTTTTTCATTCTAATCTAGCAAAATAACGAGGATCCACTTGCTGGCAGATGCAGCTAACACTGATTTCAGCTGGAAGCTCCCCAAGCCCAGGGCCCAGGGGCAAGGCTTGTCCCTGCCTCCCAAAGGGAGCGGCATTTGGGGTGGGCCTTTCACAGAAGAACCAACACGTTAGTAATTTGTTCTTCAGGCCTGACAGAAAGCTTAGCTTCCAAATACAAACAGCACTTAAAATAATTTTAGCAAGGCACGAAGTACCAATTACTACCCACCTCCATCTGATAATCTGTCAGCATAGAGTCAAATCAGCACACAAAATTCTGCCTCTGCTTACATACCAGCAAAGTATGAAATGTATTCCAAGAATTTCAGAACCAAATGAAAATGCAGCTGCTGGTCGTTAGTAACCTCGTTCTCCGCTGGGAGAGCTCACTTACTCTTCAACTTAATGGTACACTGTGATCGCTAACTGCATCTGGCACAAAAACATGATCATTATTTTTAGCCCTTTTTTCTTAATTGGAAACTTGCTTCACAAAAACAAAAAAAGGCAAGGGTGACTATCAGCTGATGAGCTGTGGCAGCCCCACCCACTCCTGTTGGTGAGGGAGCCCTGCACAAACCCCGGATGCGGAGCCAGCTCTCACCGAGGGGACGCCCCTGGGGGCCCAGCACTCACCCGAGAGCCATCCGGGAGCAGCTTCCAGAGTCATCCCTGCTGTGGGCCTTGTGAATAACCACAGACAGGAGTTTTAGGTCCGCAACCAGAAGACGGAGGTGATCAGATTTAAGGGGGCAAATGCTAACTTAATGAAACTGAAGGCAAAGAACTGGGATTTATGTAAATTTTTTCAAAGGCTCACAGTGAAATGCTAATATTTAAAGCCTACTGGCACAGCCAGTAGCCATTTATGTACATTGTCTTCATTCAAAAAAAGGGCAAACTAATATTTAGACAAATGCTCATTTTTATTGATTTAATTTTGACACTAGGAAATCTCACAGCAGAAGTACAAATCATATGTACAAGTATTTATATCAATAAAAATTTCCATTGGTGATTTTTTGGCAGAATGTTGGTTTTGACTATATGTGGAATAAATATGACCATGTAAAATCTGCTGCACAGGGGTGGTTCCTGTAAAATGCTTGAATAAATTGAGTGTGAAAGAATAATAATACAAATGGCTAATTAAATTGGGTGATGACTGAAAGGCTATAAATACTTCACTCCAGTTCCACGAGCAGATCTCCTTCTCCAACTGTGTCTCCAGCTTTACAATTCACCGATTTCACCTTGAATTTAAAAAGGGGGGGGGAGTAAGAATTATTAACTAGACCGAGAGGAACAGTCCTGCCATCCATTTCTGAAAAGGAAGAGACAGCCTGGCAGGCTCTGTAGCACAGGTAAAAGTTGGCTGGAGGGGACCTCCTACGCAGGGGCGCCCTCAGGGGCTGTGGCTCACCGCCCTCCCCCCAGCTCTCCCGTCCTGTCCTTGTCTGTCCTGAAAGTCGCTGGTCCAAGGGAATTGCTGCTGTCATTTGCTGCTGGCCATGACCCTTGCCCTGGGTTCCCTCAGGGGTCAAGGCAGCATCCTAAGGCCAGGTGTGCTTATGCTAGACAAGTGTTCGACACTGACCCTCCCGATGTCTCTTGCCGTTTCAGGTTGTAGAAATGTCTGAGAGTTAATGGTATACTTACTTTGGTGTAAAAAAAAAAAAAAAAAGCACAATTATACAAGAGTCAAAAACAGGTACTATGAAAAGGAGAAACTCCCCAACCTGAAAGTAAACTTTCTCTGAAGGGAAACACAACACTCAGAAGACACATGGCCAGCAGGTCGTGCTGCATGGCGTGGCGTGGGTACAGACGCTGAGCTCCCACCACTGTGGAACTGTGCGCTTTCCTTCTACCGATTTCTCCCGATTTTCATCAAGTCTTGGTCTCCCAAATTTGTGTTCAGAATTAAAATGAACGGGGAGGGGATTAGAGTGGGGAAGAGACAGCTATCTGACTTATCAGAAGTTCTTGCTTCAACGTGAAAACTGTTGATTGGCAAGAACTACCTGGCTGTCTGGACGCATGGCAGACAGGAAGAACACCCGGATGGCGGGCTTGGTGCCCTGTCCTGTGTTCTCGCTGCCCTGCTAAGAAGATCCAGAAGGCTAAGGGCCTTTTGCCCCTGAATTCCAGCCTGGGGTCCTGCAAAACGGTGTGAACCTAGGCAGGGAGTGATTCAAGGGCTGGGTTCGGCAGGTGCTATTGGCACTGAAGTGATTGCTTTTGATGATCAGGAGCCCCCGATGTCTGCATAGGATGACTTTTTCACACTGCAGCTGAGACATGGAGGGAGAATGGCCCTCCAGCTGAGAACTCCAGCCGCCAGCTCACCAGGGCTGCTCCTCGGTGCTGAGACAAGCCATTCATTCCTGGGGGGCCCTGCTCGCGGCACAGAAGGAAATGGGCGGACAGGAAGGACTCCAGCGGCCGGAGCTCAGGCCAGAATACAAACTCCCCCAGAGCCTATCAGCACCCTTGAAGCAGCTCTGGGCTGCCGATGGCGTGGGAGCAGTTAAGCCTCCAACATGGGGCCAGACCACGCGGCCACAAAACACTGATGGATGCGGGCTCCACACTCCTTCTGGGAGCTAAGACCACGTTCGTTCTTGCATTAGTACCTCCATCCAGCAACACTGGCCCTTGGCAGGCATCTGACATATTCTAGATACCCCAGAATTAGGCCAAATTATCATGATGGATGGCAATTTCATAACAACACAGTGTAAATAATCTCAAGAACAAATATCACAATTTTTACCAGAGCAGAAACTTGTCCTCTTTTTAAAAATTAACCCGAAGTAGAAAGCAGTTCCATAAAATGTGCAAATCATACCATTCTCTCCCAAACCCCATGGAGTCTGGAAACAGCTATCTGCAGCACCCCCAGCCTGGCCGGCCAGCTCCAGGCCCACAGCCCTGCACTGGGCCTCACGCTCTAAGACTGGACTGGGCGCCCCCTCGACCTGTTCTCCAAGCACCAGTTTCATCTCCTTTGGGATGATAGGCTGCGTGTCTCTGATGCAGACTTCACTGCGAGCTGACAGCGTCTCTGAGGGACGCCCACCATCCCCAGGGCTCGACCCCACTTTCCAGCTGCTGTCCTCACCCCTCTACCTCACTCCACTACGCACCTTCCAAACCAAACTGTCCTTCAGAAAAAGATCATTTGGCTAAGAATGGTGTCTTTTTAGTTGCAGGAAGAATAATGAAGTTTTTGCTTCAAAGGACTTTTCTATTTTCTTGAAGGAGAAAATATGTTTAGAGGTTTTACTCTTTAACACATTTTAGTAGTTATACATCCTCTCCTTTTCTTCTCCCTGAATCATGTGTATGTGGGGCTTTCAGCTTTTGATGTGAAATTGAATTGTTCTCTTTGAGGAGAAGTTATCTTGAAAACTTACATTAGTTTTTGCAATCTCAAAAAACATTTCCTGCTGTGTCACCTATGTCTCAGATCTAACTACCTGCATCTAAGACAGATGTAAACATCACAGATTAAAGATTCCTTAGTTTGAAAGATATCAGGTAAAGGATGATTGTTCTCTGATTGCCGGAACACCATGCAAGAGTCTTCGGGTAGGCCTGCTCTCCCTGAGGCAGGGACCCCTCCAGGCCGAGGGACCAGCGCTCCCTGGGTGAACGTCTTCGGCTGCAAGGGGCAGAGGTTGGAAGAGATCACCTCTGGGGTCCCTGTCAGGCCTAACCGTCCAGGACTCAGCGGTGGAAGCTCAGCTTCCTGGCACGGAGCCTGCGTGGGCTGGCAGGAACGTGGGGACATACCTTGCCAGTTTTCCCAGCCAGCATACTGTTCTGCATTTTCATGGCTTCAATCACACAGATTTCCTGGCCTTCTGCTACCTGGAAAATAAATAAAACATGTAAGTTTTAAAAGCATTCTAACTTTGCAACAGTGCTCAAGAGTGAAGCCATTATGAGATTCTTTGTCAAATGCTCTGAAATTTTATCCAGACAGCAGTGAGGTTCTCTAGTATTTCATGTTCCAAGTTCCTCTTTTGGGGACAGTTGAGAAAGGTCCTTCACTCTATCATCATTAAATCCTCATTTAAAAAAAAAATCTCAGATATCAAGGGTTGAGGGTGCTAGTTGTAGAGCCTCACCTGGGGATCCCTGAATCTGCCATTGCCACAGAGATGTGACCAAAACAGGGTGTTTTCGACTTACATTAAATGTGCGGAATTGGCAAATCTCTACAGACAAAAGGTTTGTGGCTTCCCAGGGCTGGGGAGGCTGGCTGGGGTAAGGGGAGCGGTTGCTGAGGGGTGCAGGCCACCTTTTGGGGGTGATGAAGATGTTCTAAGATGCACTGCGGCGACAGCTGCAGAGCTCCATGAATGGACTGAAACCACGAAGTGCACTGTAAAGGGCTGCACGGTGTTGTGTGGGTATTTTATCTCAGTAAAGCTGTCACCACAACATGGAGTGTTTCTGTCTACAGCAACTGGGAGCACCAGCCAGTCACCCAGGCCTTGGCTCCCCACGTTTGTAAGACATGCCACATCCTGAGAACACGGTGGCTCCCGGGAAGCACCTTCCAACCCCGAATGGCTTCTAGAGCTGGGCCCGTTCCTTGTAAGGACACCAGTAGCTCCCGCACACACCAGCTCAGGCTTCCAGCTCTGATGTCTGCCTTTCATTTGCAGGGAAGTTCAGGTGGAGCTTGGCCCAAACCCACTGGAAACCTGGGGCTTCCCCCAGGAGTCGGCTGTGCCGAAAGCGGCCCTGCTGATTCCCTTTTCTTTGCTCCTGGTGGGTAAGCATCAGGGGCTGGGCTGCATTTTTCAACTATCTTTGTGAAAAATGGTCTCCTGATTTTGAAATGGGGGAGTCGAGTTTGCTAGTGCAACCGGCTCTGCTGGGGGGGCTGGGAGTTCCTGGTGTGGGGCTCCTGGACACTCTTACCACCACAGCTATGCTTGTCCAGTATCGCTGAGGGGCCCAGAGAACATTCTTTCCTGAAGTCCCCAGATGCTCTCCAAGCCCCTCCCGGCCCCCCGTGCGGCACAAGCTGTCTTGCTGGCAGCGGGACTGCCTGAGCCCCATGCGTTCCTTTCCGCAGCCGATCAGGTGGTGGGCTGCTTTGTCCTGGCACGGAAATATAGGAAGAGAGGGGATGCCAAAGCCTCAGTGCTGGCACAGAGGAGAGACACTGTGCTGGAGAGTGGGGCTTTCAAGCTCAGTGCCCACTGCCCTTTTGATTCACTTTCACCTGGCATCTGCATGCCACAGAGAGTGAAGAATGTACTGGCGAGGGCTGTGCAAAACACAGGGGATAGCGGCGAGGCAGCGCCAGGCATCACAGATGCCCGGCCAGGGTGTCAGATCAGCGCCTCCTCCAAGCCGTCATCTCAGAGCCTCATTTCCCCTTTTCAAAGGCAGGCAGAGAACAGGCAAGAGGGAAGAAGGGCAAGTTCCCTGCAGAAGCACCTGCCACTTAGCTCCTAGTGCCCCCAGACCCTGGCTACGGTCCTTCGACAACAGCCAGAGGCGCAGAGCTGGCCTCCCAGAACAGCATCCCAACCCGACGGTGGCATTCCAGCAACAGCTCGCTGGCCTGAGAAATGGACCTGAAACTCAACAAAATGCCATGGAAATGCCATCCAAACGCTAGTAATCAGCTTCCTACCTTTGGGCTCTAGTAGCTCTTTGCTTCCCAGGCGGAAGAGTGCCCACGGTGGGGATCTCTGTGAGCTTGGCCCCCACCCTCCACCCAGCCAAGCTTCCCCCACTGGCATCTCCAAGCCCAGGGCTTGCTCAGTCTGCCTCCCCCTGCCCGGCTTCTTGGGCTGCTTGCGGACGAGCACCTCACCCCTCTGGCAGGTTTGCACCCTCTCAGCTGCTCAGCCCACTGCTTGGAATCTGCTGGCCAGACCAAGTGCCCCTCACGCTCTTCATGAATCTTCAAGTAAGTGAATTTGCAGTTAATGCAAATATGAAAAAGAATGAACCCAGGAGATTTGCAGTGGTCCCACCAAGGGGCACACCAACCGGACAACAATACCGTAGGAGCCGTGCTGAAGGGCAGCAGGGCTGCTGGAGTCTGGGGGCAGCGGGAGACGGGCAACAAGCTTACTGCTCTCCCTGCCCACTGGCCAGCTCCCCTACCTAGCTCTGGGTGCTTTATAGGTGGGTAATTTGCAAAAGAGGTGCCATACAGGTGAGTGTAAGGGGTAGGGCCCCAGTCAATACTCAGAGAACAAAACCTCTGATGAGTTAGCCAGAGGATCATCAGGAGAGATGGGAAAGTCCCAGAGTTAAAATACTCTCCTCTTTGATTGTGCGACTGGCAATTTTATTAAAAGGGCTTCAAAGAAAGCGACTGTGGACTTGAAGTGACCAGGTCTCTTGCCCGACCTGCAGCCCCGCCCCGAGTCACAGGCGGCTGCTGGCAGCTCTGCTTCCCCTTCTGTTCCTCTTTCCCTCCCTAGTTCCCTCCTCTGTGTCTGCTGATCTCTACTTCTATTACTTAGCTACCGATGGAAATCTAAGTCATTTCTCCCTCTGTTTGCTTTGTTGTTGTCTGATTTCACTCGTTTATCCCTAAAAGAGAAAGAACTCTTGCAAATTGTTCCTTGATACCCCCACAAAATCATGTTGGCAGAATCATGTTATACACACACACATGAACTTGATCTAAAGTCAAGTGATTCCGTCCCTCAAAAATCCAAGTCAGAGAAGCAAACAGACAACAAAAATCCTGTGTCCAAGAACACAGCCAGGGCTGTCCCAGGGTGTCCTGACCACGGGGCAGGGACTCCAGTTCCAGCCGCACTGAGACGCATCACACAGGCCTCCCGCCTCCCTGATCTGGGAGCCTCCTGGTCTGGTGGCGCCTACTTCCCTCCCCTCCCAGAGCTCCGGAAGGAGGTGACAAACACCTTCCAGATTCCCCCACGTGCCCAGGGAGCCAGGGCATTTGCTGAGTGAGGAGAGAGGGCACTTCAACGCTCTGGGTTCCCATCAGTCAGCTCTCACGTGAGGGCACAGCACCGGAGGGCTTGGTGTGCACACTTCTCCAACACTTTCCTGAATCATCTGAGAAAGGCTTACCGATTGTGACAGGAGGTCTCCAACGCAGGGCTTACAAAATGGTCACAAGCCTCGCAAGTCTTTTTGATAAACCTGGCCAGTCTGATGCGCTCCTCCACTCCCTGTCTAATTGGTGTAAAGTACGGAGGCCCGAATCCTGTATCTCTCACCCGGCTTACTGCGTCCTCTCCTTTGACATGGGGTCAGGGTTCACATTCGTATCCGATTATCAGAGCGTGCTCATTAAGCAGGAGCCTGCCTTGCCCCAAAATGAGGAAGCTGGAGGGAAAACTCGGCCCGTTTACTCGGCAGATTTTAGCATGTTTAGGGGACGTGAGTGTCACCCAGCACTGCCCTGTGCTGAAGAGTTTCAGACATCTCCAGCTGATGATTAATTGTGAGTGATGGGAAATAAAATCCAGTAAAGCCAGCTGCTTGCCATGGCCGGCAAAGTGACTCTAATGGATATAGGCTGCCAATTTTCCAGTTTTACTGGCAAGTCTTCCAAGTGTAATTAAGGGAAGTTATAAATGATATGGAAATCTATCAAGTTCCATTTATTTTCAGAGGACTCTTTCCCCAGAGACTTTTATCTTCAAGCTTATAGTATGCTTTGTTGTGCTAATGATTTAAACCCCTTCTTTTTTCTGATTGAAGCCCCCAATATCCTTCTACCAAGTTCACTTCACTCCTTCCCCAAAGATTAAAAGACACAGAACCTTCCCCTGCACGTGTCCCTCTTGGAAAACATGCTAAGACTGGGGCACATGTGGCAATTTGTATCGTTCAAACTGCAAATGCGCGAAGAAAGCTCAAAGAAAGTGCGGGAAGAGAAAGAGCAGAGAAGGGGAAGAAAGACCTCCACGCACATAAAAGGAAGCCCCCAAAAGTACAGACTTGAAAGCTGCGTTCAATACCAGATACTCATCAGAAGGTGCTGTGGTTCACGAATGTTATTTGATTTGGAATAAAAGCATGAAAATGATGGCAAAGGCCTAAAATTGGAGATGTAAAGGATGACTGCACAGTATTCCATTTCTCAATTTCATCCTTCAGAGCCACAAAATGGGGGCGATACAGTGACGGGATGAGATTTACAGTAACAGCTGTGGTCTTCCCACACAAGGGAGGCCCTCTAATGGGCTCAGGTCTGTTTTGAACAGACGGGAGTAACAAAACAAGGTCCCCTGTTAAGAGTGTGCAGTCATATTTCTGATAAAGAAAATGATTACGGGAGTCGGGTTTCCTTTAAGACAGCCCCTACCCTCTTTTGTTGTCCCAGACCAGGGCTGTTTCAAAGATGTTATCCCTTAAATATAGGAAAGAGGCCATGAGTGGCATGGAGGGTCCCCGTAAGCCTACTCCACAGTAGCTGTAAAGAATGCATAGGAAACTGTGCCAGTGGCATATGGCTTTCTACTGTGCTAAACATTCATACAAAAGACAGGTTCATCAGTCATTGGAGTATCTGGATAAAAAATTAGCTCCTGATGGATGGTATTTTGAGCTTACCTGCTGCTAGTACATTACCCAAGAAATGCAGGTTTTGAAGCCCACATCACATTAGAAACTGCAGACCATGAAATACGACACGTGCAGGAGCACACAACATACGCAGATTATATAAAATAATAAATAAGCTATTTAAACCCTCTACCTAAGAGTGGGCCTGCTGCAAGGAACCCTGGGTCACTCTACGAGGCCAATTAATGCGCAGCATCTGCTGTACAGAAGCAGGGCACGGAGCACTTCCGAATGATTTCAGCAATTAAAAGAAAACTGTTTCCTGCCTGTTCAGACAGCAACTGTTTCAATGCAAGAGTGAGCACCAAATCACTGTGTGCAGCTGAAAAATTAAGTCCCCTTTTTGGGGAAGAAGGGTGGGTGGGAGGAAGGAAGAATTTTTATGGAGAAAGGAGGCTTCTTTTGTTGTCCTACATTCTGTGTTTTCCTGCCAAATGAGACAGAAGGCTCGGAGGGCGGACCGACCCGCCGCAGTCTCCCCTTCTGCTGCTCTGGGCCACCCGAAAGCACGGATCAGTATCAACCCCACTGATGACGCCACAGAAATGAAAATCCTTCAATTACATTTTTAGAGGGTGTTCTATTTAGAACACAGGTGCCTGAGCATAATGCACTTTAAGGCCCTTAGATCTGAAGAAAGACGCAGTTAACAGTCATAAGAAAAAGGCCTCTCATATTTGGTTAAAAGGCATTACTAGGATCTGATTATAATAACTTCCTCTTTCTGAGCCAGTGAGATAGGCTGGCAAATATCCCCTGATATTTCCTAAAGACAAAATGTGACTCACATCCCAACATCTTCACGGCAAGAGGGAGGGACGGGGACCCCAGGAGATTGTACAGTATTTAAGCAATGATGGCACGAACCGTCATCAAATTACAAAGAAAGAGAAAGCAGGCGGGTGACAGAAATGCTGCCAAACCCCGTATCTTCAGGCTGAGGCCTCCTTGCATGGGTCTGAGCCCCAGCCGGCTCTGGGAGCAGCGCCCGCACAAGGAGAGGGAACATGCTCAGCCCCAGCACCCCGACCACCCCCCCTGCCTCCCTGGAACTGTGCAGTGGGCAGTCAAGCAGGGAGCTGAGAGGCCTGGGGAGAGAACGCAGTTGTGCCCATATAAAACGAGTCCAGGGTTTTTTAAAGTGAAGAAAATACTAACTCCCTACTGCCCTCTAAGTTAGTTCATAACTGGAGCCAAAGCCTCTAGTTACAAAGAGAACTGCAGTTAACACCAAAGTCATTCACAACATCTTTAAGAAGGCACTGCATTCTCTCTACCTGCGTGCACAAGGACTCGATGAAATGATGACTTTTTTAAAAAGAAAAAATTGAGAAAGGGTATGTTGAATCTTGGTAAGGTTGAAAAGTGTCATCTTTAAAAATGTTTAAAAGAAAGAGGATAACATACTCACTAATCCCAAGTAGAAAATTCCTTGCAAAATAAAATCAAATGCCAAGCTTGCATAAGACCCACCTACAATATTTAATTTATTGATCTATAAAAACATTCTACCTTATATTGATGTGTATGTGAAAATCATTAAGTTAAACTGTACAAATTCCTAAATTGTTACCTCCAACAAAAAATTAACCCTAACATTTAAAAATGAGTGCTATCTGGAAAAGATAAAAAGGACAAATCTAGGATAGCAATTACCTCTGAGCAAGGCAGGATGGGAGTCAGTCAGGGAGGGAGAGGCCACTGGGCCCTGCATAAGCAATGTTTTATTGTTAAATAAAATTGGAAACCAACATGGTAAAAGTGAGCAGAGAGCATAGGAGTACTCATATTACTCTATGTGTGCAATATTTCATGATTTGAAGTTTAAAATATTAAATCATGAATGCATGAATCTATTTCTACATACTTTGGAATACAATCTGGGGTTTGGCTAAAAAACTGGCATCTTGTCAAATAAACTGCTTGAATAACCACTGCTGTAAAATATGTAAATGTAATTATTGTAATTATTTTACGATTGTAAATCAAGGTATCCAGAAACTGGAAAAATCTATCCAACAGCCAGGCCAGGTTCCTCTGCCAGGGAAAGAGGCCCTTCTTGACACCGGGCTGCCTGAGCCAGACGAGTCAGCGCCAGATCCACACACGTCGGGAGGGACTAGCGCATCCTCCTCGCTGAGCTCGCCCAAGTGCACAGGAGCTTTCAAATCCTATTTCTGCAAGAAATGAAAAATCAAGGTCTCTTGCCAAGTTTATCTGCAAATTCCCCAAGATCAGCTCTAAACTCAGTTACAGATGGCTTAGGGGAGGTGTGAATATCATGCCTTGAACAGGGCACCTGGGTCTTGTGATCAGTGGCCATCCACAGCTTGGGAGCCTTCCCGCTGAAGCCGCACATGTGAGAGGGGAAAACAGGACGCACTTGGGCAGCACGCCGGGGAGTGACCACAGGGCCTGCGTCCCCTGGTGCACCGCACGGTACACCGTATTTTGCCTAAGATGCTGCAGGAGAACAACAGTCCAAACACCAAGGGGCGCTCCTGTCACAGGTCACTTCCATGACAAAGCGGGCCTTCCTCAGGGCCCCACAGAAACACTCCAGAGCCTGTCTTACCAACGCTGAACGGGCTAAGCGGCCAGAAGCAGCAGCAACAGGTACTTAATGTGCTTAGTATGATTTTATTTTACCTGGTCTCACAAACTCATAAGCTGCAAGGTGTCAATTAGGAAGAAAGAAACGTAAATGGGTGCACTGCCCACTTCTGGTTCTCTTCTCAATTTTTAATGTATTAAATACAATGAATATTTCTGATGCACATCTGAGTCTAAACATAGCTGGAAATTCAATTTAATCTTAATTAAATGCAATATTAAAATATCCTCTTGGGTTGCCTCATTGTTATTTTTATTCTTTTGGTCTGTTTCTGATAATTGAAAGGCTAACAAAACAAATGTACCCATATGACTTTAAGCTTCAAAGTCAAAATGAAAACTGCAACAAATCCAGCAGCTTGACATCTAAGGCTGGGAAAAGCATAATCAGCCCTTACTCTGAATGAATACATATTTTTAATATTTTTGTTCAAGAATATCACAGAGAACTAAGTTTAAAAAATTAAAACAAGTTATAAAACATGCTACCAGATTACAGAAGTGCCCCAGTTTATGACAGTGCTAGGTGTACGGAAGAATAGGGAGGGATTTTGCAAACTAAAATGAAAATCAGTCCTAACATATTTTCAGATGGCAGATTTTAAAAGGTAGATAGGAAAGGAGTACGAAAGTCACTCTAGCAGCTGTCTTCTGAATTGAACGTGTCGGCCTTGACTTTCAGAATCCACCCCTGCTTTGGCTCTTGCTGGTTGGTTTGTATGTATTTTGCTTATTCTTTCAAAAAGGCAATTATACAATCATGAAAAAATGACTTTACTCCACATTTAGTGTTAAATATGCAGTGGACATTAAAAAATATTAGGAACTTTTTGCTGTGTGAACCTGAAAAAATACAGCTTCTATGCTTTAGGAGGGGAAAGACGGCTCCACACAAAGTTCTCTGGTTCATTTATTATTTCTAAGCAGCCACCCAAATCATTGTGCCCTGAGGTTTTTGTTTTTTTTTAACTCTATTAACTGTTTATTTCACAAAACAGATTTGTTATTTATTATTTATAGGATGCTTTTGTCGAACACATTACTGGCAGGCCCACCATTCTAAGATTTGTCAAGTTTTATTTAGGTTAAATACAAAAATCATGGATTACTGGAATTTAAACAAATAACACTTCAAAGAAAAATAGAATCATTGGAGGCTCTTAGTTCTGTTTTTTAGATCCTTGTTTTCCTTGAAAATACACAGAGATAATTGGGTATCATCATCTTTCTGGTGATAAAAGTGGAACCTTTGGCTCAGCTATTGTTATTCCTAGGAACAACATAACATGCCCTGCAGTGTTAAAATAATTTAAAACCACAAAACTTAAAAGTTATGAGTGTTATTTTCTTATAATGGCCTCAAGTAAGTGCCATGCCTTTGGTCCAGGGAAGTTTCTTGTGTTTTAAGTACATGAGGCAGATTTAACTACAGAGGTTGTAACAAGGGCCAACAATTAAACTCCTCATCTTGCATTTCATTTAGGTATTTGTGGTTTGGGACTTTTTTTTTTAACAATAACTCAAGAGAAAACAGTTTTCTCAAAACACAATAGCACAGAATGTAGAAGGACTTCTGCTAAACAGGATAGAAGAAAGCATGTAACCAGCCTAGGCACATGCCCATTGCATTTATAAGTTAAGAGGACCAACACAGATTAGGCACCAATTCATTAGGGGTGCACCAGACCCCGACTCTGGCTTTAAAGGACTATATAAAATAGAGGCCACACTGCTGTGTAGTAACATATTTTTAACAGTTAGTTCTCAAATTAAACCATTCTTGAATATCCACATTTCATTATTGGTGGTGGTTTTCACTATCTGAGCTACCTAGTGCACCAAGGACCAGAAGCACATTGTTCCAATTTCCTAAATGCCTTGCTTTCCCACATTAAAACATTACCCAGGAAATGGTACGCATGCAGGTTAAACCACTCTGTTATCTGGAGCAGCTAGCCTAGGAGAAAGCAGCTGCCTTAACGAGCAGGCCTCTCTCACCTCTCTCCCTCTGCTCAGGTTTCCTCTCAAGTGTTGGAAAAGTAAGGATTTCAGTTAACACTTTTTTTTAAGTGCATATGTGATTTTATAATTAAAGCCACACTATTAGGCCTGACAAGCTCAGGATGGCAGAATACAGCCTATGTGTCTTCCAGAAAAAGCTTAAGAAGGAAAATGGGGGGGAAAAAACCCTTACATTGTTTACTAATCTACACACATCCAGTCACTAGAAGATTCCACCAACTGCTCGGATAAGGTAGTGTGTGAGTGCAGCATTCCTAACGTCAAGGCCAAGGGGCCATCTTCTCATGACCCTAGTTCTTTAAAATGCAGATACACAAGGTGAACCCTTCTCCTGTAGTCAACACATATATGTACTTTCATGTATCACCTCTCCCAAGGCCCAACACTTGGGTGTTACTTTTAATGAGTGGTGACTTCCAGGGATGGGAAGACTTTCAAAATAAACACAATTCATAGCTACTTAACCTCTTTTACGCTTTCCTACAAAAACTGGTAGTTACATTTCCATAATATCAAGTAAAGCAATTGTTAAGTCAGTTTCCAACTTCACATATCAATTTCCAAGCTAACACTTAAATGACTCAACCCGGTCATTTCTTCTTAATTTATTACAAATGCTTTTCTAGAAGCCAATGCCAACTACATGGGTTTTTCTCAATGTTATTGTACCTATGTCAATAATGCAACAGAGGCAGTTTTAATATAATCTTTATAGGAAAGTAAACTCCCATGACTTCACTGAGACAATTACGTGGAACCATCATATCATCCATGAAAGACTACCACGTTGTGCCATTATTTTCTAGCACATAAATAAAAATGCAAGTATTTAAAATGCCCCTAGAAACCTTCTGGTTGCATCTTTGTTTTCTTTTTACTTTTGCTGTCAATCAATAGTGATTTCTACCCATACTCTATGAAAATGCATGTTTTCTACCCATTTATCCATGACACGTTATCTTGAGACTGAACATGTGAGAAAATATTAATATATGTTTGACTTGTGCCTTAATGTTACAAAGTCAAGATGAATAACTTCAAACTGCGATCCTAAATTTTATTTATCAAGTTATGGAAGTGCTCTGGTTCTATGAAGCTTATGGAATGAACTTTCCTTAGTTCTCTTCCCCTTTATTCCAGAAAACATGCAAAAAGTTCCCATGAGAGGGCTATTTCTTGGCATGAGGTCTTCAAGGGTGCTTAAAGCATAAACAGCTTGAGAATAAATAGAATTTTTAAGTGTACTGATTCCCAGAACCCTAAACTTGCCAAATAACGGAATGAGTCTGGCCTTATTTCTGTTCCAGTCCCAGATCTCTGGGGGAGAAGACACTCAGCGTCATTCAGATGTGCAACAGTTGGACAAAGAATGCACCAAAGCTATTTTGCTGTTGGGAGTCATATGACTTGAGGAAGGGCTGCACAGAATGTGCCCTTGCCTCAGTCTGCCCCCATCCCACAGACAGGAGTGGTCCTTACCATGTCCCCAGGCTTGACGGAGACGGCCACCACCACACCAGGCATCGGGGAGCACAAAACACTGCTTGTGTCCTCCGCCACTTTTTCCAGCATAAATTTGTTCAATTCTGCAGCGAGTTTGGTTAAGATCCGTACCTTGTACTTCAGGGAAAAAAACGTAAGTGAGTTTAAATGATGGATTTTTTCCTCAAACATATTGTTCATTCAAAATCAGTTTTGAGCTTTTAAATTTATATTATAACATCTCTGAAGTCAATGGTTTTAATTATATGTTACTGTTTCCAGCATACACTGTAAGCCAGTTATTTAAGAAGTTTCTTGAAATCAAGAACACTCCAGTAATTAGTGAAAAACAGTAATCATCCCGTGTCATTACGAAAGACATCTCAAAACTTTATAAGAAAACAGTGAGAACGTATAAACTGATCCCAATTAACACACATTCCACGAGCGGGTCAGCCAAAGAGAGGGGGTGACTGCGTGCAGACGCCAGTAGATGGCAGCAGATCGCTGTCTCAGGCTTCCTCCTCGCCCCGAGAGCTGCTGTGCTATCACGAAGACAAAGGGTTTCAGTGTTCATTCTCGGCAAAATAATACTTAAAACTCAAAATTTTCCAGTGACATAACATGTTCTATTTACAATCGAAAAAGTTAGCTTTTGTTTTTCAGCACATGACGCAGTCTTTCCAATGTAACAGGATGGTCAGGGCAGATGAAGATGAAACAGAGGGTCTTCGGCATTGAGAGACAGTTGTATAACTATGGAAAGAATATGACATGCACAGGCGAGTATTTAATGGCAACTTTTGTAGGTGGCTCTCACTCCATTAGGAGCACATTAAAGGCAGTCCAAGCAGAACATGTCTGGTAAAGAGCATTTCTACCTGGCAGGAAAATCCTCAATTTCTGTGCATAAATATATGAGTATGAGGCACAGTTTGGTCTATTCAAAAGAAAACAAAATAAAATGGTTTGAGGAAGTGTTACTAGGTGAAGCTGGAACCAGCCCTGAAGGGTTCTGGATTCCCACCAGATCACATTTCCCTTGGGGAACACAGATGCTGCATCAAGGCAGCTCCGTTTTGTTCAAGAAAAGCTGCTGTAACTCAAAGCCTCCTGAGGGCATCCTGATGGCAGCGATGCAAAAGCCAACTCCAATTCCCCATCTGATTCTGTACAGGGATGGCGGGCGTCTCCGAGCATGTTCCTTACAGGGCCTGTTCCTAAAGGGCTGGGGGAGGCGGGGGTGGGGGGGGCAGGGGTGACGGCTACAAAGAAGCGCTTTGATGGCCCAAGTTCCGAGCAGATTTGCAACACCGTGACAGGTTGAATAATAACATCTTTTGCATGTTTCTTTACTCCTGAGTGTATGTTTTGCAATCAAGACATACAAGTGTCTGCCAGTTTCTGAAGGATATGATCCTTAAGTGAAATTACAGTGCAAATAAAAGCTTTTTGCTCCTATTAAAATTCATCTGAGTCACAAGTGGCACAGGAAAAAAAGCAAGGAGAGTGCATTCTGCTGTCAGTCTAATAAACATTCTGGGCAGAGGGACTATTTATCAACAATGAATTGTACCTCAAAGTCCTTCATTAAATCTATGGGGGGGGAGGTGCGGGTTGACAGAGAAAGGAGAATATAATTGTGCCAAATTGCACAGTTTCAGTATCTGGGCTCTGTCTGCCTTGGAAAAGAAAATCCAGCATCACTAGAAGCCTCAGAGTCAACAAAAAGTTACTCTTCTAGGTGGCATCACCTGGAGCCGCCCCTTCCCTGGAACAGCCAGGCACCAGGTCCAGGTCTCGGTGCCGGTGAGACGTGCAGATCTATGCTTGCTTGCTTGTTTGTTTTGCACAGTTTGACTTCCAAATGTGAACTCTGCATTCAGGGAAAGTATCTTTCTACACTGAGGATAATACGATTTATCATATTTCACCACAGTGGATAGCCTTAAAAACTAATTTTAGCTATATCACAAATAATCCTTAATGTAAATAAAGTGCTAAGACTGTATTGAGCTCCATTTCTCCCCAGAAATGACAAGATCCTGCCTAAAACTGGATCCTTTTACTATTTTTATAATTTTCCTATCTCTTGGATTCCTTTCTCTGTAGGACTTCTGCTTTGCTTGGACAGAGATGTAAAAGAGTCACAAGGCTCAGCGCCTTCGGATGTAGTCTTTGTCACTGATGAGATGTTCCTTTCCTTTTGTATTTGTTTATTGTTCTTAA